>NW_003345201.1:4587035-4977437 GCF_000150975.2 Nannizzia gypsea CBS 118893
ATAAAGTAGATGAATGCTCCTACCTATAAAAAATAGAGATAATACTAATAAGACTAAGTATTCCTAACCCCTATATTATTAAAATACCTAATACTAACTTTTTTATAAAGTAAGTTACTAAGAATACTATACCGAATCTCGTCGATTGCTTAAATGCAGAATTAAAACCCGAAATATATAAGAAAATTAATAAGTAAATAACTTAATAATATAGGATTCCGAAATCTACTTAGAAAATCAAACCTACTATAGACTTTAAGAAATTTTAAAAAACTTTAAGGAAACTCTATATACCTAGAGGAAGTAAATAACTTATTTAACTTACGGAACCACGCAAAATATTATACGAACCACCTAAACTATAATTTTTTAAAAAATTAAAATATAATACTAAATAAATTAGGGATAGAAGACCTTTTTAAGAGGAAAATTACTACTTTATTCTTAAAATCTGGGGTATCTCTACTACGCCGGGCTACCTAAACACTATTCCCGCTACAAATATAAGAGATAATAAAGGAAAAACTACCAGAAACTCTATTCTAACCTAATTTTAAAACTTAAATCTTAACTATCCCCTATTCCTCCTTAATTTTGGCCAAACCCCGATACTACTCCTCCCCTAACTCCTCTAAATAATCCCCTATCTCTATAGTATTGTAATCCTGGGGATACTAGTACGGCTTATTAGCTACTAGAAAGAGGAATAAGTCCTCACCCTTATAATAAGGCACACGAGACTCCCTATCCTAATAGTATAGGGCTAATTTTACCTTTAAGGCCCGAGTATACCCCCTATAACGAGCCGCATCGGAATAGGTAGTATAGTAGGGAGCTATAATAGTCTCTTAGACCTCCTCTAAGGCCTCCTAGGTATCTTTAGGGACCGCCTACCCCGCCTATTAGAGTAACTAAACTGCTATCCGGAGCCTAATAAACTCTAGAACCTCCTCTATTTCCTCGATCTATGTTAGGAACCGACCCCTGGTAGAACCGACCATGGGTCGAACCAAGGGTACGAGGTGCAGCAGCTACCGTGAGCTGACTAATCACCATGCCCACCGAGGGTATAGGGCACACTACCCTAAGCGAACACCGGGTCCTATAGATACCCTGGGGGGACCCAGGGTTGAAAGGACCAACGGTTAGTCTTGTTACAACAGGACCCCTACAGTATTCCCCCATCCGTCATCGAGGACCATTGCAGTCTCTCCCAACAAGTACGGGAGAACCAACCTCTGATACCGCCCAGTACCAGAGGTCTAACACTTTTAATTGAGCGAGTCGCATCATCAATCACCAAGTTGATTTCAGACTCAATACGACAGCGATGAGGAAGGTACCCAGCTGATGTATAAGGATCCGTAATCTCAGAATAACGGAGGCTAGTACAGAGCCGAGTAAAGCTATATCCCTTATACGGGGCAGTTGGGCGTGGGTAAAGACCCAGCAACCTCATATGCGACGTCAGCGACAATGCGAGGCTAGAAGATGCGCACCCATAGCTACACCACCGTTTACCTTCATCTTCGATGTTATCTATAATTTCATAAAGTCCTGCTATCACGCTCTTAATAGAGGCCTCTCTTGACTTATTAATCCTGTCTATACAACAGTATCAGCACTGATATGGAAAGATTACAGGGCGTTTCACTTCACCTATCACTGTATCTGGGATAGACAGCTTGGACACCCGGAGCGGAGCCTTTGCCTCACGGTGCAATACCCGGGCAACCCTTGTAAACAAATCCCTCTTTTTGAGTACCCACGAGATATAGAGCCATCTAACACTATCCCTGGTCAGCTCGCTCGGCTGGTTTCCGCTGTTTTGAGTCCAAGTTTCGAAGTGGAATTGAAAGGCATCGTTGGACTGGTAATAATCAGCCAGTTGGGCGATTTCACATAGCTGGCCAATATCGATAGACTGAGGAATAAGCCGTGAGCGACAATGGATAACGTTCAGAAATAGCAGAAGGCTATCCCGGCTGCTACTGAGAGCAGGTATCACTGCGGTCCCTTGGCTATAAAGAGCGGCTCCTTCTGCCCAAGTCGGTTTCAGCATCGCCGCAAACAACGGAGATGCCAGTGTGAGATGTTTGGAGGACACCAGAAACCGGATAGGAAGAGGCTTGGATGCATGGTCCTCTTGGATGACACTCTCTTTGTCTTCATCACCCTTAGCTGGCGGCTCTTGGGTATAGATCGGGTCTTCCGCCGGCTGGTCGTCCCCGTACATGGTCAAATTCAGGCCGAGTGGGCTGGAAGCAGGTAATCCTGGTGATCCTTTCGTCTCAATCATACCTTCGAGCCGCCTGGAAAGGTCTAAGGTAGCGCGCTTCCTCTTTCTTTGTATTTCATACGGGGATGCGGGAAGTGCGGGTGCCATGAAGAAGTCTTCATCATCTTCGTATTCGAGAGTTGACTCGTTCAAGGTCAGCGTTATGTCTCCACGGGCATCAAGCTCGTAGAGCAAAGGGTCAGTAGCGCTCTCCATGCCTTCGACTTCTGGTATAGAGTCTTTGAGCAGCAGTCGAGGACGAAGAATGGCCCAGTTCCACGCTTTTTAAATCGCTGTAGTCTTGCTCAGCCTTGCGACTACAACACGGCAGGCTGCAGCTAACGTATATTACTACCAGGTGACCGCTACTACTAGATAACATTAACCACTACACCAAAATTTAAAATTATAAATCTCTAAAAGAAAAGTAAAGAATTTATAAAGATAAATATAACTATAAATAAGAGAAAAATCTAGCAAATATAAATATATATTTTTATTATAATATTTCTATTTTTTAGGGTACAAATAGGGAGACAAGAGATAAAAATATACGGTCTTGACACCGGGAACTAGGCAGTGCAGCAGGGGGGTTCTGGGCGAAGATCTCCTTAGATCTAATGGGATCAAGGTATCCGAGATGTTTAAGTAGCAGGGTGTTAATATCAAGCAGTAGGAAGCCAATGACACTTTGATATGCAACCGGTCCAAACTACTTTTGGTAGAAGTGGGTGGTGTTTGGTTTATTGAACTATATTCAGGCATAACTAAAACAAGAGTCGTGAGGCTAAACGAAGATATGTATACGCAGGCATATGCAAACAACAAAACACAAAAATAACAGAGACAAGCCGGAGCGGACAGTCTCCAAGAACCGAGGAAGTACTACTGTCCGTTATCCACTGTTTGTAGTGGTACGTAACCGTCTTCCTCCGTAGGTTTGCTGCCTCTTCCCATAGCCCGGGATATAAACCGGAAGGCACCGGCCCAATTATTCTTGGCAGGGGATACCGGAGATGTGAAGGGGGATTTCTTCCACCATTTCTCTCGTTTCCCGTACGCCTGGCCCGTAGAATCTATCAAACCCTCATCGACCTCCCTCTCCAAGCGTTCAATCTTAAGCCAGCTAGGTCGTTTCCAGAACTTTAGAAGTAAACTGCTAACAACCACACTGACACTCGAAGCTGCCATAGCCGCACCAGCAGCCATGGGATGAAGAGACACACCACCGAAAGGCAAGAATAGCCCCATCGCAAATGGTATACCGATGGCATTGTATACGCAGGCCCAAAGAAGGTTGATCTTGATACGGTTGAAAATGGATCTTGACAGACATAGACTTGCGGGTACTAAAAGTAGATCCTCTGGACGCATAAGAACAATGTCAGCTGCTTCCATGGCAACTTCTGTACCGGACGCGAGTGCAATTCCAACCGAGGCAGTGGCTAGCGCAGGAGAGTCGTTGATGCCATCTCCAACCATGGCAATAGGGTATTCAGGGGTTTGGAGTTTGCTTATAATTGCCTGTTTCTCTAGAGGGCTGACAGAAGCATGGATGGAGTCTGATGGTATACCAACTTCATTTGCTACAGCGAGTGCAGTATCGTAAGTGTCTCCTGTCACAAGCGAAGTCGTAAGGCCCATGCGGTGTAGAGCTGCAACGGCCGCTTTCGCAGAGGGTTTGATTGAATCTTGTATCCAGAGTGTTCCGGCGTATTGGCCACTGATGGCAACATGAATTACTGTTGCCGTTTCAAGTGCCTCTGATTTAAATTTTTGCTTTTGAAGATCAGGATTGGCAGAGTCTGGAATCTTAATTCCCTTAGAACGCATAAAAACTGCATTTCCGATGTGGCTCATGTATCGTTGGCGTTCGGGACCAGAGGTAGGCTCAACAGTGGCAGAAACACCCTTACCAACCACTGCTTCAAAGTCGATCACAGCACCATCAAGGGGGTCATCGTTCGATAACCCTGATTCAGACTTGGCTTTTGAAACTATAGTTTTGCCAATTGGGTGCTCACTCGTCATTTCAGTCAACCCTACAATAACCCACCATAGTTGGCGCCGCCATTCATTCGTAGACCATGTTGGTTCCATTTTTGCCTCTGCAACGCTTGTCTTGCCCATAGTTATAGTTCCAGTCTTATCAAATATAACATGTTTGACTTTGGTGGCGGCTTCCAGCGCGGCACCACCCTTGACCAAGATACCATGTTCAGCACCAACACCAGTTCCGACCATGACCGCAGTTGGGGTACTGAGCCCTAGCGCACAAGGGCATGCGAAGACAATGACAGATATGCAAATCTTCAGACATACCATCAACGTTCCTCCGCTACCTCCGACAAGAAAAACTTTAGGAGGGTGGGGGAGGAGATGGCTCAGTATCATCCATCCGAAAAAGGTGACGAAGCCCAGAGTAATAATTGTAGGAACAAAATACCCAGCGACGGTATCTGCCATTCTCTGTATGGGTGCACGGTTTGTCTGTGCTTCCTGAACCAGCTTAACGATTTGGCTCAATTGGGTGTCTCTACCAGCTCTTGTTACCCGGAAATCTGCCCATCCGGTGCCGTTGACCGTACCAGCGATTACATGGTGGCCCGTAGTTTTGTTAATGGGAATGGCTTCACCTGTTACCATGCTTTCATCGACATACATCTCGCCACGAATAACGATACCATCAGCGGCGATTTTATCGCCTGGCCGGATGCACACGATATCACCGACTTGGATAAGTTCGGTAGGTATGATCTTTTGACCTGAGTGAACGGCTGCCGAAGTTGACTCGGGCTTATTTACTGGCTTAGAACTAGCTGATTTCTTCCAACTCTCAGCAGCCTTCTCCGCAGCAACCGGGTCGTCATAGATTGTTGCCATTGAAGGGGTAAGAGACATGAGCCGAGAGAGAGCGCGCGAGGTGTGGCCCTTGGCCCGATTTTCCAGCCACCGTCCTAACGTAATAAATGTGATAAGCATCGTGCTGGTCTCGAAAACAGTGCTAGGCTTGCTATGCGGTGGTAGAAGCACGGAGACAAGAATTGCTAAGATGCTGAAGGAGAAAGCAAGCGAAGTACTAAGCATGATGAGGACATCCATGGTTGGTGAACGATGCTTTAGCGACTTGAAGGCTGCCCGATAAAACCTCATGCCGATGCCGAATTGGACGGGTATCGTAAGAAACATGCAGGCGACATCTCCGAGGAATAATCCGGGAATTAGTTCCAAGCTGCCGAAGTCGAGGAAGTGTAGGTACATGGGGAAGATCATGCTTATTAACATGACGGGTACGGCGAAAGATAATGAAATGATGAAGGCCCTTTTCCATTCCTGGATCTCCCGTGTTTTTGCAAGGGATTCAAGTTGAGCGTTGTTGTCGTCGGATTCTGCGAGTAAAGCATTGTAGCCGGCATCCTCGAACACTTTGGCTACAGCCCGGATTCCTATTTGCGATGGGTCGAAGGACACTGAAGCTTGGGAGTTTGATAGTCGAACGCTGGCAGACAAGATACCTGGTGTTTTGCGAAGAACATCCTCCAGGTCTGCCGCGGAGGCTGCGTCAGAAATCCCGTGTACATTGAAGTTGAGAGGCGTGGAAGTTGTGGAGTTTATGGAGCTGTCGGGCTCGGAGAACAGGATCCGTGCATCAAATCCGGCATCCTCGATAGCCTCAGATATCTTCAATGCTGGAAGAACGGATGGGTCGTGGACAATAACAGCACGCTCTGCTAGCAGACTTATGTTAAAACGGATAAGACCGGGTAGCCCAGTTACAGCGTTCTCTACAGCGGATGTACAGGCTCCACATGTCATTCCTTCGATAGACACTGTAGACTTCATTTGTGCAGATGATTTCCCCGATGGTGTGACTCCCGAAGGATCCGAATCGGAGTTTTTCGATTCTATGACGCTTGCATCAAAACCTCGGTCTTCAATAATCTCTGCGATTTGTTCAGCCGTTATAACCGAGGGGTCATGTATAACGACAGCTCGTTCCGAGAGTAGAGATACTGTTGCCGATTCGACTCCTGGGACGTCGGTGAACCCGCCCTCAACTGCGGATGTACAAGCGCCACAGGTCATTCCCTGAACGGAGAGAGTTGTCGTGCACTGTGACGGTCTGAAATCCTTCATTGATTTATCATTTTCCGTTTTTGGTATATCCGTACTCAGAACCTCAGCGTCAAAACCGCGATCTTCAATAATCTCCGTAACCTTTTCGGCAGGTAAAACGTCCGGGTCGTGGTGTACTACCGCCCTTCCCATCATTAAACTGACCGAGACCTCTCCAGCTCCAGCAACACCCTCGAAGGCTGATTCTACCGCCGATGTACAGGCGCCGCATGTCATTCCATCAACTTTAATGGTAGTGGTGGCCATATGAAGTGTTTCGGCGGCTGTCGACGGTGTACCGCTACCGGCGGCAGGTGGTATAGATGGCGCCATGGGTATTCAAGATCGCGGCTAATGCCTAACTCAGGGTCATAGGGAGAAACCCTGAAATAGGTGGCCGGGAAGCAGTCGGATCGTTCACGAAGAGTTCGAAGGGTGGAACCAGCCAACCGCTGAGAGGGTGATCCGGATCAACCAGAGATACCGGGAAAGGGTGTAGAGGTAGAAGAAGGGGGAGAATCAGCTCAATATCCTCAGATACATGCAATTATCGTATCATGACGGCGCGAAGAAGACAAGCAAAACGCCCGAAATAAAAAGGTGAGGTTGCCGCCGGCCTTGCGAAGAGGGAAGCGCGCGGAGTTTTAATAACTAATTCAAGTCAATGACGAGAGTGATTGCTGACTCAGCATCTGGCCTTTTTTATACTTTCTTTTGTTGGGTTTGCAGGAATGCAGTGGTGATCCTGGTAGAAGAGGGGGAGAAAGACGGCGATAATGGTAAGTTAATGGTGATGGACGTGTTAGAAGAGATGGACGAAGGACAGCGGCTGGTCACCATAACTGGCCTGTGAACTATGCCTCACATTCCCCCTTCGCCCGTCTCGTCTCGAAATCGGCCACCGAAGAGGCAAAGTTGCAAGAACAGAGGATGAGAGATCGAACAGGGGCCGTTGGCGACTCAACCCTTAGCCCCCGGGCCAGACACTTGATTGGGCATAGCCGAGCCAGCTCAGATGATTTCACGTTTGCGAGCCGTGTACGGAGTTATACGAGGAACAGAGTTATCATAGGATGCACTTTGACAGGGGATCCTCTCGGGTAGTTTGTCCATGAGAAACGTTACGGGTGAATATCTGGGGGACACTGTTGCTCTCGTTGCAAGTCCCACCAAGGACGCTTTCTGTTCTCCAATTATCGACTGCTTCGAGCGGTTCTCAATATTCGAAGTATTCAATGTGAAGAAGCGCTGTTTGATCGACAGCAGGATGTTTTAACCACGTATTAGGTAATCACCGATAACAAAAGGATCATATCGTGTCGTCATACGGAAGCTTGATAGCGATGATCTTATGCTCCCGTCATTTTGGATAGTACAACCACCACCTTACTCTATGAGATGGATGTCCAAATCTGCTCATTAGTATTGTCTGCTACAGCGAGTACTGGCCTACTATTTAATTGAGACAAGACCAGTGGTGTCTCGGACTCAGGGGGAATCTAATCGGAGCCCCTACGCAATTATAATATCTCGATAAGCCCAACGCGCAGCCAGTGAGCCCAATCTATACTTAACCAGCTGCCACTTCCCATATTCTCTAGATAATCTTTGAAGAGATTTAAATGTGCCGCTTGAGTGATATGACTTTTGGTATTTAATATCTATGCCTTTCCATAAACACACCTCTTTAAGACCAATAGGAGTTAAGGAAAATGGTAAAATCCCAGCCAGTAAAAACTCCTCAAATAGTAGCACACCCGAGCATAAATCTTAATTTAGATCTCACGTGATACATTAATAGCTCCCGCTGTGACTTCATGAAGATCGCAAGAAAGATACAAAAGATACCAAAAAACAGCCTGAGCTGCTTTGCTTCACTTGACAAGAAGAAGCGGCAGATTTCCCAGGGACAGCGAGGGCGGTGATTTTGTGTTTCTGATAGCATCCGGCCCACGGGTTAGGAAGAGCCCGTCTACAACTACTGGGTTGGCGTTTACTGTCACTCTATACAAGTATGGATCAATCACAGAAGCAAGCCCTGGGAGCATTGCAGCCATTTATTCATCTCGCGAACTCATCAACCTCCCACAGCCCGCGCTTTGTTGCTAATATCATTACAAATGCTACCTCTGCCCCAACTACCTTCATCTTCGCCGAGCTGCTTGAGACTCAGGCAGTCCAATCACTGGCACACCCAGATACACCAGAGGAATACCAGTCTTATCTGAAACTACTGGAAATATTTGCTTGGGGCTCATGGGAGGAATATCATGGTAAGATTTTCTCTGAATAAGAGAAACGCTAACCTTTAATCTTTCCACGTCTGCTAAAAAACAGTCTCAAAGCAACCCCAAATCTCCCCGCCCTAAGCGAAGCCCAAGCACTGAAACTTCGACTGCTATCTCTCCTCACCCTTTCTACGACCCATAACCCGCTTACATATCCTATTGTGATGAAATCTCTCTCCCTCAAAGATCATGTGGAGCTTGAATCTCTTGTGACGAAGGCCATATATTCCTCTCTTATTTCTGCCCGTCTATCTCCTACAACAACCCCTCCAACCATAAATATTATCTCCGTGGCTCCTCTTCGCGATGTTCGTCCTCAAGCGGTCGACAGGATTATATCAACACTCACAGAATGGCATGGGAGATGTCAGCAAGCGGTTGAGGGAATAGAGGCTGAAATTAACACAATCAAAGCTGATGCTGCAAGGAGGCGGGCGATGGAAAAGGATCGAGCATATCGGTTTGAAAAGAGTGAAGGAGGATGGTTGGGAGACGATGACAAAGAAGGCGACGGAGGCAGTGGCTCCAAGGAGTCGCGGTCCCGAAAGTCGTTCAGCAAAGAAGGCTCGCTTGGTGGGACTGCGGCTAATGCTGCCAGACGGCTGTTTGGGGGTGGCAGTTCTTCAAAGGGGAATAAGCGAGAGTTCCATGCTACAGGAGGTTATTCGGGCAATGGGCAGGATAGCATGGAAGTAGACCCGTCGACCCACCCGAGATCGATGAAAGTTAAGCTTGAAGCACAGAACGTTTGCTAGATGAACAGGTTCTAAAAAGCAAGCCACTTGATGGCACCGGAGTATACACTGTTATACACGAGAAGTAGAAATTAATGACGACAAAGGCTTTGAATCCCAGCAACTAACTATAAAAAGTATTACATTATGTAAAGGACAAAGGCGATGGAAATCGAACAAGTCATAAAAGATATAAGTGCAAGAAAAGAGCAGAATTTTGAAAAGGAAGAAAAGGAGAAAGAGGGAAAATAAAAGGCGCGAAGACAAACACAAGAGTCCAGGAAGGGCATTATTGAGGGTATCTCAGAGGAGCTCGGGTGGAGTTGATGACACTGGAGCAAGCTGAATAAGTATGTAAAATCAAGTCATCGACAGCCGCCCAGATAGGAAAGGAGGATTTTGCTGCTGTAGTAGCAACATGAGATATCATAAAAACGTTAACGCTAGGAAACACCATACCTTGCGCCGATGCTGGAGAGGTGAAACAATCACAAATGAAACTGCAGACGAGACAAATGAGGTGGGTAGAAAGGGAAAAGAAAAAGCAAGGATTGTTGTATCTCAATGAACATAGGAAAATGGGAAAAAGTCACCAAAGGAGCGCCGTAGCCGGAAGAAAGATAACAAGGAAAGGTAAGGGCAGATAAGCTCATGGAGAAAGGTGAGAGCGAGGTATGCCTTTACAGGCGGGTTCCTGGAACGAGGATGAAGAGCAGACAAAGCACAAGAGCAATGACTACCGCAAGGAGCAAGGAGACTGAGGCTCGCTTGACGAGGAGAGCACGAACATATGGCTCTCGGATGCGCGTCCAGTTCATGAATGTGTACTCGCTGAGTCCAGCGAGAGCAAGGATTGGATCAATCTTGTACTGGTAGGATGAAAGGAAGTACGCAGCAATGGAGAATGGTAGGATTACCTGGTACAGCAAATGTTAGTATAACCGAAAACTACCACGGGGAGATATAAGCGTCGACACAACGTACCCAGCAACGAGTGTTTCGCGGGGTATCGGTCAGGATAACAAAGAATCCAGCCCAGAAACCAGCACCGAAGCTGATAAGAGCAATAACTAGGCGAGCAAGGATGCTTGGTGGGACCAAATTGCCGAGAGCTTTTGCCTGAAGGAAGCCTGGGAAAGCATCTCGCTCCATGGCCTGGAAGACATAGTCCTTTGCGGTATCAAAGACTTCGGGGTCGTCTCTGCCTTCTTCCTCGATCATATGGACAATATCATTGACAATGCTGTCTGGCAGAACAACCTCACGTTCGGAGCCAGGGAGCAAGTATGTGTAGAGGATCCTGACAGCACTTGCACGGATGTCTGAGCGCGCAACGGTATGTCCGGGAGAGTTTGAGTCGTTGCCATTGCCGTTGCTAACGCCGTTGCCATAGTGGTTGCCGTTCAACGCATTACTGACGCGTCGACCGTGGCCGGGAAAAGAGCCTTGTCTTCTGGAATATTCGGACTCTTCGCTGTTTCTGAGGGAAGCCTGGCCCTCGGAGCGTAGGAAAGCTGATAGTCGCTGGTCAGAGTCCTCGAGTTCGCCGTTGCCATGACTACGTCCATTGACAGCACCATTTGCAAAATCTCCGTCGCCTGGGAGGGCGCCGCGGTGTCGCTGGGAAGCAGTAGAAGGTCGGCTATCGAATTTCTCGGGTTCTGGAGTCTCGAGTAGAACTGAACGGCGTAGTTCGCGTACGTAGTGGCGGCACAGAGACATGTGCTGGGAGACATCGAGCCTATAAAGTGTCGACCAGCCATCAGCAACCACTGTTCGCATCGCACACTTAACAAAGCAAGACAAAACAAAATAAATAAAACAACATACCAGAAGTCGAGGTAGTCAACAGAGCATTGCTGGTCTCTCATGTAGATGTAGAATGAAAACAGGTCAACAGGTGCCAGAGTCCGTCTCCCCAGGACTTCCAGCAGCGTTGGGAGTCTGTTGCGGTACTCATTCTCCAGAAGAGATGGCGCCGACATGGCTGTCTAGTGTCTTAACAAGCCAGAGGAACCTGTTAAATAGAAGAGAGGAAGGCTGGATATCTTCAGTTAGGGCGTGTACCTGTGAAGATAGACCTTTAGATAGACCTTCTAAGCGATATTAGTTTCACACTGTCTGTGAGCGATGAGAATCACACCGGCTGCGAGCGGTGAAAACAGAGCAGGGACAAGAGGAGGGAGGGACTGCCCAGGCTCAGGGGGCGCAAGGGAAGATATCAGAAAAGAGAGACAGCCTGCAAAGAAGAAGAACAACAGCTACTCTTCCCAGTTGCAGCAGGAGAGCGTCTTGCCACAGTGACGCAGGAAGATAGTTAAAAGAGCAGTTATCCAGATGGCTGCGCTGCTGGCGAACGTTGCGTTGTGGCTTAAAGGAGGTGAAGAGCCTGATTGGGCAATCTCGCATTATCTTTCTTCCGCGCAGGCTCAAGATTTTAGCGCTCGGGCCAGTCAGGGGCAAACCAGAGAAAAAGAAAGCAAAAAGAGAAACCAGGGACAGGGACAACCTACCTTGCAAGATGTATGTGTATATATAGCTTAACAGTTACAGAAAGTATATAAAGGATGAAGGGATGAGACGTATGACAAAAGGCAAAAGGGTATTGTTGGAGCCCATGGACTCAAGAAAGCGGCAGCCATTATTTGCTTGCTCAGTACATAAAAAAGAAAAAGAAGAAGAAAAATTCCAATATAACCGTCCGTAAATCAAACATGCCCCTTCCTACGCCTGCCCGAGGCCTCCAAAAAGAAAACTCCTGTGTTACATAAGTATAAAGTTCCTCCGTGCATTAATCGTTAGGGGGTCGGCGGGATCAATCGGCCAGATGCTAATCAGGGGTTAGTATCATACCACGCTCATTGCTTGAAAAAAAAAAAAAGAACGATGGGAGTTACTATACGCACCGACCACTCTGGGATATTTCTGATCTGTTGCCACATGAACTTCTCCAATTTATTTGCACTCTTCGCATAGGGCGTGCTCTCGTTGTTATACTTCCGGCAGTTGTCGAATATCAACTTCGCATCCTTGATGAAATCCTGCGGAGTGGGATACATGTCCTTTTCGTGCTTCTCTTCCATCGTCGACAGATCCATTGGCTCTGTGATGACCTCGTAGTAATCGGGAACTTCATCCCGGTTGACAGGCTGCGCAAAAGGCCACGCGGCACTGTGGTTCTGCATGTCATTAAGGAGGTGGAGGAGCTGGTTGTAGTTGGGGCCGTGCCTCGGTTGACGGGCAAGCTCGTCCATATCCGGTGACCACCCAGACTCCTTAATAGCTGGAATACTTAAAGGATCGATCTCGACTACCCCATTCTTCCATTCCTTTGGTGGCTGGTGAACAATATGTGACCGGCTGAAGGCGCGAATCTTGGCGTAGACGGCTTCTTTCTGCTTAAGCACCATTCGACCAGCCTCTAGGTAACGTATCTTAGGAAGCATGGAGCACTGCATGATGGTACCGCCCTCGTAATCCTTTATATACCCCATCCATATAGACTTTTCAAGGCTGATCTCTTTAGTAAAGCCCTGCTTCTTGAAGTATCCGATTGCATAGTTATCCGCATAGGTCAAGAAGTGCATTACGTCTGAGGTCGCCTTAACATAGTCCTATTAACATTGAAAAAAGTTTAGTTCTGACCCATATGATCAACGGGTGGGAATAGATAAGTAAGTAGATTGTACCCACTTTTAGATGAGACATGAGATGCGCTCCATACCCCTTCACCTGTTGATCAGAGGAAATAGCACAGAACACAATCTCAGCAAACTTCCGTCCATGGAATGGCCGGTAGGTAATTCCCCTATATCATTATTAGTCCACCCTCCGCTACCATTCGACATCCGATTCCAAGTCCTAAACTCACCCAACAACTTCCAATGGATGCTTCACAATAGCGATAGACAAATGGGTTCGGTCGTAGACGAGCCGGGCTATATAATCCTTAGGCATCTTAGGGAGTTGTTTCTGGAATATGCACTTGAGACCGGTGAGGATAATGAAACTCTCTCGGGAGGAGTCATTGTTAACGACACGGAATTCGATCTTCCCTTCTCGCTCTTCTAAAACGGCAGGCTATAATCGATACAGTAAACCCAAGTCAGCCGTAGTGTTCAGGTAAAGTTGATAGCTCATTGAATAAAGGCTGACCTTCTCGGCATATGGAACAAGCTTCACTTTCTCAGTATCTGTCTCCTCCTAGTGATTAGTTAGCCCATGATCCTTCATAGAGACTTATTGCGCTCCATTCTCCAAGCTAGGCCTACTTGGTCGTGTGTTTCTGGAGATTCCGTTCTGGCTTTCTTGATGTTCGCCTTGGAATCTGGTGTGGTCGCTTCTTCCGAAGCTTTTCGCTTCACGCCTGAGGGGGAATGAAAATGTCAGTCAATCATATTCATACGAATGCAGCATAGGCAAACTCACGATCAGCTACCACAGGCGCCATGTTTTGAATTCCGTGAATTTACGTCCTCCTCACCCAAACTCCTTTCGATGTCGTCAGTCGCAGAGCTGCAGGTCCGCGCGCCAAGTGCGGGTGGCGTCTCTCGGCTAATAGTTTATCCGCAAGGCCACCGCGCTAACCCAATTCCGCAAAGCTACAAGCTGTCAAGACTCTTAAATCAACATCAAAAGTCAACATCTACAAAGATCAACGATAGATGCAATCAGCGGTGCGACCATAAAAGCACCAATTGATAATTCAGCACACCCTCTGCGCCTGAATTTTTCATTGTAGCCCTGATGTCTTTGGAAGAAGTCTGGCGCTCTGCAGCTGGGAGCCCTTACTATTCAACCGTACCGACTAATTCCCAGCTCCTTCCAGCTATTCTACTTCTCCTGACGGGTAAGAAAATAACCAATTGGCCTAATCATATGTATATAACTAAGCATTTCGCTAATATATTAACAGGCTTCGTTTGTACTGGCATTTTCGCTTTAAGTATGCAATCTTACCAGTTGAGCGTTGGCGAATGTTGCTGACAAGCTTCTAGATCGCTCCGCTCTAAACATCGCTGTTCTAGGAGTTCCAGCCTCGTTGGCATTTGGGTAAGTGACTTCAGCATTTTTAATGAAGTCTAAACACTATTCACTCTAACTATCGTAGATTTGGGTCCGTGTTCATGATCTGTGCCGTGGGGGTGTATGTTTAATACCGCGTTCGCCGCTTTTACTTGACAAATATCACCCAGTTTCTGCTAGTTATGTTGTATATTTGGAATCTTTTTTCCCTTTAAATTTAAAGGTTCTCTAGCTTTTTCAAAATAGCGTTTCCTGCCAATATCGATATCTGGAATCCACAAGGCACGCTTATCCACCTTAATACACCACCAACAACCACAATGGATACCGGCAGTGCTCCTATTCTTTCGGCTGTCTCCACATCCGCTGAGCAGCTCTATACCCTACTTAAATGTATTGGCTTTTCTCGCCAGGCATCTGTTCAAATAACCCCACAGGGAATCCGGTTCTCGGTCGAGGAAGGGAGAGTAGTGCAAGGACTCGCTTTTCTGGACAAAGCACTCTTCACGAGCTACATATTCAATGTACGAAATGTTTACAATGGCGTTACCCAGCCTGAAGAAGATGGAGATTTTTTCGATACATCGCTATACCCCAGGTTTACCATCTCGCTCTCTGCTCTCCTTGAGACTCTTCAAATATTCGGAATCGGCGACTCATCGCAAGGACCAAATCAAATGACCAATATCGGCAACACTCAAAGCATGAATGCATTTTCTACCCCTGCCCTAGGAATGAACCGCTCTTGTACCATCGGCTATCACCGACAAGGGTCTCCCCTCTGCATCACCTTAACTGAAGCTGGCGTTACCACAACATGCGAGTTGACGACATATGAGGTTGATGATTCTTCCCATGACTCCGAACCTGGAGAATTTGATATCCCGCTCCAACGTGATGCCATAATCTTCAAAATAATTATGCGCTCTACATGGCTCCACAACGCAATTATGGAGTTGGATTCTACCTCACCCGCTGTTCTATCACTCTCTGCGTCTCCCAACAAGGCACCATTCTTTGCACTATCCGCCTCTGGGGGCCCATTCAGTGAATCCACTGTTGAATTTGCAATTGATAAGGAATCTACTGGCGTCGACCCCATATACAAATCATTTAATGAGGATGGGAGCTCCAGGCAGCCTAGGAGAGGCAAGCTTGCACCGACAGTTACGGAAACCTTTCTGGTTGAACCTCCCTCATCAAAATCCCGAATAACCCAACGTTATCGGTTTTCACTACTGAAAAAGGCGCTAGGGGCGATGGGAGCATCCAGCAAAGTAAGCATACGTGGAGATAAACAGGGTGTCTTAAGCCTTCAGTTTATGATTGAGCTCGGCGATAATGCTAGCACTGATGCGCCTGGTCTTTCCACTCAGAGTGCTTCTCGAACAGCCATGGGTAACGTTAGTTTTATTGATTTTCGTTTCGTACCACTAGTTGATGAAAAGGATGAAGTTGAAGGTTTAGATGATGAGTAGTAGCGAATGTACGCTGTTTTATATATGCATAACCAAGTCTCAACATTTTACCTCTTACCATTGATGCCCCAAAATGAAATTAAACACGAGTAGATTGAACTAAAATACTCTACAATTTCAACACACTCGTGAAATAATTGAGCTTTACCTGTAGCATGCAGTAGGCCGTCATAGCAGACGGTATAAAGAGGTTACAACTTTGGTTGGTAAGAGACAGGACGAAATAAAACATTGGAATTAGCGTTGAGGCCTCATGTCCAGTACTCCAGGCGCCAGTTACCAGACGCTACACGAAACTACTACTAATATCGAAAAGCCACTGTATCGAACAAAATAAGATATCGACCTACATCATCACATCACCTAGAGTAGGAGTGAAAAAAGAAATTAGTTTCAGTTCAATCCACTATAATCAGGGAGTGTGTACAAACCTCTGCGATAGATTGTCTCTCAATGATAGATTTCTGGCGCTCATTTCGTGACACCCTATAATAGTAATCACAGAAATCACCACACTGCATACTTCGAAGGAACTCTTCATCGTGGGTGATGACAATTAACTGGAAGTTTGCCTGCTGCTGGCGGGTCCTAATAATCTCGTGTAACGATTCAGCAAGAGAACGGATATTGTCACGGTCAAGGTTCGTAGTTGGTTCATCAAGCGCAATCAGGCCGCAATTAACCCCAAAACATTCGGCCAACGCTAGACGAATGATAATACTAGCCAGAACTTTCTGGCCAGCACTGCAACGCCCCCTCATGTCCATCTCGGCATCCTGCTTAACCATACAAACACGGTAGTTGTAGGATCTGTTCCCTCTTGCACTTTCATTATCAGACCGAATTAGGATGGTGTCAACATCAGTTCCCCTGTAAGTCTTTTGCCATAGTTCTCCAATGATACGGTTAATCTCTTCCATCTTCAGGCCATGGTATTTCATGATTGCCTTATCTAGAGCTCCGCCGTATCTTCCAAGATCATCAACTGCAGCCTTAGTAGTTTCAACCTTTATGTGAGCTTCCTTGAACTTGGCTCCAGCATCCTTATAGTCCGTATTCCAGTCCGCAAGAAGTTGCATCAGTTGATCGTCCTTTGATTTCATTTCACCCATTTTGCTTGCTTGTTTCGCTGCAAGGGCGTTGTGCTCCCGTGTGTTCCGTTCCGATTCTTCCTTGAATCTGCTCCGATCCACCTCCGCATTCTGGGACTCGAGGTCTGCAATCTCCTGGTTCACGCTAATAAGGGCCTTAGATTCCTGTCGATATCGAAGGTTATCCGAGTACTGGCGTTTAGTACTCTCGCTATCTTTCAAACGGGTAGAAATGCTGTTTAGCTCACGAGTGAGATCAGTCTGCTCCGCTTCCAAACGTTTGATCTCGTCCGATATGTTCTGCAGTTCACGCTTGCTGCGTTCTAGCTGAGCAGGACCCCCCCTTTCAATATAATTTGTGATATCTTCGCTGGCGAGATCCAACTGATGCAAACTATCATTTAGGCCAGAGACCTCTTGTTGTAATTCCCTTTCTCTTTGTTCACCACGAGTACTAATATCATCATGTCTTGCTTGAGCCTTGGAGACCTCAGGAACAAGGCTCTCAATGTCGTTGTCGGCTTTTTCAATGGCCTCCCGCTGCTTTAAGTTTTGATTTCGGTAGTCCTCCACTCGAGATACAAGAGTAGCTTTCTTTTCAAGCTGGAAATTAACGTTATCAAGATCTCTGCGTAGATCACGAAGTTTCAATTCCAATTTCCCGACATCAACGCGAGATTGATTCAACTCATGAGTCAATTTGCTGGAAGCTCGTTTGAGTTGGCGAGATTTCTCACCGAGAGTAGCAATTTCATCTTGAATGTCCTCCAAAGTCCGAGAGGTTCCAGTCTCTTCTTGCTTAGCGGAAAGCTCCTGGATCTGGGTTTGAAGTGTTGAAATTTCATTGTTGTATCTCACTATGGTTGCGATATTCTTAGATAAAGATTCGATGTCTCTTTTGGATTCCACCCTCTGGGCCACGATTTTATCATGGTCTTCCAGTTTTGTGAGCACCACTTCGCGTTCAGTCTCTAGATCGGATTGTTCCTTCTTAAGGGCAGGTATATCCGTGTTAGTGAGTCGGTTCCATGTCTCATAGAAAGTTCCCACTTCTCGAACGTTTTCCAGCTCAGCTTCTCGCGCTTCAATTTCAGCAACAGCGTCCTCATCTGTGGCTTTCTTTATCAGAGCTTTCAGCTTGTTTTTGAATATCTGGAGTTCCGATTCCGTCTTGAAAGGGCGAGCACATGTTCTGCAGACTTTCTTGTCGTTTACAGCATCTAGACACATGTTTAGATATTTACCTAAACCAGCGTACTGATCGGCATCCTTTCTAGCCATGTCTAACTCAGTTTGCTTCTGCTTAACGGTATGCGGGTATTCCTCTGGTTCATCTCCAATCACATCATTGATCTTCTTCGCTGCATTCTCAACATCTGCCCCGTGCTGATGGAGGCTTTTCCTTGCATTTTTGAGTTTAAAGTCAATGAGCTCGAGTTCTTTACCAGTACCGTCACGCTCTCGTTCTGCCGTAGTAACCAAAGTAGAGGCCTCCTTGAGAACATCCTGATATCCTTGCTCAATGTTAACTGGACTCCAGGACGAATCAACTAATTTGGAAATTCGGTCACCGTGAGCACCGGACATGGTCTCAGGCTACGTCTCGATCTTTCAACTCCTTTTTAAGGTGATCTAATCGGGCCAGATCACCAGCTTTTTTGGTTCCTTGGATTAACTCGGCATTCAACTTGGAAGATTTATCTTCAAGAGATCGGAGCTCCGAATCATTCTGTTGGATATCAGTCTCCCAAGAAGCATTCTTTGCCTTTTCCTTTTCCTTTTCCAAGATTTTCTCGGTCTCCTCCATCCTTGACTCAATTGCAGCACGTTTTCCTTCATCGACGTCCATCTCATTAATACTTCGTTGAATAGTGTCTGATTCTTTATCATTCACGGATATTTGTTTCTTTGCAGCGTTTTTCGCTTCTTGAAGGGCTGATTTCCGCTGGCTGAGTTGGTTCAGGAGTGATTGCGCATCTTTCAGCTGGCTCTGGGCTTCTTGTTTAGCTTTCTCCAAGGCCTGACTTCGTTCTTTTGTTAATTTTTGGATTCGATCCATGAAATCGTTGATTTCCATTTCATCGAGATCACCGTCATAGCCACGAAAGTTGTTTTGCCGGGCTATGTCTTTTATTAGTCTCACTCGCCTCTCCACTTGCCTATCAAACTGAGCTTTGTCATTTTCATTCTTCCCGCATTCGGTTTGTTTTAAGCCCAGCTTATGTCGGTTCTGTTCAATAAGTTCTTTCAGATCCATATATTTCTCTTTCAAAGTGTCTTCCTGGCTCCGGTATTCTGCTTGTCGTGACTCGAATTGTTCTAGCGTTGACTGGAGCCATTCATCAGACTCTTCCACCTCAACCAGGTGTTGCCTTAGGTTGTTGATACTGGTCTGAATGCTCTTTGCTTCAATACGTTTGCCTTCCAGTGCACCTAATATCTCGGCGTAACTTTCAGACTCCTTCCATGCTTTATCCGCAAGCTCAGCCACGCGTCTCATCTCCTTTGAGAGTTCATGGCTCTCAGCTCGAAGTGCCTCAATTTCTTCTTGGAGTTTGAGAGACCGTTTCTCAGCCTATGGTGATGGTTTAGTAAGGGCATCAGCACAACAATGTTGCAACAAAATACTTACACGATCTGCTTTATCTTTGTCGTCTCTAGCATGGTTTTCCATAATCTTGTACTTTGCAAGTTCCTCGTTCTGTTTCTTTCGCAAAGCTTTGATATTGTCGATGGCTTTGGTATATTTCAATGCTTCAAATATCTCATCAAATTTCTTTTTTAACACGGATGGTTCGCTCATTGGCCACAAACTCTCATCTTGATGGCAAAAGATGACAGAATCAAGGACTGCCTTAGAAACGCCTAAGTATTGTGGCATTATTTGATCCAACTCGGCTACACGAGAAGATATTGCCGTTCTTTCGCCTTCTTTGATCATCAGCAGCTGACCTTCTAGAGTCTTTTGCTGCCTTGTCAACTTCTTGACGGTAAGCTGAAGACTTCTCGTGACTACCATTTTGGCAGCCGAGGTGGCTTTGAAAGCCAGCTTGACCTGGGCAAAAACTTCCTTTTCGCCGCATAGCTTTATGCAATCTTGATGTTAACTATTATCTTCTGCCTGATCTTGGAAGGTGGCTAGGTTACCTTTGGGTCGTGGATAAAAGCACCACCCTTGCTGTTTGGGGGAAGGTCCCCAGTCGTGGCATACTTGAGGCATTCAATAATTGTCTATTATCTGTTAGCCATCAATTAACTCTAGTCTACCGTATTAATTAGTTGAATACCGTCTTTCCTGAACCATTGTACCCGACAATTAGAGTCAGAGGGGTATGGAACTGTATGGTTTCACTGCGGGTGTTGTCGAACGACCGAACCCTAATCATATCTATCAGTAAATGCATCCTTGCGGTAGAGAATTAGTTCCCATCTTACCCAAGGATAGAGAGCTTGTCAATTTTCGCTTTTGTATAGTTTAGCATATGAATGAAATAGATATCTCTTAATGGCTAATACGTACACCTATAAAGGTAGTCAGCTAAAAACAGAGCACTAACAGGGTCCAAGGAGAAACGCGTCGACTTACATTTTCGTTACCGAACCCCTTGTATGGCGAATCACATATCCGAAGATGAATGTTTTGGCTGAGCAGGCAGCTAGGCAGCGAAAGTACCTTCGTGAGTTAAAGGAACTTATTAAACGCCCATTTACCTAAAAAAAGCCGCGCGCGGGTGAGGCACGTGGTCACGTGCTACATAATTGGCTTGCCTTATCAGGCAATGAAGTGTCAATATACATTGATATTTAGTATTAAAGCAACGGCAGAGATTGCTGTTTTAATTGGGAAAATACTATTTCATAACTCCATATATACCCTTTTCGTTCGTCGCTAATAAGCCGCCAGCTTAACGCCTAATATGAAAATAAACGAGTAAAAGTACATGATAAGCTGAAGAAATGGAAGAAAAATAAAAAAACAATGGAAGTACCATTCATCCCCTGTTTATTTGTCATTGTTCTCTCCGGCCCCAACCTCAGGATTTCCGGAAGCTGCACTAGTCATCTGGCCTGATTCATTCTTTGGTCCAGTGTCCATGATGTCAATGTCACCATCCGCATCAGCTTCTGCATCAGCGTCAGGTTCTCCGGGTGCATCTTCGTCTATCGTCTTGTCAGCAGAAGCGTCT
Organism: Nannizzia gypsea CBS 118893; assembly: GCF_000150975.2. NCBI lineage: Eukaryota > Fungi > Ascomycota > Eurotiomycetes > Onygenales > Arthrodermataceae > Nannizzia > Nannizzia gypsea. The sequence goes on from NW_003345201.1 coordinate 4,608,233, forward strand.
TGTGTAGCAGGTACACTTTCTCCAGACGATCCAGGTGGCGGAGAAGTCCGGGCAAGCGACATTGTAACCCCCTTCCCATTTTGAAGGCCGAGATCCTGTACACCAAGTACATCAGGACCACGAGCATGGGGTACTTCTTCATTTTCAGGGTCAAGGACATGAGGTGCATCGGTTTCTGCGTCAACCCTGGAAGCAGGTGTATCTTGTCCCTGGTTAACGTTCCCCATATGTTGGGTCTCCTGGTTCGAATTTGGTAGATTTTCGGCCCGTGTTTGGCCACCAACTTCTTGCATTATATCGTCATCATCTGAGGATGGCGTAGAATTGTTGAGCCAGGGAATAGGAGTTAATAAGGCGCCTCCAAGAGATTCGTCACTGCCGAGGGAGTTGTCATTCAGCATGAAAGCAGTGCTGGTAGACCCATTGACGCCGTTTGCTAATGATGAATCAAGTAAATTATCTGCTGGCAAAGATACTGGCAGTGGGAATATGTCTGCACCGCTAGATACTGAAACCACTCTATCGACGGCTCGTAGGTAAGCTGGCAAAGTTTTATAATTCTTCGTAGGCCGCAGTATAAGCTCTGCAAGACGCTGAATTGTATGGGGTGGCTTTTGAGAAAAATAGGACCTCAGAGTACTTTTAATCGCGGATAACTCCGTTATCAGAGGAGGAGGTAATCCATTGGACAGTAGCTGGGAATTCTGAGAGTCCGGAATCCGATCTATAGAGGCAGAAGCCTGGGAAGAGAAGGACGGAACAGGTGGCCGCTGTGGTGACTGAGCTAGGGATGGAGGAGCATTCTCTTTGTTGCTATTGGGCAAGGATTCGCTGGCGGGCTGCGATTGTGACATGAGAGGAAGGGTTTGGATGGTTTCAAAAGAGGCATATGCTGGTATCTGTGGTATCCGGAATTCATTGTGCACTATCTGTATAGTTGTTAATGATCAGGCTAGAGCAATGGGAAGGGGGTGTAAGACGTACATGGTCCAGCCGCTCCAGCAACGGCTCTAAAAGCGCAGGCCATCTCTCACTAGATATTATCCTGTTAGCAGCCGGAGAAGATGTAAAGGTGAAAAGTTAGCTCACTAGTCCATTTGGCCATTTTTCGCGACCAACTCCAGAATCTCTTCGTCTGCGTAGCGGAAGCTGTTAGTCTCTGAGTTCACCAAGCTATCGCACCCCTCCACCGTCTGGGTCCAACGCAGAGCAATCAGGGTAAAACACGGGGTCTGAACGCACCTAAGGACATGACGTCGGTGTAATATCTGATCCCGAAGCAGGCAATCCTCTGTTCTGGCTATCGAGCGCTCAAAATAGTTATCCAGAATCCTTTCCAGCCTCTGCATGAGACAGCGAAACATGGCTTGCAAGTTGTAACTTTAAAAAGCCGCCCAGTTAGGCGCAGAGCCGCCTCACGTGATGGGACATGGGCCCGCCCATAGATATCTATTTGGCTATCAGATCTAAAAATACATTCCTTGCGACTTTGCATATAAATTCTTCCTTTTTCGTCTGCTTCACGGAGTGCAGTCCGTTTGCTTATGCACGACATACCTATTTGCAAACTCGTATATAGGTATATATGTTCGTTATTGTGGCGGTGTTTTGAGGGACCGTACTAGCCAATAAAAAGTTGGGGAAATACACTTGGTAGGATTCAACTGTTGACCAGCCTTGATTGTTTAGAAGTTATACGGGGCCTTTTTGTCCAAAGACATTCCCAACATGTTCCCTAACTGAGGATATATATGCTCATGGGGGTACTGGGCCATTGAGTCCACCTTATTCAACATTTAAGTGGAAATTTATACGAGTTCTCGGAGGCATTGAGAATGTCGAGCGACAAGATGGTGGACGATTCAAACTGGCTTCAGCCCGTGCTTGGTTCGTACCAGGCAGAGGCAGTTGCCCAATCCTTAGTCCGCGCTCAGGAAATCAATCTGAGGAGAGTTGAGGAAAAAGAAAAGAAGCCCTCGTCCTGGACTATCCGTGCAGTTATTCGACCTAAAGAGCCTCTACATGCAATTATTGTCCATCATACCATTACGTCAATGTGCAAAGGAGAGATTGCTTGTTGGACATATATATCCCAGGGAATGGAACGAGTTGGACAGAAAGAGATAGTATTTACCGTCTTGCGGAACACAGAAAGCGAACGAAAGAAAGATTTTCCTAACGATCCACTCCGTTGGATCGAAATCGTCTACTCCATGGCAAAAGGAGGGTGCCGTGTAGGAGAGTTTGAACATACGGATTTCCAGGTTTCTGACTTTCTCGGTCGATCCGATGTGAGCTGGATCGTATACTGCCCTGCCTGCCCTATCCCGAATGTTGACGACTTCTTACTCCCACGAGATTATCTTCAAGCCATACCTCTTCTCGTGGCGGAAGCGGAGGTTGCTGAAAAATACGGCCTGATGAGAACGCTTGGTCATCTGGGTGCCTCAGAGAGATGGTTCCCTTGGCCGCCCTGGTTTGATCGTTATCGCAAACCATGTATTACTGCTGCGCAAATGCAGGGTTCAATAAAGGAGGAGATGCAGTTTCAACACGTCAAAGGACTTAGTTGTGTCAAAAAGGGACCAAATATCATACTCCGTGTGCCAAAGATGTCAGAACCTTTACTCGTGGAAGCATTGCTTAGGCATAGTCCTGATCAGGCATTCCCACTGAACACCGTTCATCACATCAACTCAGATTCTGGATTGCTGTGGGATAATCGAGATCCACAGCCACGAGGATATTCGGCAGGGAATGCAAACGAATGCATGAACTTGAATTACTTCGCTTTCTGCCCTGGCATGACGTGACGAGCTAGTGTTGGTCGAAGACGGATACATGTGTAAGTCACTCATCAGCCAGCGCTGTCTTTAAAGTAAGCAACTAATCATGTCCAATATTATTTTTACGAACTCCAGTTATGCTAGCAGATGAGACCTGGCATAAGATTCGCAACTGCATTCAAAACATGAGGCCATGCCATATTTCCCTGGCTGAACTTCAGTTCTTGCTTCGACTAGAGAAACCGTCCGTCCCGGAGCACCAGAATTAAAACTCAATAAACCGACGCTGGTTTGGTTTATGAGTACAGCAAAGACTACATGTTTATTGCTGGATGATCACTATAAATGAAACATTCTAGATAATGATAATATTAACCAGATTGACCAGTCTATTTCAGTCGCTATTGAATGACTCGCACCGACTCACAGTTAAAACTCCAGGAGCAATGGCAAAACAAAAGCTTATATATATAGATGTAATTTGGTTGGAAGAACCAAACCCAACATAATATAAAACCAAGAATGGATAGTCAAAAGAAGCCGTAGAGGCTTAACACAAGGAAAGGAGACAAAAAGAAAACATTTCCAACGGGCCATCCAAGGCTGGGTATGTATTTTGTCATAACTGCTGTACTTCGGGTGGAAGAAAAAAGACGTATGAAAGTCATTAATGGCAATGTCATATAGACAGGGGCATTTTTTTGGTATATTCAGATTGAGAAAAAGCCGCCATAACAGTCAAAAGGTGTCGTGTGGGAGCATGGGCATCCTCGGTAGAGACAAAATAGAAATAGCGAGACGAAATAAAAAGCTTAGCACTAAGAAAAAAAATCCAGTGAATAAGGGGAAGAAAGAAGACAACGGATAGGAGAAAATGGAAACCAAGAGTTCTGAGCCTTATGTTCGAAATAAGCGACGTAAATGCTATCTGATGCCATTATAATCGTTTGTCCAGCCCTGACTGGACTGTGGCCAAGCACCTCCGGTGGCACCGTGGTTAATCTGATCACCAACCATCTGGTGTTGTGGTGACTGAACGTGTGGTTGGTTCAAAAATCCAGTATTGATGGGCTCCTCTTCGTCTCCAAAGCCGAACTCCCCTCCAGAACTTGCATCAAAACTGCTTCGCCCGCCAATGTCACTGTTATCATCAACCGGAGCTGCAATTTGATCCCATTGTAAACCTTGTAATGCGGGATACTGTGCCAATAAAGCAGCAGGCAGAGTGAAAGAGCCTCCAGAGCCATCCATACCCGGCACCGTCAGAGGCTGGTTGCCCGGTTGTAAATGCCCTGGGGAAACGTTTCCTTGTTGCTGTTGCTGCTGATGATGATTGAGGCTTTCGCGTTCAAGAGCCTCTTCATCAAGCAGGGGTTTAATGCACACTCTGCCAGCCTCGGACCTGAAATGACGACCTAGAGCATCCGCGCGGGCAAACCGCCGCCCACATCCCCACTGACGGCCACTAGACATGTCCCCTCTGCAGACAAATCTTCTCTCTCCGGAGTGTAAGCTTTCGTGCCGTCTCCTATCATGCTGACGGGCAAATGCCCTGCCACAGACCGTACAAACAAAGGGTCTTTCGTCGGTGTGAGTTCGAAGGTGAGAGCGCAAGTTATAAGCCCGTGTGAATTTCTTAGGGCAGAGTGTGCATTGGAACGTTGCAGGGTGTTTTTGAACTCTCTTTGAGTCTTGTGTGCTGGATCCAGGCCGCTGAGGGTTTGCAAGGTCCAAGATATAGCTACGACTGTCAAGTGAAGAGGTTGACTGTCGTCTATTCTTGCTCACTGGAGAGACTTCCCGTGAAGACGGCGTGCTGAAAGTGCCCACAGGTGCTCTGGATGGCGACAAAGAGCCTGCGTTTATAATTGCACCTCCTTGAGATACACCAAGTGAAGATGGAACCATTGGCCGTGACATGAATGGATCGGACTTGCTACGTCCTCGAGCGCCTATTTCAATTTGTCAGCGTTACTAAACCAGGCAATGACATAGATAGGGCAACATACGGTTCATTGGAGGACTTAATGTATCCCCGTCTGCATTTAGCTTGGGTCCTTCTACGGTAGATGTCCTGGAAGGTGGCGCAAATTCAACGTTGATTGAAGGAGGCGTCATCTGAGCTGCTTGCCCCATATCACTAAGCCCGGGTTGCTGCGCCGGGAAACCAGGTACATGCGGGGCTGTCGTTCCGATATATGGGTCTTGAGTGGTCCCTTGTATTTGGGCTATATTTTGGGACAGAAGCAGTGAACTTTCTGGGTCCAGCTCCGTGTTTTGCAGCTGCGGAGAGAGCCTAGGAGAGATGTACGGACTATGTGCAGGACTATATCCATTGTTGTGATCACGCTCCGAGATAGTGAAGGCTTCCATTCCAAAAGCATTGTCATACATGCTTGGGTCTGTCTGAGGGGGAAGACGAGGAGATGGTTGGGCAGAAGGATGGGCAGAGGTATCAAAGGTATCATGCTGTGCTAAGAAAGGCGAATGTGAGACAGAAGAGACATCAGAATGTTCTGATGGTGCACGACGATGGCCCTGGAATGAACTATTCCCAAGTATTCCTTGCCAATTAGACTGCGCATCGGTATTGATATATGCGGCACTGGCCGGGTCTAGTGAGGTATGTCGTGAATGCTGTGGCGTGTAGAAAGTTCCGGGACTCGAAGCAGCAGCCGGAGAACTGGGGCGGTTGTTGGGAGACGGAGTGTTCTCGGGAGGAATAAGGTGAGGAGAGTTTGGCATCGGGGGCGAGGATAGGGGCTGAGCAAAGTCTGCCGGGTTGATGGTAGGCTGTTGTTGGATAGTGCCCATCATGGTGGTTGATGTATTGAACCCGGAGGTCTGATCCTGGTGTGTGAAGGCGTTGAACTCGTCAAAGTTGAACCCGGCGTCAGATGTATCAAAGTCTGGAAACGGCTGTGAGTCTCTGCTATCGTTTATACCGGAAGTAGGTTGTTCTAGTTGGTCGAGGAAATTGGTATCGAACGCCTGGGAGAAGTCTTCCTGCTGATTGAACTGGCGTTCTGGCCCGGTCACATTGGTGGTGAATCCAAGTCCTTCTTGAGATGTAGCTGCCAGGTAAGGAGTTGTGAAGAGGAATTGCTGGTTATTTGTTGATGTTGTTGTTGGATAATTGTTGTTACTGTTGGTATTCGCCGAGAGCGATTGGCTGGTGTGAAGCTGATTATTGTTGGAATGATCCTGGGCGAAATGGGAATTATTATTGTTTTGGGCAGCAGTCGACGACGACCTCGCCCTTCCGTTCTGTGAAGGAGGTTCCATCATGGCACGAAGAATCCTTATATTCCTTTTTGCTTTGTGTTCTGCTTCCAACAGGATGCTTGTCTACCAGAAATAGACTGGCTTGGTGCAGGGGTCAAGCTTCTCCGAGCGCTCAGCCGGCGAAGCACGTCCTACCTAACCGCCGAGGCTGATCGCGGTAGATAGGATGTAGACGGCCGTCAGCAGGATGTAGCGTTTCGTAACCCGCGGGTGAGCAGACCCAGATCGACTGGCCCCTCAGGCTGTTTGGGATGGCGGGCGTGGCGGAGTCGTGATCTATATGTATGTATATAGCGGAACGTGGCAGTGGTGAAGTATGGTGGAGCTTCGCTCTCTCTGGCGGTTTCTCTTAACACCACGAAAAACGTTCGAGAACGACGCGAGACGAACTTCCGGGCGTTTCAGAGCAAGTCAAGCCACCTCGTACCAGTCAGCTCATACGGCTTCATAGACGATGCGCTTACTGCGCAGGACTCTGGGGGGTGCGCGGCGGTCGCTCGTTTGCGTGTCCCTGGGAGATAGAATAGACCGGGCGCCTGAGGTTGGAATGACCCCACTAGCTTCCAGCAGATGTGTTACGATGAAGGAACCGCACAAGAAGGCCGCCGACAGGGAGCATCCAGCAGACGAAACGCAGTCTCAGGGCCCAACGCAGGGAGTCGCTATGCCGGTATCTGAGGCGAGCGGGCGGGAGGACGAGGGCGAGCGAGGGCGAAGATGAAGGCGAGAGACGAAGATGAAGTAGCTTGTCGGAGGAAAAGACGTGGAGGTTGTTGGACTTTGCGTTTTCGCGAGTCTTGGCGCTCTCTTCCCGCTAGTAAGTCGGTAGTTAAGTAGTTAAGGGGTTGACAGCAGGAGCCTTAGAAAGAAGCAGCACAGTCAGTCTGCTCGCTTCTTGCTTTCACGCGTGGTTCGTCTAGGCTCCCGGGGGAGATATCCGAGTGGTGAAAGGCAGGAGGCAGCAGGCAGGCAGCAGACACCCCGGGGAAGAGTGAATTGTGGCTGACGGTTTCAGCGACCCTGGACCAACCTGCCTGTGCTTGTTCCCCCTGGCGGCTCAAGCAAGGCACCGTTGACAAATGTTTGGCCCCCGGTTGCCATCTAAGTAAGGAGTCCACTAGCTAGCTTGCGTGAGTTAAGCTGACTGACCATCGCAGCTGAAGTGCAGAGGCTAGGATCAATATCCTGCAGGCCGAATGATCGACTATGCGTTGGTAGATGTCTCTGCCTGGAAGCAAGGCAGTACCATAGATTTAGTTACAGTCAAGTTGCACAGGCCAAAGTCCAGGCCAAAGTACAGACCAAAGTACAGGCCAAAGTACTCAGTACTCAGTACTCGGTACTCGTCATATCCCTGGCCTGCTCGCTGCACATTTACGCGACTGCTTTGTGCCCGAGCGACAACTAGACCAAGCTGGATGTTGACTTGGATTCGGGCTGTGCGTGGGACGAAGACGGGACAAGGCTGAAGGCCACCAATCGCTTTGAACATGGTGCCTGATTGGCGGAGCCTCTCCAGTCGGACAGGGAGACCGCAACACGCCAGATTGTCATCCAATCCGGTCCGCCGAACAGGTCTTTTTATCTCGCTGAAAGACCGGTGAGAGTGAAGCCGAGAGCTGAGGTCGTGGGGCCCCGTTGACGCAGGCATGCCCTAGAATGAAACAAATAGTTCTTTCTCCCTTGCGAACCTCGATGCCCGTTCACCTCCCCCTTTTCCTGTCCATGCTGAACTGAAAAGATGGAACCATTTTGAAGGTCTCAAGGCCGGTTTGAAAGTAGCCCCAGCAACTCGGTACTTCGCTTACTCCGTAATCATCATCGTCTCGGATCTTCAAAGGGGAATCTCCCCAATCCATCCAGGCCACCTTTTGAGATCCATCCATCCTGGTAAAGACGCTTTCTAGAAGCAAGCCATGTAAGGCAGAATTATTTATAGAAGCAAATGATTCTGCCTTATTGACTGAGTTTCTGACGTAAATCTCATTCTCGTTCTTGAAACGTCCGATTCTGGGGGCCGTTATGGAGTCCGGTGTTGTAGATAAATTGGATGATGGGCGATGCATGGACTGCGCCACAAAGGCACAAGATCGCCTTCCCAGCATGGAAGATCTTCGAGAAGCTGTGGAATAGTTGCTATTTTTATATCCTCTCGTAGCAAGTTGAGGTATACATATACATATACCACAAAGGATCAAGACACCAATGCTAGTCTGAATCGCAATGAACGAGTGCAGTTGTAAAGTAGTCTTTAAAAAAGATTCCAACCCCATCCAAATGTAATATTATTATACACAGCTCAAAAAATTACAACAAAAAGTTGGGGAACGTAAGGTAGAACCGGTATCAGTCGCTGTAGAGGGAACGAATATATGCAGGATGCAGGTCATTTTCTTTCCCGCATAAAAGCACCAAGTAAGAGCGAGCCAACAGGCCAGCAAGGGAGAACGGAGAATAAGTTTCCTTTTTGTTTCTTCGCTTTTCTCCATCATTTCATCAATTAAATTCAGTTCAGTCAGTGTACACGCTTCCTCCCTTCAATCCCATCTCACCCCCAATCCAAAAGACATCATAAAAAAGAAATTTGAGTATAGAGGTCGAAGAAAATGCCATCAATTGACCACATTGGACAGAGTCCATGCATGTCAATCAATTCTCCCAATATTAAAGAAGGGTAATATAAACAACGAAAACAAAAGTTTAAGGGGATATCTGACTGAGGAAAGCTGGCAAAAAACGAAATGGGGAAGAAAGAGGGATGTCAAAAAGAAGATGATGAGAAAGAAGCAAAGGTGTATGCTATCCAAATTTTACAGCAAATGGGGGGTGAAGAAGGGGTAATGGGAATAAACTCCGTAATGCCCATGCAGGATATGACTTAAGGTATGAAATATAGGGGGTCGTGTGGTGAATATATCGTATAACCTTGATATAATGCAAGGATGAAAAAGGAAAGCGTAGGGAATCAAGAAGTAGTGGTTTATGAGGCACGGTAGTAATGGGTGTAGAGTGAAGAGTGGTGTCGGTGGTAGTGTCGTTGGGTGTGATTATATAATTATGTATGCAATTCACACATCTCTCGTCATTATTTCATTTCATATGCCCCCGTATCCAGGGAACAGAAAGTTCCAAACGGGGAAGGTGAATAAGAGTTATTGTTTGTTCGGTCATGCATCAGACGCTGGCCTTGCATCTGCCAAATGTAAGTCCCTCATCGCTAGAATCGTCTTCTTCGTCCTCGTCATCACCATGGTATCGTTGGTCATCATCATTAGTTTCCACTTTCACGGGCTCGGGCCGTGCTTTGTCAACCATAGCTGTCCGCGTGGATTCATCCGTAACTGTATCGCCTGTTCGAAGCATAGGCGGGACAACTGGGCATGAGCAAGTACCATGCTCCTTCTCACTTTTCTTCTCATACTTTAGCTCAACGGGATACGCTGAGAAGCCTTCAGCAGATAGAGAGGAGGCGCCTGATATCACGGATGGTATGCTTGGGTGCGATGCGCAGTGGGACATCTCACTGTGATAATCATCCATGGATGAAGATGACATGGTAATTGCTAATGGAGGAGACGTGATTGGCCTTGCTATTGGCTGATACTTGAACGGGTCATCATCGTAGCTCTCGGCCTCTAGGGTGTTATAATAGTGCACCGGCGATGCATGGATGTGGAAGTCATCTTTGTCAACATTGACGATGGTTGCGTTGTCTTGACCTAAATGATGATGGGCTGTTGAGTCGGGGTTACGGAAGAGAAAATCGCGATGCAAGGGGGCAGGTGGTGGTCCGGCGAGATTTGCGTCTTGTCGAAGCTGATGGGACTTACTCCGTCTGTGAATGGTGTACCTTCGTGGCGAGGCGTGAGGAGTCGGTGTGCTATTTGACTCATGAATGAGATCTGGAGTATTGACTAGACCAGTAGCTGAGGCGGGAGAGACAGCTACACTGGGCGTAGAGTGGCATGCTGCGTCGAAGGGGTTGTGTTCTGGGGCCTCGCAATTATCGTGCCGCCGGTCCCGAATATGTAAACTCTTAACGAGTCTATTCCTGGCTCCTCCGAATATGGTCATCCCACCAGGAGAGGAATTGAACGACTCGTTCCCAGCTGCAGTGAAAGACTGGTCGTTAAGAAACGACATCTCCAAGTTAGTAGGGCGAATTGTCTTTGTCGATCCAGCGCTAGAAAGTTTCGAGGCGGTGCGTCCAGGTAGATCGGGACGAGGCTCTTGGATGGGAGAGCAGTTCACTGATGTTGGTGCAGTTCGTGATGTAGCTACACGTCCAAAGTAATCTGGGTGTTTGATATCAGCCTGCAAATCAGGGCTGACCACCAGGCTCTGTGAAAGTGGGTGTTCACCCTCCCTGGCGCCTCTTGGAGTTCTGGTGATCTCCTCATCGCCACGTAAACTAGTCCTCCTAAGCTCTCGGATGATATCCTTACCGATAGTTAAGCTGCTACCGGATGAGGCAGAATGTGCAGTATCTACCGATGTAGCAGAACTAGGGGCCCGCCTACGACCAAATATATTGCCACTCCATTTGACGACATTGGAGCGTACTCGTTCGATAAATGGCAACTTGGTAACAGCACGAATAACATCGTCGTTGGAAACCTCGATCTTCTTGCCTTTGCTCTGGTACCCGGGATCGGTGTCTTCGATCCAAGCCTTCGGGTCCTGGATATCCCGGGTGATCCAGGGATGATGTTTGATTTCCTTCAAAGTGATCCGTTTTGTTGGGTTTTTGATCAAGAGGCGACGCAAAAGGTCTCGTAACTCCTCGTCTACAGCCTCATATGCCAGCTCGCCCTCAGAGCGTGTACTGCTACTCACGCTAGAAGATCTCTGAGTGTTGTAAGAATGAGAATAAGAGTGGGTGTGAGGGTGACTGTGAGGGTGGTCAGGTAGAGTATCATCAGCCACAACAGCCTTGAGCCTCCTGGTTGGGATGAAGACGTCGTGTCTGACGATGTTTTGGAACAAGCTAAACTCGTCATCGGCAACGAAGGGCAGCCTGCCATAGATCATCCCGTAGAGGGTGACTCCAAGAGCCCAGACGTCAATAGCGCCGGTGATCTTGGGATCCTTGCCAATGGTAGGTTCGCATTCGACGCCCGTGTAGCAGAGCTCTGGGGCGTAGAAAGCTGGCGTCCCGACGGTTTTTGATAGTTCACGGGCATCATCCAATTCAGTGGCATCAGTCTCCGTGACTTGCTCCTCATCCTCATCCCTAATAGGGCGGCCAAGGTATGAGACTCCAAAGTCTGATATCTTTACTCGATGGTTACCTGTAACAAGTAGGTTGGCAGGTTTGATATCACGATGGATGATACCTTGGTAATGTAGGTATTCAAGTCCCAAGACAGCGTCTCTGAAGGCAGTACGAGCTTCACTAAGAGTTAGGCAGGGTACATAGCCCATGTCATCATCGTCAGACAGCCAGTCAGGCTCGGCTTGGAAGGCTAGATGGCTGGAAGCATTGCTGTAGCGGCGTGCAAACATTGGGTCTGATGCGTATCCGCCATACAAACCGGTATCACTGCCGAAGCCTGCCATCTCACGCATCCGCTTGTCGAATTCTCCGGTCGAGGTGAGAGAATGTTGCGGAGAAATCTGGAATTCAGGGGTATCTTGCGAATGCGCCGACGAGGCCGTGGGAAACTTGGACATGGGAGAATAGTCGACATCGAGCTCGTTGTCCGACTCGCCGCCATGTTCCAAGCTCCAGCCAGAAACACCGACATGTTGAGAGCCTTTAGCTTTCTGACGCTGACGCAGGGCTTCTATATGCCGTCGACGCAATTGAGTATTATGGATAAACTGTTGACTATTCTCGATGAAAGAAGGAGAGTCGGGAATACCTCGTTTTTCACGATCAAGTCTTTGTTTATCGACCAAAACGATTTCTTTCAGTCCCTTCTTTCTCCACACGATCTCGCCATTTTCGATGTACTCGAGCACGATGTAGACCTTTTGCTGGTTTGGGTCATCGATGACCTCGAGCAGGCTGACGACGTTCGGGTGGCGGGCCTTCTTGAGGATGGCAACCTCCTTTTTGACCTTGTCTTCGGGGTTACCTAGTTTCCCTAGACGACGACGCTTAGAGTATCGTTGCACAATCTTGATGGCGACGGACTGGGCGGTCTTCAAGTGGCGACCCAATTTGACTTTGCCATGCTCTCCACGTCCGAGCTCCTCTAGAATCTCGTACTCATTGATTAACTTGTTTCCGGTGAGCTCGTGGCGATCCACCTCGACGGTATGCGTTCTACGATAGTAAAGTCAGTCAGTATCACAAAACGGCAAACGGGGAGAGGAACGTTGAGGACGGGTGAAGTAAAAAAAAATTCGTACTCTTTTGGTTCTTGCATATGTGTTCGGTGCAGGTGAACACCAGCTTGTCCATCTTCCGAGCCGATAGAAGGAGAGGTGCGAGGTGTCCGTGCAGAGAAGAGCCCCGGACTAGATATGGGGGTGTTGCCGACGGTGCGTGAATTTGGGGAGGCATTCGAGTCTCGCGCCCAAGAAGTTGTAGGTTGGGGAAAAGTGAAATCCGAGTGTGAAGGATAGGAGCTTCGAGTGCGCAGAGTTGGAGATCTGTAAGGCGCAGGATGTATCTGTTGCTGGAGCATTGCGTATGACTGGTTTGGATAGACAGGGAGGTCGTGAGATGGGCCGCGAATTGTGGCACGGGGGGCGACCATCGGCAATTCGGTCAGTGGACTCAGGGGAGGAACATTGCCGGTCTCGGCGGTCTGTCTGGGAGTGGTGACAGACTGGCTGAAGGGATCGGAGGCGGAGGCCGTCGAGGAAGAAGAAGCTGGTATCGCGCTGGAGGGAGGGCCTGCCTCACCACCAACAGCCGGATCAACCAGAGAATGCAAAGAGCTTGACGAAGTGTTGGTCGAGGATTCGCGAGAGGTACTGGTCGAGTGAGGTCTGTAGGGAAAGAGGTGAAGCTTCTGGGCAAACGATCGACGGTCCTCCGGCCTGCCGTCGTTAGGGATGCTCTTCTGGCGAGCCAGAGTATTGGACGTCTGCCTCGACAAGAGTCCGGCCGACATCCAGGAGAGCCTCGAGGACTCGCCGTCGCCGGCCTCGGGATCCTGATCCCGTCTGTCATGTCGAATGTTTCTCGACCTCGAGCTCCTTATCCGTCCTCTGTCGTCTCCTTCCTCGGCCGTCGTCTTCACGTTCTGTGACTGTGAATCCATCTTTTAAGGGGATACGGCCCGGTTTCCGCCTCCCATGTATGATTCTTGTATTCTTCTCCTTCTTCTTCGTCTGCGTCTTCGTCTTGGTCTTCCTTCTCTCGCGAACGGTCTAAAATCAGGAATTGCTCCTCCCTCCCCCAACAGTATAAAGACGCAAGGTGAAAGGAACGAATAAATAAAAGGGAAGGCAAATTAAATAAAAAAAAAAGAAAAAGGTGACAGAGGTGAGTCTTTCGACAGTCACCGTAAACTGCAGTTTACCAGGAGTGAAGGGAAGAGATGCCCGTAGCCCGCATCTCTTGGGATTGTGTGCGAATCTCAGCGAACCGACGCCAGTTTTGCCTGCATTAGTTAGAGAGAGAGATGGTCGCCATTGCCTCCACTCCCCGAGAAGAAGAAAAGAGAAGATCGATCGGTATTGAAGATGGGAGCAAGATCGGTCCTTGTGTCGACTGTCTTGTCCTTCTTCTCCGTCGGTGAATGTGAATGGTTGTTGGGTCTCGAAGGGGGCCAGCGAGAGGCGGTCGATCAGAGCAGAGCCAGGTATATAACCCGGCAAAAGCAGCAGCGTTCAACCGGGGACTCGCCAATGAAGGGGATCGGGCAGTTCGAGGAGTTAGCTGTCTGGCGACCTATTCGCTATTCGTTGGGCGTGCAGCCGTGCAGCCGTGCAGGGAGGTTGCGGTCTTGTCGTTGCACACGATCAAGCCCCGAGAGGTGGAGTGGTTGGACTCGATAGGAACGCTGGTGCTTAATATGTCTATGTATATATAGAGGATGGCGAAAGGGGGTCCCTCCCTCCTCTTATCAGCACAGGCCCGAACAAGGCCGGCAGAGAGCGACTAGTAGCGGCACAATTGAAGCTTCCGCGCTCGCTGGTGGTGTCGCTCGACGCTGGAGCTGGCGTTGGCGCTGACGATGGAGTTGAAGCAGTTGACGATGTGGTTGAAACTGGTGGAAGTCGAAGAAGGCGAAGAAGACGAGAAAAGGCAGCAAAAGGTTAAGGAAAACGCTTTTTCTGGTTTGCTTTCTCGCTCGCTCGTCTTTTTGTTGTATTTTTCAACCGCAGGAAGAAGAAGAAGAAAAAACGCAGAAGGAGGGGGGAAAAGTGGCGCGCTAGACCAGATGCGGCTAGCGGGTGGTAAAGGTGTATGGTCAGGTACGGTTATTACAGGACGTTACAGTACACGATACGCTATCTGTATTGCTTGTTACGCCTTTATTACAGATATTTATATAGAAGAGACAAGAAGAGCGACGGCGAGGCAGATGAAGTAGATGAAGTAGATGAAGTACGAGGTCGATGATGAAGAGGGCGGCTTTGCGGACGATGGAGGATCCTTAGCTTCGGACATCGACTGCGGAGGATCAGCGTGGGAAGGAAGAGGCAGCTACTTTCATTGATTAGTAGAGGCAACTAGGGGAGTCCGTACTCCGGGGATTTCACAGACGAAGCTGAGAGAGATGAGAAGTGACTAGACGAGAGAGACGAGACCAAAGAGAAGAGAAGATCGCCCTGATCGTTTCACACGGTCCTACGGCAGGCGTGAAGACGGGAAGGCAGCAGAGAGCAAGTAGCAGAGCAGGCATCCTCCTCCTCGCCTGGAACAGAACCCTGTCTGGCTGTCCGTCCCCCCTTCACTCTTTGCTTCTTTGGCTCGATCTCAGTAATTAACTACGGAGCAATTAACTGGCTGCCCAGATGCGCATCGTCGAGATCGATAACTCAGGAGTCGGCCGCCGTCTCTCGAAAAGCTCCCCCCGTTCAAGCTCTCTGCAGGCTACGGCCCGTGAACCATGTCTGCGTTTCCTCTGCCTTCCAGCCCCCCGTCCCCCTTACTCCCTTGATCCCTTGCTCCCTTCCCAGCGTCTATCACTTCCCGCTCTCTTTCTTCTCCTTCTCTTTCTCTTTACTCGCCTGCTGGGTACTAAAATGTCCATGCTAGACCAGATCGAACTTCATGTGGTTATTTTTGTTTTCTCTCCCGTCACGAAGGTCGCAGGGATGAGGCTTGCACAGCATCAAAAAGTTACAGGCGAGGCCGCTCCCCACGCTAAGCACGGCGTCGATACACTGTGTATGGAGTAAATATCAAAGGACTCGTGGGATAAGAGAGCAGGAGGCGACTGGCCTACCATCTGCTTCTCCTGCTGCTACGGTAATAGTCGCCTACAGATGGTCCTCTCGCTGCCTTGGGGAAGATCCGGCTGCTATTGAAATCGCAGGTCCTACTGGCTGGCTACCCCGACTCCGTAACTAAACCACATATACGGAGTACGCCAGGCAGGCAGGCAGGCCATAAAAGCTAAACCAACGATGAAGATACAGAAGCCAGAAAGGTAAAAAAGAGAGATAAGACCAGGAAGAAGAAAGAATAATAGCAACAATGACGATGATGTCGATGCTGATATTCCGGTTTCTGCCACGGTAACTATAACGGGAAGGTTAACTGCGGCAGTCCCTCTATATGATAATGATGATGATGATGATATGATGATGAAATAACAGAGTGAAAAAGAAAAGAAGCAGTTATCGCTTCTTCTTCTTCCTCATGTCAACAGAGAGAGCAAAAGGAAAAGCCATCAGAAGAAGAAAAGGCGAGCTTGCATAGTTACGGACATCCCATCGATGTACGCTCCTCCCTTTCCCCCCACAGCGGATGAGAGAGTGACTTGCATACACTTCAGTACTAGACTTACTGACTTACTTACGGCATTACTAGGTAGTTACTGTACATACATGCATGATGCCTCTGGCAGACGGAGGAGTGGTTTCTCCTACTCCTACATCCCTGACTCCCTGGCGGCGTCTTCGTCTCCTGCCCTTGTCGATTCCTGAACGTTGACAGGGGGATGCTCTTCCCTATCGAGCGCCGTGCAGCAACGTACATACATTATACAGGACGGCCACAGAGTTAACCTGGGCGTCTACTCCATACATTATCATCCATTGTCATCTTGCGGATGGCTAAGAAGATACGGCTTCTTTTCCCTTGAGCCTTAAACTGGTTGTGTCCCCTCCCTTTCCTTTCCTCCCCGCTCTTGACGGCGGGCTAATGTCCCGTACGAGAAGAGACGGTCCCATCAGAGCTACGGGACGATATAACGTCTTCCCCCTCCTCGACTCCCTCGACAGACGGAGAAGAGACGGACACACAGAAGATCCCCAAGAACTCTCCATCCGCGTCCTCGGCCAATCGCACGGCGCAGCCAACTTTGTCCTCGCAGCGAGGGAAAAAGCACAGCCAAGGGAAGCCCATGGGGTGGGTCTTGATGGAGGCCCAAGCACTCGTCTTTCTCCTCGGGCCTTGCTTCTGCTTGTCGTTGTTGTTGTTTTGATACACGACGGACACAGGGGAGATATCTCATGCTGTGTCAAAGCAAAGGATAGGCCAAGTCCCTCTTACGTTGCTATGCTCTATACCACTCACTATTGGTGCTTGAGATACTATTGCTATTTTCGTGGTAGTATCAACGGCGGGTTACCAATTAAGATCTAGTAGAGTCCCGCACCAGTGGGCAAGAGTTGAACAAAAGGAAGAAAACAAGAATATCAGGAAGAAACTAAACCAGGCCGTTATTGGGGACCACGTCTTCCACCCGTCCAACTCACGCAAGCCCACGAGCAGAGAAAAAGAAGGTGGTGGTGTGAGATCCGCTTTGATTTTCTAACTGTCCGTCTGTTTAACCTTGAACTTGAAACAAGCCTCCCGCAGGGTGGCATACATTATTACATAGCACAAGTTTGATATTATATCTGCTCTCTGATATAGCCCGCACTCGTGGCCATTTAATGAATGACATAAAAGTCATGAAGTTGCGATGCTTCATGCAGGTTAGACGAATCGCTACAGAGTTATTACGGGAGTTATGCATTTGGGGGGGTTCAAGGGTAGGATAGTGTCGATGTATTCAGCTGGGTATAGAGTACTTCTGACTAGCATCTTTCTTCCCGCCAATCTGGGCCACTTCAGCAACTAAAGTTGATATTCACTTACTTCCCTCTAACCCCCAAACGTCACGGCTGTCGTTTGATTTTAGTTATCTACACATCATAACCGATGTCTGTTAAGTGACCCATATATCATACATTTCCTCCCGTTTTTCTAGAAATGCTAAGATGGACGGCATCTTCTCTTCTTCTTTTTCTTTCCTCCTCCTCCTCTCTCGGCCGTGCCTTTCAAACACATTGAGTCTGGTTGGTGGTTTACCTTGTACTCTGTACAGAGTAGTGAACAAGATACGCCAACCACCTCTGCGGTTGGGCTGATATCACGGGCCATCTCATACGTACATACATACATCGTATATTGTATGCAAATAACGAGGTGTGGTACATTCGGGAGATCTCCGGCTTTCCTCGCGAAGAAGAAACGATATCTTTCCTTGACCCTAGCGAGATACCGTTGATCTGATACGCCATGAGGGCCAACAGCCCAAGAAGGCAATCCTGTTGGATTACCCCGAACGGAAGATGAGGAAAGCCTTCACTTACATAGCAACGTCTCCCAAAAGAAACGAAGAACAAGGCCAAAGGGACGCAAAAGAAAAAGTAAATGAAAATCTCTCCTTGGACCAGGACGCCGTTCACATCTGTCTGTGCTTTGACCCTCTCCCTGTCTTCTCTCGTCTATCTTCATACCTTCTCCTTACGCCGTATGTAACTTTCCTCATCTTGTCGATTACGACTTGATGAATGTGTATATATTTTCTTTTTTGGCGGTTCAGCCGCCACAACTAAAGAATTCCTTTTTTTGGGTTGTCCAGCAGCAAGAGGCAGAGAGAGGATGGGCCTTGAGGATATGTATGGGGTGACTTGAGGGTGCTGGAGTAGTCAACAGATCCCGGTATCTTGGTCTTCTGGTCGGTACACCCGCCTGCCGCTTGCTCGTCATAGGTGGTAAAGTCGCAAACGGAGCGCAGCCAACGAAAAGCCGCGCCGGCCTTTTTTCGCATGGAAGGACCTGGCAGACGACGGCATCATTGCTCCGTGAAATAGTACAACAGCACCACACTGCATGCTTCTTTCAATCGTCAGTACTCCGTACTCCGCCCTGCTTCGTGGATGAAGAGGGGGGACAACCCCGTAAAATATAGCAGGAAATAGCTTTTCCGAGAGCATGTCCGTACGACCATTTTGTTTACACAGGGCTTGAGCCGTTCTCTTCGGTTGCCTGACCTGGCCTTCTCTTATCGCCGGTGTAATCCCCGATTTTTGTTCCACCTGGGCGTTGGTAAGGGAACAGCAGATACATTTCCCCCACCGTTTGGCCATTTTTACCAGCCGTCATCCCGTCAATTTTCAATGTGAAGATGGGAACAATGACGGTACGGAGTGATAGTATTAACTGTTGAAATTCCCAGCTTCATCGAAAGTTAAATTCACATCTGTCATACACATGTACTCCATAACTGTGTGGTACATAACTGGGCAGCGGATGATAGGCGCTTTTCCCCCGGTGATAACAAGTTGGTTTTTGGATAATTCCTCCGAAGGATTTCGTTTTCTTACTTGCCTCCCCAATATGCCGTTGATAACAGCTTCCTCTTCTTCTTCTTTTGTTTTTGACGTTGACATCCGCTTTCGAGTCCTCCATCGCGTGGCGCCGATAGCACAGACAGCTCACGGACGAACAACTACACGGTTCCATGCTTCGTAACCGTAAGTACTCCGTAAAAAAAGGGTAGAATACTGCGCTGGAGAGCGGCAGAGCTACACAGCTCTCACATGGCGATCGACCGCAGCTTTGTCCCCCGACGACCGTGTCATGGTATAGGGAGCACAAATGGGCCACTCGAGACCCGACGCTCGTTCCGGCGCAACCGAAAATCGAGATTTGTATTGGATTTTTAAGCTTCTCGACTTTGCCTCAGTCGCATGACTTTGGAAGCTTCAAGGACAAGAGCCAACTTAGGGTGAATATGTCATCCGCCAGTCAGCTTTCCAGGAGCCGAAGTATGGCTCAGGCCCTGAAATTGAACATCCAGAAGTTCGTCACAACATTTCTGGGGCAACTGAGTGTGCATGGAACTCGTCATATGGCCCTATATTCTTTGGCAGCCTTGGGAGCAGCTTTTCATTGAAGGTCGAACAGGTAAACTTTGCCATCTCCTATCACGCGTGGGACTGTAGGGTGTGGTTGACCCTTTCACATATCCCTGTTTGACCATCGTTGTATGCGCGCCTTGCCCTTGCATAAGCATTGCCGCAATGATATGCAAGGCGTGTGAGCGTGTGGCTGCGGCATGAGAAACTCACCATTCTTCTCGCTTTCATACACGCATTCTCCTCCTCTGGCTCTTCTTTCCGCGGAAGCGACCGGGGACCGTAAGAAACTAATAATAATTTCAACTGCAACTGTTCAACAAAGGAGGCGGACGACCGGACTGGCGGGATCCATGGTTGCCACAGCCACGAATATACGCATATATTCACTCCCAGAGCTCGAATAAACTTGGTCACAGCCCTTCTTCTATTTCCTATCTAGGCTTTCTTTCTATAGACATGTGAACCTGCCATCCTGCCGCTCTTTTGAGGGCACAGAAGCTTCTCTCTACCCTTGTACGGAGTATGTGTCTAGAGACTCTGGCTGTGATGTGATAGTTTGTGAGTGTGCCGTAAATGGTGGTAGCGCTCCGTTGTAGCCGTCAGGATGACGCTCCGTCCATCTCGAAGATTGTGGTGTGGTCCTCGACTTGCAAGTGCCCGCGTTCGATGACGACATTGGACGATGGCAGGTAAGACACCCATAGCGTGGAATCGCAAGTAGAACACCGAGACCACCTTAACCTTGTGCTTACTGCTGAAGAAACTCGGGCATGACCTCGACATGCCCCGGCTGCGGGAGGGTTCAGGAGGGTAGGTAGAGGGGGGGGGGGGGGGGTGCGAGAGAGTCAGTGGTGACTGCACCACTCGCAACAGCCCGGCGACGTAAGGTTGATTAGTTCCTGTTCCTTGCTCGCCGCCGGTGGGTGTGAAGCAGGCAGATCATGATCGCAAAAGAAAAGAAAGCAAAAGAAAGAACAAAGGGACCCCAACCTCCCTGTCGTCGCTTTCCTTTTGATATCACCAGGCTGCGGTTGGGAACCTTCGCGTCCGCCGGCTAAAAGTAAACGCGAGCCGCCGTCATGTGACAAAGCTCCTCGGCTGTTGCCCAGCAACCGCGGCGCTTATTTTCTTTTGTTTACTCCCAAACAACCTCTCGACATCAGCCCGTGGGTTGCGGAGATACGAAGCTGGCGGAGGAAGGATGTCACCGTTGCTCAAGCGATCAAGTGGGAACACACACGGAGTACGGAGTATAGAAAACAAAAACATTCTGGCCTTCGTCTTCTGCAACACTAATGAAGTTTAGGCCGTAGGGTGGTCAAACCTGGTTCTAGAGCCCGCAGGATCCAGCAGCTCCAGCAGCCCTTGATGCGAGTAACCAGCCACCCCACTGCATCAAATAATTAATTTCGATCTTGTTATTACCATTTGCCGCCTACCTTCCCACCTTCCCCGCCAGTTTGTATTTCCGCACATCCTGGGAAAACATTTTCAAAAGGCTATATTGCTCGTTGTTCTTCTTCTTGCTGGGCGGCTGTTTGTTGTGACCATGCCGTGAGCCGTCGAGTCTCCCTCGGACTGTTAGCAACTCAGACCTACCAAACTGGCCAGCGCTGCTTTATTATCACGCTGGAACAGATCATGGAAGGTTGACTGGTCCAAGTTCTATTGTTGACAACAGGCCTAGGTGATCGACCACTTTGGGTCGCGGACTCAGAATGTTCAGATCCTTTACTGCCAGCACCCTCATTGCGCTGGCAACAGCAACAGACTTACCATACAACCCTTCGTCCTTGTGGGTGTCGAACACCGCTGAAAATCAAACAGTTGCCTATTTCTTATCCTCAACATCAAAGGAGGTTAAGTTTCAATACGTCAACCTCACCAGACCATTCGATGCCGCGTCGCCGTCCTTCTCGAACATCGCCCTACCCCCCATCTCTCCAAACGATGCAAGATCGATAATTCCCATTGCAGACCCAGACGGCGTCCCTACCATCTATACAGGGGATTGTCGGTCCTCCAAAGCCGAAGTTTGGCGATTTGAAAGCGAAAATGGAGAAAATACTACCAATGTGAATGGGAAATGGGTGGAGTCTGCAATACAGCAAAAGAAAGGCAGCAATGACATACCATGGAAAGGGCCAAACTACCTCGCAGCTGGGATTGGGTTCTCAACCCCGGACAGTGATTCAGCCCCCGATATTTATGTGTTTGCCGGGATGTGTCCAACGGTCGAAGAGAGCCCAATGTCCTGGATATTAGACGCTGAGTACTCCAGAAATATGACCTATCTTCAAACAGATATGTCCCCTCCTAGTCCAGACTACAATATCGAAACGTTATCCATCAGATCCCCTCCCGTGGCCGAGGCGGGTTTCAGCATGACGCCCCTAGTACCTGCATATTCAAATTCATCGACTGGTGCGAGGTTGCGCCACCAGAGTTTCGTCCTTGCTGGTGGCCATACGCAAAGTGCGTTCGTCAACATGTCGCAGATAGCACTCTTTTCCCTCCCCGAGGAGACATGGAGCTACGTTACAGTCAACCAAGCATTGAGTGGTTCATCCCAGGCAAGGTTACCAGAGGGTATCTCCGGAATTGAGCCACGATCTGGTCATACTGCAATCCTTACACCGGACGGCAGCAAAATTATTATCTTCGGGGGCTGGGTTGGGGACACTTCCGTGCCTGCACAACCCCAGTTAGCTATCCTTAATATTGGCGAGGATTATGGAGGTTCTGGCGATTGGACCTGGGAAGTCCCAAAGGAATCACCAGGCGGAATTTCTAAAAATACTGGAGTTTTTGGTCATGGAGCAGCCATGCTTCCTGGTGGTGTAATGCTTATAACTGGGGGATACAAAATACCATCCCGGCTGTTCAGGAGATCCAGCAATGAGTTTGTGGCTAACGACCAGACTTTCCTCTTCAATATCAGTTCTGGAACATGGGCTGCATCGTATACTCCCCCGAAAGCTGCCTCTGTTCCAAGGGAGCACCACAGAGGCCCCCTATCTACAACGCTGCAGAAAGTTGGCCTTGGAGTAGGCCTTGGTGTTGGGGTTCCGATTGCCGTCTTGGCCCTGGCCGCTTTCTTCATCTGCCGCAATCGACGCACCAGTGAACACCGGAAAGTTCGTGAACAAACACTTCGAAGCCTTGCATTAGGTGCTGAAAGGCCTCACTTCGAAGCGCCTGATCAGCAAATGATGCAAGTGGATCCTGCTCATCACTATGGATATGGCGGATATAGCGACATTCAAAACTCTCCATTCGCAGCGGAAAGGACAGGCCTTTTGGTAGACAACCCAAGCCCAACCAGAGGCTTGCGAGCTAGTGTACGATCTCGAGGATATCAACCAGGCATTTTGCAGGATGATCCAAGACGAAATATTAAATTCTCCCAAATTCAGCCCATTGATGAAGGAGAGGAATACGATGCCGTTCAGCCAGTCCAGGCAGGAGCAGCTGGTTATCGGGATAGCAAGTGTTCTAACACCTCGGACCCGTTCAAGGACCCTCCTTCTCCGTCCAAGGAATGTTTCCCATCCCTTGTCCCCCAGGAACGGTCTAGATCGCAGGCCGGCGACGAGAATATACACGATTGGGTAGATATGTTGAACACTGAGAAGTTAGAAAAGCTTCCCAGTATTGCATCAGAAAAGCAAGATCGCACGCTCTCCAACTTATCTGGAACCTCAGGCACCTCATCATCCTCGCATCGTACGAATCCAAAGTTGCTAGATCGTTCAGTGTCCCAGAGATCCAATTTCGACAACCCTTCCAACTCCAGTAGCTCTGAAAGGGCGAATACAACTGATTCCGATAAAGCAGTCCCTAGCCGAGTTGTCTTGTCTGGTAGACCCTCCTCTCAGCTCTCCTACGCTCAGCTGCAGGCGGAAGGATCTTCATTGCTAGGTACCAATCCCTCATGGATGCCTCAGCAAGACCCGAATCAACCTGCGGAACAGCGCCAGGGGCCTATAAGTTTAGAGTTAGCAGGGACTATTCGGCGCGTTCTGGGCTCTCTTAGGAGATCGGAAACTTCTGGGAATTCGAATAAAACACCCAATCACGCCGAATCTCGCGCGTCAAACCAGCGAAGTTCAAGTACAAGCCCGACGAAAAGTTTCTATAGTTTACCAGATGAGGAGAATCAGACTTATTCGGAAGGCATGCACGGCGTGTCACAACGTCCCCATCGAGCAGTCAGTACAAGCTCGTCAGTCCTTAGGCGCAAGCAAGGTGCCAAAGATTGGAATGCAAACCGCAAATCGGGAGATAGTTCAATATTACGGCAAGGGAAAGCCAGGTATGAGTCCTCATCCGCCGAGGCCGGAAGCGCCGTGGGCGGCGCAAGCTTTAGAAGTAGCGAGGATGATTACGACTTCGACGATGAAGACTGGGATGTTGAGGCAGCTGCTGAAGGGAGAGTGGTACAAGTTACATTTACTGTGCCCAAGGAAAGGTTGAGAGTTGTCAACGCAGGCGCCGGAGATACCATTGACGACGATGATGAACGCGATGAAGACAAGAAAATGAAACAAAAACAAGTCGACACCAACGATTATGATCATGAGAGAGATAAAGGGAAGGGAGCAATCCCAGTTTCTGAATCTATGAAGTCTTTTGATGATGTGTTTACAGACGCTCCTGAGGAGCGCAGCGAAACGCCGACAAAACAGTAGGCACGACAAGGAGTTTAGATCTTGGAGTACCCGAGTGAAATTTTCTTCCCATTTCTTCTTGTCTACTTCTTTTCTTCTTTATTATTACCGAGACACTTATTTTTACTAGGGTTATATGCTCACAAATTGCGCTTCTTGGTTGATTTTGGGAAGGATGGGAATTTGATATCGATTCTAAGCCAGATATGCGGGCCGTTTTCCAGGGGCAATTTTTTCTTTTTGATTATCACTTTCTTTTCTTCAATACATGTATTTGAGTATTTTCTTTTAAATCAACAATTCAATTCAATCCAGGCTTTAGCAATAGTTATGATAGGATTACCTGTGCCGTCTCGGTAATCTAGGGACGGTGCATGAAGCATCTAATAGCCTTTCCGGGTCCAACTGCGCTTGGTTCCCCGTTCGCCTATCTGCCTTACTTTGTCCGCCTTGCACTGAGGACGGACAGCGTAGGCCGAAGCCAGGGGAGCGGGAGGGAAGATCAACCCGCGTGTTGGGGTAAAGGCAAACCAAATGATAGTCATAGCAATTTCCATTCAAGTTCCTTGCTGGAGATCCCGACAGGGGGCAGTTCAATTGCTCGATACGGGCAGTCAACAAGGGACTACAAGAACAAAACTACCAATTAAGTACATAGCCTATCTAACCAGTTGGTTCTAGCCAGGCTGAAGAGCAAATTAGCCAGTTAGTCAGGGGGAGTGGCCAAGTGAGAGGCGGTTTGGTAATATATATTCGTTCCCCTGTCAAAGGGCCCGCGCACTCGTAACCAGCTAGCTTGCCGACGGGCAAGGAGTTCGGAAGAAGATATATTGGATTCGCAAGCTCATTAACTACTCTTGTAACTACAGTGAACTTTGGAGGGATATGTTTCGTCATTGGAGCATGTCTGTGTATGAGTTAGCGAAGGTTGAATAGGTATCCTTGTCATATAAGGATCGTAACTATATGCCGCAATATAAGAAAGATCCTGAAGACGGGAGCAGGATAACAGCGCCCCCATGTTGCATCTTCGTATCCCGGGGAATATTGCGCACGGAGTATTATATGAAAGATATGAAAGATTCCAAATCGGACAAAAATACAAAGATATATGCATAGACGGGGGATACGTATGGAGTGCTGCAAGATGGAGTGTAATATTTGATCGTGTGCATTACTCCGTACGACGGATTTCATTATCAAATTACAAGACATGGTTCCTCAGACGAGTAGGCGCTTCTCAATACTGATTGAATACTTGGTTTGGATTCTGTCTCTATCATTCAGTCGGATACGTACATAGTTACTGTATTGTAATTCTAGGGGGCCGTCAGTATTGAGGGTGATGTATCCCAGGCCTCTCATCCCTCGTCAGCATGATTCCTCTCGTATATCGCCAGCTTCTTGAGCCACTCTCTGAGTCACCCTGCTAGAACTGGTTGGTAGACAATAGAGTAGCTACGAGGACCTTGTGCGTAAGGATGTGCTCTATATTTATATCCAAGTCTAATGTAAGCAACGTCTAATATATTGTACATAGCTAAGTGTTGACAACACCTATGAATAGGTTGGTAGATTAATGTCCTAGCTTACTCTCAAGCCACTTGGCAAGGCCCGAGAGCTCGTTATCTGGAGAGTTCGATGCAAAAGCATCAGGGTATACGCCCTCTTGGCTGGCTACTGCAGAAGCAGAGCTGAGAACTGATGCCCAGTCTGATATTCCATGCAGCGCCCTGTTGTGCAGGATTTTATGAACACAGGCTGCTTCATATTGTGCTGTGCCTGGGTCTTGTGATGTAGAAATGTGACTTTCGATGATGAGGCCTGATTTGACTCGGAAGAAAGCCCTGGTCTGCAGCATGACGGACAATCGTAGTTAGCCAGTGCATCATCTTACGTAGACGGAGGGCAATGTGGCGGAGTTTGCAGGGTTGGGACATACCGAAGGCGAGAGGGCAGGTGATATATCTGGCCTAGGCCGGGGGTCTTCCTCCGTCGGATGCGTGGAGAATGTAAACTGGGGGCATTGGTTGTATTTCCATTCAAGCGACTGAAAATAATGTCAGTTTTTACATACATTAGACATACGGTAGCAGAGACGCGTTGACTTACGTGTAGTTCCTGGATGCCTTTGCACACTTCAGGCTCGTTTCTTGCATCTTCGTCGGTCAGGATGCCGGTAACCCAGTCGTCCCCCGAAGACAACTCCGGATCGTTGGCGTGGGCCCTTTGAGCTTTCAGTAAAGCATTGCTGTCGAGATTGTAAAGCAGAGCAAACTCTTGCATAATTTCTCCAATTATCTGCTGCATGAGGAATGGCCGTACTGATTCGTCTAAGGCCGAGGATATATTTCCAACGGGGGACCTAACGCTCTCAACGCCCCTTGCTTTGATATATGGACGAGCAGGCGACCTCAGGAAGAGTCCTATCTGCCGGAGGTTCGGTGAATCAATTAAGCAAGTACCATGGTGCAAAGCACGGAATCTCGACAGCTTGTATGCCGAGCCTGATATCTTGACTGCCCGAACAGGTTCCTCTAGCGGCGGACTCTCAGAATCTTGGTCTGTAGACCCAGCTTTGACTACACGAGGAGACGGCTCTTCCTGAGCGTCCTGGCCGAGTACGATATCATGACGCTCGTTGACTCTCGTTTTCAAAGCCCCAACGTTCTTCAATGCCCTGACCACCAGCTCAGCATGTTTATCTCGATGGAAGATCGGCTTTGGGCAAATCACGCAGAAATTCAGGTTTCCTTCGTCATGAAAGACCGAGCCACCGCCAGACCGTCGTCGAACGAAAAGAGCATTACCGTCACTTCTACGGCCTTCATGCCCAGTGCTGCTCTTTAGCAGACGCAGGTTTGTCTCGAGCCAGGGGTTCTGGTTCCGTCCTATAACGACACAGGGCCTGTTCACGTACAGGAAGAGGACCTTGGAGTCCGGCGGCGAGCGTTCGTAGAGGAAGTTCTCGAGGGACAGGTTGACAAAAGGGTCGTTGGAGAGGGACTGGTAGACCTGGAGTCTGGACTGAGGCCGGGAGCAGAGCGCAGCAAACGTCGAAGCTGGCCTGCTAGCCGTCCATTGGCAGCCGTGTCTGAGAGACTGCGACCATTGCAGTGGCTGTAGAGGACGGGCTGAAAACATGAAGCCAACCTGGCCTGCTACAGCAGCATCGTGGGTGTGTTTATGATAGTACGGGAACAAGCAAAAGAAAGCGACGTCGTCTAGAAAAAGACCGAAAAAGCTGCGGCGGAAGCTAAGACGGCCCCTGGCAGCGCCGAGTCTGGGCGTCTTGGGCTTTCTTTAGGCTTTCTTTAGGCGCTAGAGCCTAAAGGTTAGTTAAAGACGAGCCCCTTATGGCCTAGGTTTGCCCCCTAAGTCCTAGTTAAAGGCCCCTAAGCAGCCCTAAACAGCCCTACCACCTTAACGGACTGAAGATGGATGACATGAACATGTATGCAGTATTTAATTCAGGACGGCCCGTCTCAACCATGCCGTCCTACCTATTAATTAGACAGATACAGCCGGCCCCTCGGTCCGCCAGAGATGAAAAGACGAAACTCCTTCCCGTCCTTCACGATCTCCTTCTATCAAATTGTCACTCTCGCTGGTGTTTTATCTAGTTAAAGCGAGATCCGTCATCGGCGCTGAGTCATCCACGTTGGGCCAGCAGGAAGAAAAAAGAATAAAAAGTCACAAAAAGTCGACCAGAAGAAGAAGATGAAGACAAAAAGTAGACAAGAAGAAGCCTGGCTAGTTGAGATCAAGCGATTGGACTCTGGACGGACCGGACTGGCTGTCGTATTCACTGACTGACAGCAAGCCAACAACTCCCTATCTCTGTCTCTCTATATAACGAGACCGACCCCTGCCTGTCATCCAACCCCACCGTCCAGCTACAGAGCTAACTAGCTAGAAGAGCTTCACGATGTCGACCTTTGGAGAGCATTTCAGAGTCACCACGTACGGACCCCCTTTCATTGAAGTAAATACACGATACCAGACTTACTGACTCGAGGCTTAGCTATGGCGAATCACACTGCCGCTCCGTCGGCTGTATCGTCGACGGGTGCCCGCCTGGCATGGAGCTCACAGAGGCAGACATTCAGCCCCAGATGACAAGAAGACGGCCGGGACAGAGTGCCCTGACAACCCCTCGAAATGAAAAGGACAAGGTCGAAATACAGTCTGGAACCGAGTTCGGCATCACGCTGGGCACTCCAATTGGCATGGTGGTGCGGAACGAGGACCAGCGGCCCAAGGACTATGGAAACAGCACCATGGACATGTACCCTCGACCCAGCCATGCTGACTTCACCTACCTGGAAAAGTACGGAGTCAAAGCCAGCAGTGGTGGTGGCAGAAGCAGTGCACGAGAGACCATTGGTATGTCTACCTAGCCAGTTGGTAGTTTCTTCCTTGGCTAACACAATTCTAGGTCGAGTGGCTGCCGGTGCTATTGCGGAAAAGTATCTCAAGCTCTCCCATGACGTAGAGATAGTCTCCTTTGTCTCCTCTGTTGGACATGAGCATCTCTTCCCTCCCACAGCCGAGCATCCCAGCCCGGCAACCAACCCGGAGTTCCTCAAGCTCATCGAGAAAATTGACCGGAAGACCGTGGACTCTTTCGCCCCTATTCGATGCCCTCAGGCAGACGCAGCTCATCGGATGACCAAGCTGATTGAACACCACCGTGATCTATCAGACAGTATTGGAGGAACTGTTACCTGCGTCATTAGAAACGTCCCTGTTGGCCTGGGAGAGCCCTGCTTCGATAAACTAGAAGCCAAACTCGCACACGCCATGCTCTCGATCCCCGCTACCAAGGGTTTCGAGATCGGTTCTGGTTTCCCTGGCTGCGAAATCCCTGGATCAATTCACAATGACCCTTTCGTGGTAGAGACCAACGGCAACGGAAAGAAGCTGACGACCAAAACGAACAACTCTGGAGGTATCCAGGGAGGTATATCCAACGGAGCTTCCATCTACTTCCGCGTTGCCTTCAAGCCACCAGCGACTATTGGACAGGCTCAGACCACCGCCACTTATAGCTTTGAAGAAGGCATCCTCGAGGCAAAGGGACGACACGACCCGTGTGTGGTACCGAGAGCTGTGCCCATTGTCGAGGCTATGGCTGCTCTGGTCATCATAGATGCTCTCATGGCACAGAACGCAAGGGAGGCCGCGAAGAACTTGCTCCCTCCACTACCGCAGACGATACCAACACGGCCAACCATCACCTCACCGGCCCAGAATAGAGGCGAACAGGCAAAGTGAACTTGTTCATTTTCTCTGTTAAGCAGTATCCAGGATAGTTTATTATGAACCTACTTACCTTATCTATCTTTGGGACCACTAAGATCTAGATCTCGTCAACTTGTTAATACATATTACATTGGACACTTCAACATTCTGATTCCAATATATGTTGAAATTTATACTCCCCCAAACCACTTCGTATTTAGTTAAATAAGTATAACAGGGTAGGATATAATTCATATCATCACATAGATTGTATTAAAAAAGAGTGTTGGTGAGGTATAAAATCCACAGTATGACGCTAATCTCCACAAAACGCCATATACTGTCTAAATATGCAGCACTAACTTGTGTACAGAAGGAGGGTAAGCCAGTCAATATGAATCATCAAGGGTAACACCCAATAAAGAAAGCAAAAAATGTATTTCGACAACGAAGGAGGACACAAAAAAAGTAGTAGTCGGAGAAGAAAACGTTATTGGTCTGTCTGGTGTCATTTCTAATTCCGCCTCTGACGCAGAGAGTAGCGTGTATTAGGCGTAGCTCGAGGAGCTCGATCGTCGTCAAGATTTAGTGATTTGATCATAGAAGGACTGGGGTTCCCACGGCTTATGTCTGGGAATCTGAGTCGAGAAACGGGTGTTTGGGCTTCTGATGCAGCTGATGACGCCGAGTCTGATACTGTAGAGGTTGGGGAGAAGGGGCTGTCTTGCAAAGCTGAGTCGAATGATGGAGAAAACGATAGGGATGGTTTTGGTCGCCGGGTAGCTGGGGTATAGCCTGCAAATGAAGTGGTGGGTGTAAATGACGGCTGTGGTGTTGACTTCATCCTCGTGGCAAAGTCAGGAAAGATATTGTGGTGTCTTTGGGGGAGGGTACTTGGGGGAGAGTTGCTCTTGGGGCTCATTCTGTTGTTGGCGGTCTGTGGCCTTCTGGCTTGGGGGCTACCAGCATACCTGCTGCCCGGAGAGAGACTGTTTTGGCTCATATTGAATGTAGTAAACGAGCCGCCTGCTGATGAACTAGGAGAAGGTTTCTTCTCTGTCCGTGCCTCAGACTCAGTTTCTGCAGCTTTAGGGGCTTTCTTGGGCTCAGTCGGGTTGGTATAAGGGGAGAGAAGAGGCCCAAGGCCAAACATCTCGTGTCCCATCATGAATGAAACCAGATATATCCCAGCATTATCCAGACCTACTGGGCTGTCAAGTTGACGAGCCTGCACAACTGCCAGGTAAACGCAAGATACTAGCTCAAAAAGAGATAGCAAGATCTCGGTCACATTCCAGACCAGCATCGGTTTCATCAGTGACTCCAAAAATGAAAAGGCAGCGACAAGGAAGGATATTCCAAGCACCACAGACTCAATGGACTTTGCAGGCTCGGTATACACCTTCGTGCTCATCCACAAGACCACGCAAGATGATAGGAGGATAATTCGCAGTATATGGGTTGGACTGTTACCAGAAACCGCAGACCTCTGATTGATAGAGACCTGACCGGACTGGTTCTGCTGGGCGTTACCCGGCCCATCCGCGATTGAGAACGCTTGGTCAAATAGGTTCTCGAGACCAGTTTCGGCTGTCAGACCGGGAGGGAAAAATTTAGGTGCTGCGAAGACAGCATTAGTTCGAACTGGCTTATGATCCTGGCCTTCCTCTTCCTCCCCGTCCTCATCATCCTCTAAAGACAGACGCGTAGGCTGCAAAACAGGCGCTTGATGGAATGGATTTGGCTTTTTCTGGATCTGTTCCACCTTTTCTGCAACTGGGTTCCGCAAATTCCAAGATGGCGGTTTTGGCACCTGAGGCAGCTGACCCTGAAAGAGCATTGAAGAAGAAAGTGTCTGTGTCTGTTGGGTTACAGGTTTAGCTGGGACTTTCAGAGACGGCCGGGATGGAGTCCAGTCCATTGCATCGATATCATCCCGCCGAAGATCCCGCGGAGGAGTCGGTGGGACATGCGGTTCGGGTGTCGCCAAACGGCGTGGTGCAAGACTGGCAATGGGAAATCGCTGAGGAACTGGCTGCCTGCCCATCTCAGAGGCTTGCGACTCCTGCGGGCTTGACGGTCGCGTTCCAGCCCTGCTGTTGGTACCGGATAACAACTCCTCAGTATTGTCATGCCAATCAACAAGCGGCCTCTTCTCGAATTTGATAGTCGATATTGAGGCAAAAGTAGTCTATCCAGCATTAGAACATTTTTAAATACCTGGTAAATCGGAAAGTAGCGCAACTTACAATCAAGGTAAATATAGCGACAAAAGCATGGATAGACGGGTTCAACTGGGGATGCAGGCCTGTAATCGCAGGGTCTTGCAAACCGGCCCACGCCATAAACCTGACCATAAGAGCAACAATTTGAATACGGTAGTACTCTCGTAGCCCAATCAATCGACCATGATGGCCTTCAACCTTCAGTCTCAACTTCGGGTTCCACCAGAGAGAAAATGCGCCTAGAATTAATGAAAGCCCGGCGTAAGGTGCAAGAAAAGTGGCACATTCTCCTGGAATGCGACGGTTGTTGATGGAGCTAGCAACGCAATAGCTTCCGAGCGAGGACATGGACATTGAAGCTACCTCTACTTCCTGTAGCTGGTAAGCAGAAGATGCAAAGGCAACGACGTCCCAGACCAGTTGACCAGCAACACTTGACCAGAACGAAAAGGCCCCCGTAGAAACTAACAGGCCCTTCCATCTCCACATCTGTCTTCTTTGTCGGGACGATCTGCCCTTGCTACGTTCCATCATGCGCCGTAGATGATCTGTTTTGGCAGCATACCCAGTTTGTCTGATGCGATCAACGACTCGTGGCTTGCACTTCTCGCAAACCTGCGGGTAGCGTTCCTCCAAGCTCCGCTTATAGGACGGATACGACTTTTCGTAGGCCGCATATTCGGGGTGTGACGGGTCGGGGAGGTACGAAGCCAATGTCTGGGTGAAAAGATACTGGTTCTTCTGGCACGTAGAGCAGAAGATGGTAGAGTCGGCGGTGCTCGGTTGCTCTGGCTGTTCTTCGAAGGATTGCGATAGCGATGGCGGGATAGGAGCAGCGTACTGATGGAATCGTTTCTCCGTCGACACTTCAGCAACGGGAGGATCGGTTATTTCGCCATTCTACCATGCGGCCGTCAGTATAGATATTCCCATTTACCCGTAGATAGAAGTTGTCTTCAACAAGCAACATACTTCGTCTAGATAGTTAACAGCCTGACAGCGCTCGCATTTCCACCTCCGGACGGCGTTCTTGTATATCTGTTTCGAATTTCCGCCGCAGTAAAAGCATCGCAGCCGCTTTTGAAAAAAGGGAGCCATCACGGCCTACATCAAGCAAGGAAGACGGCGAGCGAGCTCAAGGCCGTGGAGTGATAGAAGGTGGTTGTTATTATTTTTGGTTTATTTTTGTTATCGTCAACTTTTATTTTTCTATTTTTGGCGGTTGAAAGTTGACGTTGGCGGGTTTAAGGCGCGCGCTTGTTAATCGCCGACGGAGCAGCACAACACATCAAGAAGAGACGAGAAAGGACGAGATAAACAATAATAACAGATCAATAGACAATACAGAATAGACAGCAAAACCAAGTAGGAGGCTGAAGATGCCGGAAGGAAGGGGACACCAGTCGTGAATTCTAGCCAGCCAAGTTGAGCGTGAGAAGGGGAATATCTGTCTCGCTAGTGATTGAGAGATGAGACACGCAACGAAGACTGAATTGACAATTGACAGCTATTGATACTATTGATACCTAGCGAATGCCGCTTTAATGATGAAGTATCTGGTCCTCACTGGGGGTGTGGCCTTGTTGGCCTTTATCTTCTTGGTCCCGGTACGTTTGAAACCTGCTATGCTGAATACATGGCTAACTGATATGTAGCTCATAATTTGCTGGTCAAGCAAGACAGATGGCAAGGCCCAAAAAAGCCAGCTATGCAATTCAGTCCATCTTCTAATCGTCCTGGGCAGTGGAGGTCATACGGAGGAGATGCTCTCTATGTTAAGACATGCTGAGCTAGACCCAGGCGTGTATGTCAGACGTACATACATAGTCGGCTCTGGGGACTCCTTCAGCGCCAGGAAAGCCAGGGAATATGAGAAAAGCATTGAAAGCAGTGGACAAACCAGCAAAGATGAGAGTGGGAACAGCAACTATACCATCATCACAGTCCCTCGTGCAAGGAAAGTCCATCAATCCTTCCTGACTGCGCCGTTGTCTACGTTGCAATGCTTCGGATTCTGCATGCTGGTGCTCATGGGCAGACATCCCGATCAACTCACTCTCACCGCCAGCTCAAGTTCTGCTCCCCCTGGATACCCTGACATCATTCTTACCAACGGGCCTAGCACGGGAGTCTGCGTGGTTGTGGCCGCCCGACTTCTCCGCCTGTTCGACCAACTGGTATGCCGTATCCTGCCACAAGCCGGATCAGATATACCTCCCACCCTTTCCAAGTCGACGCCCAAGTTAGCTACCTCCTCTATCCCTAAGTCCCGTTCCTACTCCGAACTTCGAGCTCAACGCCGTGGAACCAGGCGATATCTACGGACGATATTCATCGAGTCATGGGCTCGCGTGACTACCGTCAGTTTATCGGGAAAGATACTCTTCCCCCTCGTCGACCGGTTCCTGGTGCAGTGGGAAGGTCTATCTGGTTACTCAGGATGGTTTGGATTTGGTAGAAAGGCCGAATATGTTGGGACGTTGCTGAGCTAGGCGGCAAGAAACGAAATAGGAGGGAGTCACCACATATACATAATACGTGAGAAGGAACCGTACATATACGAGATGCCGCCTATCTCTTACGGGTTGGGTTATATATGTTATGCCGGTCGGTAATTGCAGTTTTCGTGGGGGGCTGGGGGGCGGGAGAGAGCATAGGACGGTTCATATTGTTATTTTAGCCTTAGCTGTCTAGGGTTATGGATGGTGGTGGTGCAAAGGGAATACCGGATTCTACAGGCCATACCTCACTAGGGAAGACAGACTGTTACACGGTGCTGGTTTTACACAAATAAGATCGACCGGACGGTACGACGTTGAGGTAGAGGAAGAAGAGGAAGATGCAGTAACAAAATTCCTCAGCTGGTGTGATATCTTTTTCCACCCGATAATCGCAGGCAGGAGAAAAGGGGCCAAATGATGGCTTGAGATTAAGCGACGTGCCTAATTATCTTTCCATCCGAACGCATGTTCGTAAGGGGTAATGGCAGTAATATCAACCGTACCATTAGCTGAGGATACGATGCATATAATACTTAACCCGCGATCAACAGTGTACATCGCTTATTCTAGTAACTAATTAATATAATCATACATATACGCATGTACATAATACATATCCTCTTATACGAGCTGACAGCCCGGTTCCGATCTATATATGGTGATCAAACGGTTATTGGCTCCCGCCTATAGTTTGTTTAGAAAGAACCCCCATGCAACAATGCTTTAGCCATTGGAGCGGGAGTAACTATGGAGAAGCCGTCTATCCCATCTCGCACATGATTGTCCGTGTGATATCTGGTTGACGGTGATAAAACAGTTGCCGGGCCACGGCATACACGAGCCTAGATGCGGTGCGCCAGCGTCCACTTTGCTTCAAGAAAAAATTTCATTGTTGAGTTGAGCTTGTACCCCCGTACCACTTGTACTATGGAATATGCCATACACACAGGCTGGAGGCGAAGTACTTAAGCGAGCTCGGGCAGGTTAAGTTACATTCCTTTTTTTAACCCGAAAGCTCGAACTAATCCGACGCCCGGAACATTTGCTGGAACAGTCTTTGCCCAGGAACGACGGCAGAGTCTTTACTTAGTGTTCTCCGTATGGAGTACAAAGACATAGGAGATGTGCCGCTCGTTTATCCGTCCAGCAACCAACAGTTTGATGCCGTCCGTCGTCGCATTGCATGTGGAAGGTCAAACCGGAATGGCGATCTCAGGCTGGAGGGCGAGAGAAGAACCCCAGCCAAGTGCCAAAAATATCTTCCCAACCTCACGAACCAATTCCTGTAGCCTTGAGGCAAGCAAGCTTAATAATTCTAACCGGTCTGGATGCCTGTCAAATGCCAAAAAAAAACCGGGTGGCAGGCCGAGGGATGGGAATTATCCTGGAGGCTTTAAGGCTTAAGAAGCAGGAGACTATCACTAGGAAGCCAGCCAGCTTCGTCGCCGTTTCGTCGCCTTGCTCGGAATAAAGCCCAATTCGACCTGTTCAGTCCGAGGTGCTGACATCCCGGTTACATCTCTGACGCCCTATGTAAAACGTCATCGAGTCGCGGGGGCGGGCATCGGTGAGTGTGATGTCGTCTCAACCCGCTTTTGAACTTGACACGATCGATGAATGCCCTTGTCCATGAACCCGCGGTTGTAACTACCTGTTGCCGGTCTGACTGTGTGTGAACAACCACATATTTTTCTGTGTGTGTTCGAACACGAGAAGATATGAGAGAAGGCATGCCTGGTGGTCTAGACTGCGTCGGATCAGTGTTACGGAGTCGATGCTATGGAGTCCCAAGATGGAGCATGAGCATGGATGGGGTGGACGGGGTACATGGGGGTATGGAGTCCGATCCAGTCCGAGCCGCCCACGTCCACACATATGTACTTTTCCCACTGGTACATGGCAACATCATCGTCATAAGTATAGCAAGACGGGTTCAGTCGTAGTTTGACGAGTAGGTAGAGCAATGCGTGGCCCGGCTGCGATATGCTGTGACTGTGGACTGTGAACGTCATAGTCATGGGATGGGGGCCGTCCACGGTGGTTTTCCTTCTATCCCTCAGCCATCTGTTGACATAATGACGGCGGAAGTACAGAGTTAGTAAGTGTATACGAAGGAGGATCCAGAGATCGATGCCTAGGTTAGGGCTTGTACAAGAATAAGCGACTGCAGAGTAACTCTTCTGACTCCAGTAGTAGAGAAGATACATATACAACATTCCGGTCTAGGAAAAGAAAAATAAAGTAAAGTATCCGGGAAAAGAGACGAATCAGGGAGTTGGTCTCGTTGCGACACAGACTGGCTTCTCCTGCTTCTGCTGCTTGCCTTTTTGGTCCAGTGAAATTTGCAGCTGGGAGAGGAGAGTGGTAAGTCCTCCGTCAAGTGTCAGAGAGATGCGCCCCTTACTCCCGCCCATTCCGAGTTATGATTCCTTCATGTGCATGACGAGTGTATCTCTGTATCTCTGGATCTCTGGCCCAGAGGAAGGCCGAAAGGACGATGACGACTTCAGGCATCGACATCGGCCTTTTTCCCTCGTATCCAGCCACGGGTAAGGACGGACTGAGCTTCACCCTTGACGCAGGAACAACTGTTGAAAAGTCTATCAGCTTCAGCTTTTCTTCTCTCAGATGGATGAGCAGAAGCAGCAGAAGGAAATAAAAAAAAGCAAAGAAAAGAAGAGGGTTGTCTGATCCGCAGCGGAGGAAGAGAGGGAAAGTAAACAATCCAACGGCTTCCTTTGCATTCTTCGTTCTTTCATTTTTCTCTTACTCTCCCCTCTTCTTTGTTTTTGCGCTTTCTTCTCTTTCTCTGCCTTTCTCTTTTATTTTGTCTCTTTACGGAGTACGGTTTCTTTCTTCTTCGTGCAAAGCCTCCCTGGGCTGCGAGTAAGACGATTTCCCCTTGGGCGCCGGAGTTGAAATCCCCCTGGTTCCATAGCGGGCGCCGTTTCTTTACCCAGAAACCTTCCTTTTTTTTTCTTATCCCTTCACTCTTTTCTCCTCACCTATTTTCTCACAGTCGTATTGGCGGATTTTTGGCCTCTTATATCCATCCTCAAGGGGTGGAGCCACGTTTCGGGCCATTTTTCTCTTCGCGGTGAGTATATAAAATTTTCTTTCCTTTTGCTTTGCCTCAACCTTGGTTCGGCCATCGTGGAACCAGCAAGTCGTCGGAAAAAGAAAAAGCAGAGAAGGAAAAAGAAAAGAAGCAAACAGAAGGAGGGAAAAAAGAGTGTGGTGAATCTTGGGGATCTTGAAGATGCTCGTCATGGCCCTGACAGACTGACGGGTTTTGCTGGGTTGGACAAGAAGATGTTTGCTTTTTTTCTTCGTGGACAAGCAAGCAGGCAAGCAAGCAGGTAGGCAGGCAGTCCGGTCTGTTCGACAATGTGTAGATACACAGCAGCCTGTAGAAGTTATGTTCTCAAGAAAAGAAGAAACGTAGCTTGACTGTGCTTCCTTCACATCGAGCTGCTGGGGCCCGTATCAATCAATCAATCAACAAGCCAGCAGGACCCGGAGACGTCGAAACCTCACGAAACGAGGGGGATACAGCCGGCGAGCTCCCTGCCTGTCTCTGCACCACCATGGCTTGTTTGATAGTATCTATCCTCTTTTGGGGGGAAGGAGGAAATGCTCTTAATCCTCCTCCTCCCCCCCGCCAGTCGTAGTTCCTGTAAGCCCTAGGCATCTGAGGATATCAGCATATGAAAGGAAGCAGAAAGAAGAATCGGCAGCAGAGCCACAAAGCGGACCAGGAACCAGAATAACGGTGAGTTTCTTAGTCAGGGCAAGCCTTCGTCTTCGTTTCCTTCGTTTTCTTCTTCCTCTTCCTCTTCGTCTTTTTTTAAATCTCGTTGGCTTGCATGTATGTCTCTATCACAATGACGGCCTCTCCGTGAGCTGCTTCACCAGCCATGTCATATCTCTGTTGCCCTCCAGCATCTCCATCACCGTCTCTTTGCCTTTCTGGCCACTCTCTGGCTGTGTCTATCCTGGAGACCCGCCCCGAGAAGCTCGCTGGCCGTCTGTAAGTGGCTCCCAGCCCGCTTGGGTTCTCGTTTCTTTTGCCCTGCTATTCTCGACCGCACGCACACCCACGTCAGTCCCTCTTGTTGCCCGACAGCTCGCCTTCTGGCCCTTCTGGCGTCCCCCGGGGAAGCAGAGCAGCCTGGCTTTTGCGTCTTTCCACTGGCCTGCTGCAGTCTTCTGCTGGGTGCCGACTGGGTGTCTGCGCAGTGAAGAGAAAAAAGTCCAACCCCCTGTCGCGTGCTTTTTGCTTCGCTCTCTCTCTTTTTTCTTACTTCTGCCCAATTGCACCAGTTAAGAGTCATCTCTCTCTTGTCCACCACCGTCGTCACTCTGCAGCGTCTCGTCTTGTCCCGTCCTCGCCTTTTTCTCCTGCCTTGCTGACCTCCCCAGCGCTGCTGCTGCTGTTGTAAGCTGCGCGCGCTTCCAAGTCACCGGCAGAAAGTCGACCGTCCAGGCCGCCTCAAATCCTGCTGCGAACCTCGCCTTCACCAACATCACCAAAACCACCACCACCAACATTCGACATCGACTCTACTACTAAGTAATATCAACATCTACATATCCAGCGTCAGATAGACTCTCTGTCCGCTGCCCGCGACTACCGCTGCACCCCTTCAGGCCGATCGTTGCGCCCTTCCCTTCGCTGCATGAGCTTCCTTCGCTCGCTACTGGCCGTCCTGAAAACAAACATACGCCTCGCCATACAAGCTACGCCCGCACCATCTGATATGAATTGAAGCCGCTGTCGGGAGAGACAAGAGATAAAAACCTCCATTGCTGGCTCTTCTGGCGCCTCAGTGACACTGCGCACTATGCTGCGATTATCACACCTCTTCGAAGCTAGCAACCGGCGCGAAGGTGAAGCAGACGCCGCGTCTCCATCCTCCCACCCATCCTATCTCACACGACCGCCGCCAGAGTCTCCAGAATCCATGAGCTCCTCGAATCCGGGGTCTCCCGTTACCTCGCTCTTCTCGACCAGGACGCATACTCGGTTCCCCAGCTCCGTCTCGTCGCTGGCGTCGTCGCCTGTCACCAGCTCGCCCGACGGCTTTGGCGGCACCAAGACGCAGTTGACAGAAGTAAAGGAAGAGCCAGGCGAACGAGAGATCAACTACGTCGAAGGAGATGGTTACTTTCGTAAGTCATCTTTTTTCCTTTACTACTGCTTCTACTTCTCCATCTACATCTATTACATGGTTGAAGGGAGAAGAAAAAGAAAAGAGAAAGACACAAGAAAGTAAACAATATACTAACTTAAAGCTTAGCTCACTTTAATGATTTCCATGCCGCCGCTGCCGCTGCTGCATATGACGACAGTCACCTCTCACTGGACTCACACGATTTCGACCAGATTGATACCCTCGAGGCTGTGGACTCGTTCAAGAAGAGGAGGTCGGACAGCAAGTCCCTCCGCCAGATATCCCGGATCAGCACTCGTTTCTCCTCATTCTCATCGAAATGGAAGCAGGCGAAGCCGTCGTCGATTGCAGATACAGTTGCTACACGCGATCGATACGAAGACTCACTCAGATCTCGCGCTAATTCCGCCACTTCGGCCCTCGCTAGCCCTGCTGCAAGCTTGATATCGGCACGCCAGAGCCTCTATGCCCCCTCTCCAGCCCGGACAACGTTTGAGGAACGCCTGAACGAGGCTGGCGTTGCCGGTATCGACATCGAAAAGGCTAACCAACAGTTTGACGGCGAGCCAGAGAGACATGCCAGGACACCGCTTCTTCCACCGGTGATGATGGATCTGCCACATATCGACAAGGAACAGCATATAGATTCCCCGCTGGAGTCACCTTCCATCGCTCCCGTGGCAGGCCCCCGGGACACCGACAGTCCGCCTATCACCTCCATATACGACTCTATGCCTGCCACATCACCTATTACCTCTACTCATCCATCCATGTCGTCCATCAGCCGTCAGCTTGCTATGACTCGCCTCTACTCAACTCGCATGGCCATGTCTGACTCCGTCGATGAATGGTCCTGCAAGCTAGGACACGCAAACTTCACCATCTATCCCGAGCCATACATTCCCGAGATCTGTGACAGGGAGGCTTTGAACAACTTCCGTACCAACTGGGAGCTCGCTCGCTGCAACTACGCCAAGCACCTTGCCCGTACTGATGAACACTACGGTTCCACGTCGCACATATACCAACTCACTGAAGAGAAGTGGATATCCGTCAACAACGAGTGGAAGAATGGCTACAACCATGTCATCGCCAACCTTGAAGATGGCAATGGTAACCGTCTCTCACTCAGCCCGTCAGAAGTGCTCCACTGCTCCCAGGATGCCGTCAAGATACCCGGACTTCATGACAAGAATAAGTTCCCCGAGCTTGGAGACGAAGACATCGTCGGACCCATGTCAGTTGGGCCTGGCCTACAGCATTGTCGGTCCGGTGATGATAGAATCCTATCTAAAAAATCCATCCTCAAGTTCTTGAACGGTCTCTTCAGCCTTCGCAAGAGCTCGTAGCCAGAACCCTTTCCCCCCCTTTACCTTCTACATCCCTATCATCATCCTGTACAAATACCCGCATATTCCATCATCTATTTACCCTATATTTTCCTTTGTCCTGATTTGCTGCGGTACCTGCATGCAATTAATAGTCGTCTCCCACCATATCCGAGCTGGGCGAGAAAGGACGACTGGAGTTATGTTGCCTTGCTTGTTTTTTTATGGTTTTTATTCCCCCCCAGTGTTGTTCTGTTTATTCTCTCCTTATATTCCAGCATCCGATCATGAATCATGCCTTACGCTCCTTATGACCAAAATTCTGCCCCCTTTTGCATCCACCGAGGAATGCCATATCTTATATATGCTCCGTGATGGATGAACGACGCTCCTTACCCACACGCTCCTTTGTTATGACACTCATTAAGTCGATGTTTTTAATCGTGGCGTTTAAAAAAGGGCCCAGCCTTCCCTTAATCCCGCCTCTTACCCCCTTGCCTCTTTACTGCATGTATCTTTGCCCTTTTCCCTTCCCATTTAGCCCATTTGTTCATCATACGTTATAGAGGATATACATAGAAACCAGCTACCCCCATGGCTTTTCCTATCTCATTTCTTATCATCATTTTATGGTCACGGTTCACGGCGCAAGGGCAGGGCGCCAGGTGGAACAAAAGGGGCCACTTTCGTCCACGCTCGTGGAACTCTTTTCCTATCTACCATCCATCTTTCAGGTTTCACTATGCATTTTCCTTTTTTGCATCACTCTGACTTACCCGGTATCGCTTTAATGAAGAAGTCGACAGGCAAGACAAGGCAAGGCGGTTAACCGGGCGCATCTATATGCAAGCTCCCGTGCCGAAGAGAAGAGCAAATTCCAAGACGGATGACAAGATACGGCGTCTTCCCGTTGCCCTTGGGGAAACATACAACTTTTCCTTCTTCTCCCGCTTCTCTTTCTGATACACTGGAACTGTTCTATATCCATTGTCTCCTTCACTGACCTCTCTTCTAATGTTTAACATACTAATCCCGTCCTATCTCATCAATCGACCGACCCCCCTATCCTGCCCTCGCATTTAACTACCTATCTACCTGTCGACCTTAGCTATCGACTGTTTCATTATGCATCTTTCTATGTTTCAGTCATCATGTAGCAGGTCGTTGACCAGCTCAGCATCTTCCATTGCATACTTCCGCTGATACATTTCCCTCCAGTTTGTCTTATATATCCATACTTATACCTCTACCTTATACCCCGTTCACACCCTCGCCTCATATATCCATCCCTATAGGCCCACCTATTTGCTCCCCAGATGTATCATCGCATGTATGTAACCATACACACGCTCCTTCAGGCATCCCTATGTTCTATATACCCTGCATTGCTGGTACAAGCACCACCAAAATTAAAATAAAAATATGCATAGAGACGATTAAATGAAACAAAAAAGTTATTGATGGAGATATAAAAAAGCAGGTATATAAATGATAATCTAGACAATAAAAAGGCATAGCTGTCGTGTTTAAATATGGACTGGATCTATCCGAAACCCTTTTAAGAGTGCATTTCATACCCAATGCTGTCCCCATAATTCTCTTGCCTCCTTATCTCCATCAAACTGAAACCCAACATTAATCATGTCTTTAAACCCCTCAGATACATCCGGCTCTTCAAAACGGCGCACATAGTCGCTGAATGCGACTG
Organism: Nannizzia gypsea CBS 118893; assembly: GCF_000150975.2. Classification (NCBI taxonomy): domain Eukaryota; kingdom Fungi; phylum Ascomycota; class Eurotiomycetes; order Onygenales; family Arthrodermataceae; genus Nannizzia; species Nannizzia gypsea. The sequence goes on from NW_003345201.1 coordinate 4,650,420, forward strand.
GTGGGAGTATGGTGCGAGATTCCGGGTTCAGCGACTCCTGTTTGTTCACTGCGTTAATACACATATACGTTACGTGATATTTAGCCCGGAAGAACGGGAAACTGGAACTGCGGAACGCAGCTGGTATCAAGATAGATAACGAGATAACCCTTGTAGATAGGTGTAAAAATAAGAATGGATGGACGGAGGGGTGAGGCACGTTACACTGCATATGAGGGACAAAAATTGAGTGCTAAAAATGGGTATCGATAGGAACGGGGAAGAGGAAAGGAGGAGGGGGGAGGGGGGAAGGGAGTCTAGATGGACTGGGCTGGTTGAAGGGATGGACGTTGACGGACCTGGTTTGGATTCGCTGCTCGTACGGCATTATTGTGTTTGCAGACTGGTATTGGAGTGGTAAGGTAGATACATCTGATTGGCAGGTTGAGCGTTTTTGCAAGAGATATCCACTCGGCGCGGGTGGTTTTGTTGGCGTTGGTGTTGTCTGCGTGCATAAGTTCAGTCATTTTGTAACAGAAATTCAGGGTATACCTGCCGTATATAGTAAAATTAAACTGGTGCAGGCTATTATTGGTAGGCAACTTACCGACTGCCACAGACTTGCCGGCCAGCAGATTCTCGTTTGCAACTTTTAGACATTTCTGTCTCTGATCCGTTTTCGTCGTGTTAGTCGGTATATGTATGTTTATATGGTAGAAGCATCATTTGACAGGCCAATAAGAGGAGATAAGAGACAACGTACCGTCTTGAGGATGTCTTGATTCACCCTCTCATACCCGAGGGGCTGTAAGTACTTCCAATAAAACGTCGACTTCCCTGACCCCGGACTGCCACATAAGAGTACCAGTTCTGTATCACTCTGTTTTGTGAAGGGAGGAGAGATCTTGTCCACCACGTCCGTCGATGGTGTATCCATATCCATATGTTTCTTTGGATCGAACACGTCGACTCCCACGGGGACGGGTGGTTCATCCCGAAAGAACTCCTCTGGGGTCTTGAACGGTATACCAACGTTCGCAGCGAAATGTCTAAAAAAGAATCAGGGTCAACTTAGTTTCATTTTCATTGATTGGGGGAACCTAGCCAAACACGCGGACTGGTTGACAACGTACCTATCACAGCAAGAATGGTCACCCTTTCTACCCGCAGCATCGCCAACGAAGATGGAGTTTCCCAAATCCAGCGTCCGTCCTAGCCTTGACGATTTTTTCCCCTCCACGTCATCAGGAATATCCAGTCCCAAATCCTTTACCATCTCCCTCCACATCCCCATCCTAGGCTTCCTGTATTCGTCATACTGCGTGGCAGCATATATGCTAACTGGGATATCCAAGTCCAGTGTATCCAGTACCATAGTAACCTTCTCCTTCAGTACGGACAAGCTCTTTGAGTCTGAATTGCCCGTTTTCGCCTTCGCATCGGGCTTTAAGTTGACTGCCTTTTGGTTTGAGACGATAACAAGCGTGTAACCGTCTGCAGCGAGTTGTTTCAGTTTAGATGGGACACTGGGATCCCACCATTTCCAGTCAGAGGCAGAGCGGGAGAATTTGCTGTTGGATTTGGGCATTATAAGTGTGTGGTCCTGTGGCTGCGGTTAGCTTCTCGTCCTCAAGGCCAGAATGTGATGAGCGATTCAGTGCATCCAGACGGCAAACATTGGATAACTGAGGCATGCGTACAAAGTCAAAAGCAGCAATACGCGTCTTATTTCCATCCTTCTGCTCCTCTTTTTGTGCTTCATCCTTTTGGCCAACAAGATATTGGCCGACAATGCAGCTGTTGTTCGCTATGTGCCATGATATCTTCCTTTTAGACTGACTGGGTATAGGTTTCTGAGAAGTAGGTTTAAAGAAGTTAACGACCGTTTGGCCTGTAATAGCACTATTAGCGACGTGATATATGTATGTATAATAACGAGGGGACATACTAGTGACAGAGGCCGCTACCTTCGGCTTCTTCTTAGTTGGAGGTGAAATTGCGCGTTCTGTGCTAGACATAGGCCGCTTGGAGCCTGGTGAGGTCATCGTGAGATGAGAAGACAGAGTCCCGGAGTGAACTTGAGGGTAAATCGAGATATGTGCTGCACGGCGAGCCAGCTGATGCCGCAACCACATAGATATATGTTATGTATATGGAGCTATCTTGTCATTGATATCGTCACTCCAGGCAGTAACACTTGTTGAGGCTGAAAAAGAAGGCCTGACTTTAAACTTCAAGCTTCCCGACGCGAACGCGAAGTCACATGTCAAGAAATCCCATTTAACCCTTTTGAGATATATGAACACATCAAAAAGCGTCAAAAGGCTACTAAGAGTCGTCGAGTGAGGGACGGGAGGAAGAAAGTAGATATGTTACGAGAACGCTCAGTCATTAGATGGCCGTAGTGATGGTGGGTTCTACTATAGTACAGAATCTACGCATGCGATGCAATTGGTTGTTGTTGTTTTTTGTGTCTAGAGAGCGCCTGCTTTCACCCTGGGATCAAGAGCCAGCCTGTCGCCTGGTTCGAGTCTAATGGCAGGCCGTAGCTGCTCCTTGAGCGCCAACATGCGCTGGGAGGTCGACCTGAGCAGCTCGGGGCTGTTGCTGTCTTGTATCGTAAAGCATGTCTGCAGGACATATCCTCCATTGGGGTCAAGTGGTTTTAGCTGGTCGTATGGCGGCAGGCGGGAGAGAGGTTTCCCGGCCTGAGATGGCTTATGTAGCTCCGGAGGGATGACGAGTATACGGTGGAGGAAGAGGACTGCTTCGTCGAGAACGAGGATGTTGCCTTCCACGACATATTCGGAGTAATAGCTATCCATTTTCACGTCAGCAAAGATGGCAAAAAGAGAGATCGCGGAGAAGCACGTACTTGAATCCCCATGCGTTCAAGGACGAGATGTAGTCGTCGGACACCCGAGCAGAGGCCGCAAACCGCGTGGTCACCCCAGTCGCAGCTCCGGCGTCAGGCACGTCCTTGAACTCGATCCTCCACTCCGCCTGGCTCTCCGCGACGCCCATCCCGCCGGCGTCGGCACTGCTGGCGGCCCTGTCGACATCGCTTACGACCTGGATGTGATACATGCCAGAGCCTAGCATCTTGATGAGTCGCTGGACCTCGCTGACGCCCTCCTGGCCCTGGGCCTGGCTGCCGCCGACTCGCGGCTTGATGTAGCCCGGCTTGCGGAAGGACTTGAAGAGCAGGCGGCGCTCCAGCACCTCCTTCGGCTGCATGGCGGCCAACCCTGCGAGCTGGTGCAGCAGGTCGTCATGCTGGGCCGCGGGGACGGAGGCGAACAGGAGGATCTCATGCATCTTCTGCGTCCTTCTTCGTCGTCGTCTTCGTCTGCGTTCGTCTTCCCGTCGGCCTTTCTTGTCGCTTGCTTCTGACTATCGCCGCCTTATCGCGCCGAAGAGCACGAGAGGTTCGTTTACATAAGCTTCTTACCTAAGCAGCCGACCCGGCGCCGAGGACGGAACCAAACACCGAGATAAGGCCGCCACGCCAAGCACCAATCAGCGCGCGCCCTGCTTCCTTATCTCTCCGCCCGACGCGGTTTTTTCCTTGCTCAACCTTCCTTTTCCTCCCGCCGCTTAGTCATCCACTAGCTCGCAAGCTATGGAGCTCAACACGAAAACTCTCGCTTTTCTCACACTTTCTTCTTCTTCTCAACATCTTCGCAACTTCGCAAACTCCTTATATTCGACGCTGCCGCTCAACCCCAGTCAACCACTACAGACCACGACAGACCAACTCTCGACGACTTCTACTTTCAACCACTACGCCAACAGCTACGACCAATCTCAAGATGCAGGCCACTACTGTTCTCCGCCAAGCTGCCGCTGCCGCTGCTGCCGGCACTCGCCAGCCTCTGATCAAGTTCGTGGGCAAGCGCACCATCCCAGGTATGCTCAGAAGGGACCCCTCAGCGAGACTTGGGAACGCTTTTGGCTGACTGACTGCTGCTAGCCTCCATTGACCACTCTCCCCAACCCCATCCCGCGTCGCCAACCCACCAGCTTCCCGACTCTTTCGTCACCTACCGTGCCAAAGCCCAGCAGCACGGTCCCCTCAACACCACATACCGCCCCTTCTCCAGCATCGGAGGCTCCCCTGGTGCTGCCCTAGGCCCTATTGCTCCCAAGAAGGGCGAGTACTTTGACCGCAACGACCTCCCTGCCAGATTCAGACGTGCTCCCTGGTCCCAGGCAGAGATTGACGCCATCGAGACCGGCGGGGCAAGCATGTTCGCGTGAACGAGCTCCCGCCCCAAATCTTGGCTAACGGCATTCTCTTTTATCTTTTAACTTACCTTACCTTACCTTATCCCTCAAGCATGAGTTGGACGGAATGATGGAGCTTACGACGCAGACGGAGAGCAAAAACAAACAGCAAAATACAAGCCACGAGACATATACCCACCTATCTGAGCTGGTTTCGACAAGGGGATATATAAAACACACTAACTGAAAACCCAACCCCCCATCTACGACACCCTGTATACTTTTTTCGATTGATCGAGTCAGGAGATGGCAGTCGTCCACTCTCTCTCTCGTTCGGGTCATTTATATACCGCCCCTTTTGCAAAAGTCAGAAAAAACAAGGCACAGCCTGCATGAGCACGAAACAGCAGAAGTAAAAAAAAGCAGCTGCACGGAACAGCCCAGCATAGCATACAGCATGGCAACGAAGCGAACGGCGCACCACCACCACACGGAGCAACACAGTCTTCCAGTCTCTTGTCCCTTCTCCCTTTTTTTTTCGTTTCTTCTTTCTTACTTGAAGCCTGGGTCTTCTCAGCTTATCGGCGCTGGACGGAGTTCATCATCTTTCTTTTCTTTTTCTTTTTTTCCCACCACCCTTGACATACTTCCTTATCACTGGGGTTGGGAACTGTCTGTTTGCTTTTTCCATGGTTTGGTTTATGGAGGGGCTTTGGTTGGGCCTTGGTTGGCCGGGCTGGATTTTTCTGAGCGACAGCGAGCGACAGGCAGGCAGACGGGCAGACGGGATGCTGGCTAGAGGAGGGTGGGAGGAACTCGGACAGAGCTGCACTGTGTACTGTACTACCTTTCAACTGTACTTACCTGCCTTTATCCCCTTTTAATATACTATTTAACTAGTATACCCTTTCCACCAAGTATACTTCCCCAGCCCCGTCGGCGACCTAGCACCGGCATCAACCCTCTTCTGAACTGGCGCCGCGGCCAGACGGACACAATTAACCCCGAGCGCGAGCTGGCTGATCTTCGGCGTTTTCTCTACATGCATGCAGGCCGCCCTCTCCCCTGTCTCCTCCGACTTCCCTATATCCCGAACTCCCCATAAGTACGGACAGGGGGGTGAGTGAGGCCACACCACTGCTGCTTCCACCAATTTGATCACCGTCTTTCCAGGCCTTCCACGGCTTATCCGGTGCCAGTCGAGGTCCCTTGTCTGCTATCTTGTCTCTCTTGTACGTAACTACGTAGCTACGTAACTCGTCAACCTTTTTGAACATGCTTCTCGCTTCGCGCCATCTGGTAGCTTTGCAGCCTAAGCTGAGCCAACAGCCAGAACCAATCTTTTTACACCCTTCCTTGCCGGCTAAACGTAAGCGATAAATGAGCCTTTGGTTTTTATCCCTCGTCCTTGAGCTTAAGTAGCTAGCTTTACCCCAGATTCTTTCTATACCTGGTAGCTCTTTTTCTTTTTTAGTGTGTAGTCTTTTAAGGCTCTTTCGTTCTTATCCGCCTGTCAAGCTGCGACGAGCCATGGCTGAGCTCGCTGGATGCGGCCATCCCAACACACCGAACAGACAAAGCCAGCGAGAGCGAAGCGACGACGGGATCTAATCGTCTAATCGTTAGTTATCTCCCGCTCGCGACGGTCGGTTTGATCCTTGTGGCGACTTTCTAGAGAGACATCTTTTCCTGGCGGTTGAGCAGGACGAAAGCTCGGCTGGTCCTGCTGCGCTGATTGTATGCTGGACTGATTGATATGCACTGCATGGCCAACTTCGTCCCCGCCAACACCAGCCACAACTCGCAGAGAAACTTCCTCTGATCCCTGGAAACGCAGCTGCTCTCCGTCGACCTTGGTCATAAAATAAGACCTGCCTTAAGAAGAAGAGTTCCCTGGGGCCAATCAACCCGCTGGGTCAACTGATAGCTACGGCTCGCTTGGATGGCTCCAGCCACGAACGCAGAGCTGATCGTCAAGGAGACGAACGAGGTCGGCACGACGGTCAAGACCTATGTCTGTCCAAGCAACAAGCTGCGGTCGAAGCGCCGGGCTGACAGTGTGGAAATCATTGTATGTTATCCTGTTACAAGCCCGGTTACCGAAGCTTATACGGAGTACCAATGCTTGAGTTGCGGTTCATGGGTTGTTTGTGGATGTTGTGGATGCACTTTATTGGAGATAAACTATTGACGCTGATACCTCGACATATCATATTGGCTGTGGATGTATCATAACGCTGGTAGACGGATGTAGCTGGGGGACGGATATTGATAGAGGACGATATGCCGATATATTGAAGTTGATGCTGACTTGTTGCAGTTGCCGCCACAGAAACCGTCCTCAAGCTCGTATCTGACGTCCATCCTGAACGTGTTCCTCCCGGTTGGATATCCGCACAGTGTCACGGATGACTATATCGAGTAAGTTCTACTCTTTTGGTTCTGAGATGAGAGCATCATGTCAAGTTGGGAAGTCTCGGCTAACTATAGACGTCTAGATATCAAATATATGTTAGTTCAGAAGCAGCTCTCTATTTAGGGATTATGAGAAGAAAGAGCTAACCTCCTTGATATCAGGACTCACTTCAAGCATTCTCAAGCTCAATTGCTGGTCTCCTGTCATCCAGAGCAGTCCTTCAGGGTATACATCCAGCTGCTTATACTCCTCAAAGGCGCTTAAACTGACATCTCTTCTCAGGTGTTGGTGTTGGAGATGCCACTGCTTCCCCCACTGCAGCACTGCTGCTCAATGTTCTGCAGGAAAGCATGGGCAGGATAGCCACCATCCTATTTGCCCATCGTCTCGGGACATCTCTCGAGCCAGAGTGTAAGATGTACAGGCTGGCTGCCGACCTTCTCAATGATTCAGCCATAGTGCTGGATTGCATGTCCCCCGCATTCCCTAAGCCCGTCAGGGTAGGCCTTCTCAGTCTTTCTAGTGTACTGAGGGCGCTGTGTGGTGTCGCAGCAGGTAGCTCCAAGGCCAGCTTGAGTGCTCATTTTGCACGATGGGGGAATCTAGGGGAATTGAACGCAGTAAGTCTGGAAATTTTCCAACTCAATTCATCATAGGTGACATGATAAAGCTGACGGTGATGGTGGTTGGATAGAAAGATTCAAGTCAGGAGACTGTGATATCCCTCTTTGGAATGCTGGTATGTACTTTCCTTTCCCCTTCTTCCTGCCTGTTGCAACTGAACAGGACTAAAGGGGGTATAATACACAGGTTGGCAGTGTAGTAGTTTCCTACATCTCATCTCCATTAGCAACGTGGATTGCCTTGATCCTTTTACTCATCGTACATCTGGGGACAAACCACGCAGCAGTCAGAGCAGTAAAAATGACGACTCTAAACCGCCAGCGTGCTAATATTGTCTTCTCCTATCTCTTTGAGGACGATCGAGTACTCACACCAGCACAAGCTTCAGAGGAAGAACGTATCTTTGAGACAGATGGTGTACTTCGATGGAAAGCTAAAGCTACTGGTACCCTAGGAATCTGTCAAATCGGAGTCTCTCTCGAGCAGCTGCTCTTACTCCTTCCCGAGCAGGTTAACACCAACGCCCAAGGTTCCAGCCAAAAGCCTGACACCACCATGGTCGGCGCCAGTACCGGTCTGTCGGCTCTGCTCGAACTATTCAAAGAAGAAGAGTACATCCTTTACTTTAGTCCCGCGGCCCGTAGAGGGGCCATTGTACTGAAAGCTGGAGCTACTCCACAAGCACAACTAAAAGCATGGAGCCATGCCCTGCTTGTCTCCCGACACCTGGCAAGAGAGGAGCATGACACAGCTGCTTGCATAAACGAGAAACAAGGCGGTCAGGGTGAGCTGTCACCACCGGTATCGATACTATCTATTTTGAGAGACACGCTGCGAGAGCATACGAGGACGTTTGTCGACAGGGTCAAACGCCTGGAACACGCTGGCTGGCAGACGGACATCGCCTCCCTGGAAACAAAGCCGGGAAGGAGAGTTCACGTATCCGTTTGAACCAACAGATAAGCTGTGCGTAAAACCAAGACCCTTCCCTTCGAAGGTACTCCATACAGTCCTTCCTTCCTTTGGGGCCTCCTTAAAGGGGAAATTCCAGGGTATCATTGGCAGTTCATGTCGCTAGCCAATTCCAAATGTATGGTATAATATCGATTCGAACCTGAACGAGGATTCCCAGATACCGGGTCTCTGGATACAAATATCTTTCTTTTTCTCTCCCTTCTTTTTTCCTTTTTCATCTGCGGCTTTCCCTGGGGTATATCGACCACTTAAGACAATGGCAGCCCTGCTAGCCGGTCATTCATGTTGAATTAGTAGCAAGCAGCAGTCGCTGACGCCGAGTGGCCGGGCCCGACTTCCATCCCATAGGGAGGACGCTGCAGGCATCGGGAAGAAGAAAAGTTGCTCTTCCTGCATAGACGAGATGAAGCAGGACCGCGTCTCTTCTTCTCTCTTCTCTTTTCTCTCTGTGTCTCTGTATCTCTGTATCTCTGTATACGCCGTAACCACCTGCATCCTGACTCTTCGCCGACCAAGCCGACACTTGAAGCCCCTAGCCGGGTGTCTTCGCTACCAATCGCCGCATTGGGTAGTCCAATTCATCTGTTTTCTTTTTTAGCGAAGAAGAAAAGATGCAGGCAGCCAGGCAGGAAGATTTTTATGACGATGACGTGCAGCTCGTTTTCTGGACACATCTTGTGCCATGGCTTTCATGTGCATAGGCTTATGTTGGTGATGCCGCTGTTGCTGCTTGTCTAGAGCGTCATACGCGTAGGCGTCAGCGTAGGCGAAGGGTCTGGCTGCGTGCCTTGCAGCCGCGCATGGCCACATGGTTTTTATATATATGTATAAAGTATGCATTTTATGTAGCTAAGTATATACCGTATGGAGTGATGTGTCATTGATTCGCCCCTGCAAGCGATGGACAGCGAATGTTGAATTTGTTAAATCCCAGCGCCAACAAGCCCGTAATGCCTTACGCTTTGCAAAACGGTCTTGATTTCTAAGTTCGACATTTGAGCACCCAGTCGTATATGCTGTTTGAGATATAGCTGTCAGTGACGCAACGCTTCCCACTTGGTTCATCATGATCGTCGAAACATCGATCAATCACGGATCACAAATATGGATCCATAGATAGCGGGATATGAAGAACCACCACCCCATCGTTCAATATTATAGATAGGCATGCGTCAGCCCTTCAATTGCAAAATTTATAGACGAGATGACCCCATATCTCCATAGGTCCCATGATCGGGCTACTGAAACGGCGCCGTTCCTATCCAACCATCTGGTTATAGTTGCATGAACTAGCAACAAGCATCATCGTCCGTCCATCTGCCATCACCAGGCCCGCGGGGTTACCAGAATAACTCTCCCTTGGGTTTTGGAGGCCCACGCAATAAACTCCCTCCTCCCCCAGACCAAATAAACACGGCCCCTAGTCTGCCGGCATGCTGGGCCGCTGATCCGCGACCAATAGTGGGCAGCAGCTATAAGGCCGGAAACAGATAACCATGGCGATATTTGACAGCGCTAGTTTGGTGAAATGTGATTGAAAGTGGACTCGGTCGTGTTAGATAAGAAAGCAGCTATATATATACACATAATAAGCATATGTGTATGTGTTTATAGAAACTCAGTATGGGTATGTATTCCGTATACTGGGTATGTCACGTATACGAAAGAGGCAAGGGAGAGAACACCGGCAGTTCCGGCAGCCCCAGAAAAGTCAACAAGCGCTGAGGGATGTTGTAATAATCCCGTTTGATGATGATGACATTGTGCATCCTTCGAGATGGGTTATGGTATATGTATCAGGCATCAGGCAGGGCAGGGGGGAAGACCAAGAATCCAATCTCCGAGTGCCTCTCCTCAATCACATCCCCCAGCCAAGGACGATAGAAGGCCGAGTAGCAGGAGGGGGAATAAAAGACGGTCAAGGGAAGGGACGCCACATTAAGCAGATGATAGCCATAGGCAGAACCACCGCCATAACAGGCCAACCTATCCGCCTGCACTAGAACTCCGATAGTTTCAACGGGTTCGCCAGTCCTATCCACACATCCAAGATCACACGTCGTACGGGAGGGAAGGCAAGATTGCCCCAGATGCTCGTCCTCCCCGCAAAGCTTGGCCATCTGGGTATCTTCTTCCTTTTTTCCAACGGCGACCTCCTTGGCCGAGCCTACCGGGGATCAAAACTGATCAACCGTGACCGGAGGGGAGCGTATGGGTTGCTCATGTCCAGGTGTTGGTTCGTATACATTAATAATTCCAACAGCTGAGTCTCCTATGTGTGTGTGTGGGAAATGACAAGCATCCTCTCTTGGCCGTCCGTTCGTTCAGTTCAGCTTCGTGCGGCCCGATAAACACGAGAAGTATGCATCAGGGTCCTCACTTTGCATCCCCTTGCCATGCCTTTTGACCCGAGAGAGGGAAGGGAGAGGAGAGGAGCCAGAAGAGACGGCCATCCTGCTTCGCTTTCACTGGTCTCTCGTGTCATTTCAGTCATCAAATCGAATGCCGCCATGTCATCATGGTCTGTACGAAGTAGTCATTGACAAGAAAATACGACGGACTGGTATTGTGTTATTTGCAGATTGATGCAATCCTCTGGCTAACACTGGAGAGAGCAGGCGATAGGGCGCAAGTATACTGCTCCTCCCCCACACACCCTTGAGATAGGCATATTGATTGATAGTAGCGTATATCTTCTGGACATATTCCCGGGCTAGAGACGCAGCGATCTATCCATTGAAGACGAAGCTGGAGACGAGTTGGACATGTGATACGCTGATAGCCAGGGTCTAGCATGTATAGTCCACCAGCAAGCGCGAAGATATCAAACTGCGTCGGATGGAGCCCATGACGGAGATCGATCGGCCTTAATAATTTGAAGATTTGAGTCTTAACCTTCTCTTGTTTCTTTGATGGCGATGGCAACACTCATGGCGTTCCTCACCTCTCATTGCTGTCTCTCTTGCTGCGCTCTGCCTTACCGAACCCTCGCCAGCCTCAAACGTAGCCCCTTAACTACCGAGCAGACGGGTCTTGTGACGATCGCATCCAACCTTCCCCGGATTCTCCCTCCCTCCCTCGCTCTCCCAAGGACCCGAGGACCCCAGGACCCAAGAGCCAGGGAAGACGCAGACCGACAAACTCATCGGGAACCGCCGACAGCTGCTAGCTCGACCCTCAGCCGCCTGGAGAGTAGCCTAAGTTCGCTGCCTATTAGTTCTTAATTCTTAATTAATAATATGAGTTAAAAAGAGGAGCGCGGACATAGCGCCGGACCCTGCGATGACCCTTTTGAGGCATCGCTGGTATTAAAAGAAACTCCCCAGGAAAGGCTTGAATCTTGACTCAGGCAGCCAGGAGATTTGAGCGCGCCCCGTGGCATAGACTCTCTGGCGCTTGCAGAGGCTGCTCGAGAGCCTTTATTGCATGTCTACCGAGGCGCCGCCTCGTCCAGACTGAGGCCGTTGACCGAGGGCCCAAACACCTGGCGGCCCAGAATCCAGAGAGACGCCGAAGTACATCATGCATGATAATGTAGATTAGGTTATTTATAGCACCAGCCTTTGCAGCAAAAAAGGGACCTCATGTTGCTTCTTCGTCGTCTTGTTCTTCTGCTTCCTTTTTTATGGCTGCAGCCCGTCTGAACGCCGTTTTCGGAGCAACCAAGCCCTGCATCAAGCCTGGGGAAATCTTCGAGTCTGGAGAGCCCGGCGAGAAAAGAAAAGAAAGAGAGGCGCCTCGTATAGCGCTTGAATAATCAATTGGTAAGATGGACTGGTTGAAGGTAAAGGGAGGCAAAAAGGTTGATAAAAAAGCAAAAAAGGGGTTTCTCTTATAAAGAAGAACGCCTTTCGTCTGTTCGAGTCAAAGGCCAGGCGACCATGAAGAACTATTCGACCGGGAGGCAGTCCCCGACCCAATCACGGAGGCGTAAAGGGTCGAATTTGAAAGATAATGCATTCAACCAGTAAGAAAGGGGCGGTTCAACGACCGAGAAAGACGGCCTTGCCATGGCGGTGGTTCAGGCGCGGGAAGAAGCAAGTGCCAGAGCCAGCAGAAGCAAGCCTCAGAGGCAGTAGCAGAAGCAGATCCGGACAATATGCCTGTTCAGGGAAGGATAATCTAGATCAACCCCTTTAGAAAACGGGAATCGTCTTATCACCATCATCTATCGATCGATTGCAGGTAGTTTTGTTGGTTTATTTTCAGCTCACAAAAAATAAACTGTTTGCCAGCAATCGACGGATTAAACGATAATTCAAGACCCCGTTTCGCCCGTTTTGTTTTTTGGTTTGCTTGCTTGACTTTTGACTTATATTAGCTCGGGCAAGGCCGAAGCCGATGGCAATGTTCTGTCTGTAAGTCTATATACGTGTCTGCGTTGTTTGATATCAATAGTCTCGGGAACAAGATCGGGATTGCCCCAGTTGGTATCCTGGGCATTGTAGCAGGTAGCCAGTGATTGAAGTCAATATTAGCGACGTTAGGTATCAAAATTCACTTCGGCCAACGGGTTAACTAGCTGGGAGGCGAAAATAAAATAAAATAAAAAAGAGATAAACTCGCCTAGTGACAGATGTGGTGATGAAGATGACGGTGAAGATGAAGGAGGACAGGTAGTGATATGCAAGGTGGATACAATCTAGGTAGAAATATATACCAGCGATAAGTCTCTGCCGTTGAGCTACTTCCGTATTGGCATGCAATCAATATATCCCCCGGGCCGGGCGTAGGGCTGGGACATACATTATTGTTTGTCCTATCTGCCGTGGAGAAAGGCAATATATAGTTATTATGACCTACTTTATGACGACGGTGCCACCAGCCCGCCAGCCGCTTGAGTACTCCGTAAAAAATTTTCTTCAGCGGGAAGTCGTCAATAGCCGTAACTAGAGAAAAAACGACCTGATAGTGGCGAAAAGAAGCAGAGATTTTTTTCCATGAACTGCCAGGATGGAGTCGAACAGCTAACTAGTTAGCTAGCTAGGTGACAGAGAGTCGTATATAGCAAACTACCTTGATGTCGTCTGCGTTCCCCGTCTAGGACCATCTCAAGTTTGACCGGGAGAAAGGAGCGGCGAGTTCCGGGGAACCGTGACTGGCCAACCATCCTCGTCCATTGGATGCATGTGCTAGAAGGATTCTAGAAGGACAAGCGGACAGGGACAGGGGGGGAAGGGCGGCGGGAGTCGACTTCCAGAACCTTTCTAGAAGGGAGATTGCGGCCTTTTTTTCTTCCCAGTCTTTGCTTGGTTCCTTACACCTTGTTGTACGTTGTGTACTAAATACCGACAGGGGTTCAGGGGGTGGAGAGAGAAGTAGCCTGTGATATGCTCAGCCAACGATGTTGGTGGAAGAGACATCCACCACCCCATTCTCACTCCATCCCTGGCCCTATATCAAAGCGACAGGTTAATACTACGGACGCAGAACCATCTCAAAGGGGGGGCGAGGGTCAAGCTTATCTGTGAGATATTGGAATTATCCGTTGATCTGCCTGGAGGCTAGCTATGTAGAGAGTGATACGGAGAGAGATGATGCTCTCTGTCAATGGCGTGTTGGACGTTGATGGAGATGCTCCATGTGCGGGCATTTTATTTTTTCTATCCAGACAGATCGACGCCGTCTCCCTTCCCATGCCAATCGGCGATTTGGTGGAGGGAATATACGTGGTCTCAATTACGAAATAGTTATGTATCCCGCGACTGGAACGAACAGGATAATCTATCTCAGACCCCTATGATCCCACTTCCGGATGGATACTCAAGAGAGCAAAAGAGAGAGAGAGAGAGAGATGTCGAACCCTTGTTTGGTCAAGGGAAATAGCGCGATTTAATTTTGCATTTCTTTTTCAATTCTCTCTTTTTTTTCTCTCTTCTCAAACTGCGGCCCCACGTTGAGGATGCAGGTCTCTTTGTTGGAGGCTGTCTGCCTGCGTTGACGCCGAAGAAGGCGTATGGAAAGAGGCTTCCATGCTTGGCCAGCACGTATACTAGCTAGCGGCGGGACACACACCTTTTGAGCGGTGTAGTTAGTGGTTAGCAAGATGTGGTTGCTGCTTGCTGGCTGGTGACAAGAACGGTAGTGCATAGTGCCCGATGCACGATAGGATAGGACAGCAGATATCCAAGTCAGCCTCAAAAAAAGGCGCCGCCATGCATATCGCTTAGACAGGACGTCAGCCTATAGTTGGCTTGGGGCCAAAAAAAGGGCAGCCGTGGTGTGCTCGTTGTATGTATAATATTCCCGTATCAAGGCGCTGGGGCGGATACAAGCCTGAGATTCCGACGCAGAGACAGTCCCCATGGCAATGGTACGCTACGCCTGCAGGCCTTGCATATACAGCGCCTAGGAAGCGAAGCCGAAAACTCGCCTTTTGCCCATCCCTCCTGGTGCGTTCGTTAGTCCGACTGTGGTTTAGCTGACAGTATAAGCATAAGTTGTTGTTTTATCAAAGCTCTCCCTTGTCACCTCGGAAAGTTTCTTACTCCGTGGGAGTCTCATATTTCATATTATTCTATGTGTTGAGAGCGAGTGAAAGTCGTAAAGCCGTAATTCAGCCAAAGTACTCCGTACTCCGTTAGTTGTATGTATGCAACCGCTATGGATGGTCTCTTGATGGGCCGCGAGATCCGGTCCATCGCGCATGGATCTCGATTGCATGGCGCATCTGTGACATGCCCATGACAGCACATACAGGAACACGCATCCACGCATCGAACATTCGAATCCTCATTATATTACTTCCATAGAGGGGTGTTGCTACTCCTCTTGTTCTGCTTTTGCTTCATCCGTTTGTCAGGCTGGAGAATCGCCTGAAACAAGGGGCGTAACGTCAGCCGGCCGGACATTTTTAGATTCCCTATCTAAATTCCCCTATCGGCCAACGTTCGACTGACATCATCATGCCTTGCATTATTCGACGGGTCTCTTCCTCTCGCTCGCCTTTGTGGAGAGAAGAACAAGCGAAAGGAGAAGGGGAAGACACGCCACCGGCGGCACCCAACCCACGCCCTTCGAGATAGTGTCACAGTTGCCCTCCCGAACAGTCTCCATGCATGGAATTTTCTTCCCTTCCTTCGTAATTAGTATGAGTCCTTTTTTTTGCTTCCTGTCAGCGCATATAGTAATATTGGGATGTTCCGTGTGTGTGCATGGTGTGTGTCCAAACGAGATTGAAGATGACGGTGGTTGTGTCCAGGGGATCGGCGGTAATATCTCTTTTCCTCCCCGGCCTGATATCCTAGAAGGGGCAGAGAAAGGGAGAAAAAAGAAACGACGAGGAAAAAGAAACGACGAAGCAAAAAGAAGGGCGATCGGCAGCCCGGGTAAGGATGTCATCGATGCTAAGAAAGCGTCCAGGAAGTTGGCTCTTTTTTCGTCGCCGACGGCGCCTGCAAGTGCTGCCATAGTCATAGTTAAGAATTTACTCTTCCCCTGCTCTTCCTTGAGTTAAAAGTCGATATCCTCTCGCTTCGAGCTGAGTGAGTTTCGTTAGTTTATTAGGCGGTTCATGGTTAATTGCCGATGATGAGACCTGGCATGCCCAGTCAGGCCACCATTTTCTCATCATCATCATCATAATCATCGTCATCCACAGCAGACGAGACGACGGAGGCATTGCACATCTGCGTCTTCTTCCTGATGGAGAAATGGGGCCCTTGTCTTGTCTCTTCCTCCTGGCTTTGCCCTGAAGGTGACTTGGCAGGCCACTTTCTTTCCTCTATAGGCTATAGACATGGGCGTTGCTGGTACCACTTGTAACGAGATGCTGTGAGACTCGCTTTCTTTTCGTTGGCCCCCTGCTGGTAGTTTTATACATCTTTTGAGTACGAATAAGTAAGTACTATGCTGTGCAGCGCTCTCAGTCCTCTGGGTACGTAATCTGCGGTACTTTCAGCAGTCGATGTGCATTTTGGGACATCTGCCCGGCAGCATCATGTAGCCTTTCTTTTTCCTTATTGATCGTTTTAACTGTTGTTTCTGGTGAGGATTTATGGCCTGATCCTAGCTTTCACTCTTTTTTTTACCCGCCAGATTCAAAACCGAGCTTATGGCATGAACTGATGTGCAGGAGGGATAGCATGTATATGTATAATGTATCCTTGTCGTTTGTTTTTCTTCTGCTTCGTCTCGGCGCTTGATTGATTCTTCATAAAATGAAATAAAATAAAAAAGGTTGTTAATTTGCATATGTATGATCCCTTTCTTGAGCTTTGCTGGCTCTCCTTTTAAAATTCTCGTTGGTGTGCGACGACAGCGCTGCTGTGGCCGTGACACTGCTTAGACTTGCTTGGACCTGACCGTGGACCTGTTCGAAATGGGATCAACTCGTTTTATATGTTAATGCTTCTTCTTCTTCTTCTTGCTGTTAATGTTGCACCTTTCATGGAAGTTCCGGAGTGTGGGGGTTGGCTTTCGCTTTCGCTCAGGCTTTGGCTCTGGGGCTTTGGCTTTGACTGCTCTTCCCACTCACCCCCCTGGACAATCTCGGTGCTACCGTGCAGAAAGGAAGAGGATAGGGATGGTAAGCAGGAGAGACCGAGAGTGAGTGCATGAGTGAGAAGGAAGATAAACGTGGGATGATGAACGTATGATTCCTGGGCGATGAGAAAAGAGTTAAGTTAATTAGTTGTCGTCTTGTGCAACCGGAAGCGGTCCTGACAAGGACAAGAGAGATGCACAGCAAGAGAACCTCGACCCGGTGAGATACTTCGAACCCAGTAGCAGGACCAGGCCGGGCAAGGCTCCAGGCCAAGTTCTAGCCAGCTGGTGGGAAAGTGGAAGCTGGTCCCGGTCGAAATCTTCAGGAAATAGCTAGCAGGTACTCAAAGCCTGCCTGTTCTTTCTGGTGTTTGTCTGCGGGAATATATCCCATGCCATCCCATTTCCATGCCATCATACCTCAATCCTGTGTAGATTCTTCCTTGAACGGAGCTTCCGGTAAAGCAAGGCAACTGAGAATGGCCAGCAGAACAGCAGCAGAGAGCGTGTAATATCTCATCTCTATATCTCCACTTGCCGCTGTCTATTATGCATGAAACAGGCTCAGGTACGACCAAATTGAGAAAGAGGGAAAAAAGCAACAGCTCTCTCTATTCTTTCATTCTTTCTCTGTCCTCTTTTCCTTCTCTTCTCTGGATGCTCCTAGCTGGTTATCAACCTCTAAGGGATAGCTCTTGAGCTTACCTGTCATTCTCTTGTTATTCACCGTCGAGTGTTGGCGTCACACTTGCGGGTGGCATCGAACAAGCACAAACCGTAAATCCCTTGCTGGCGATCGGTTTCGAAGAAGCAAATAATAGTTCAAAAGCCCAAAAAGAGCCCAAGGAGATATTCTTCTTCTGCTTCTTTTTTGCTTCCGGGGTGGCGACCGTGAACGTCGGCTTGCTGGGCTGGCTTCTTCTGCCTGCATTGCTTTTTCCTTCCCAATCTCTGCTGGGAACTGGGCTTTCCATCTGCCTTTTTTTGCTAATGTTTGCTTTTTCCCCCTTCTCTCTCTGTTTCTTCGTCTTCTCGGCCCTCGCTCTTAGAGAAAGAGAGAGAGTTAAGGCTAGAAAGTTGTTATTCGTCGCTGGCTCTGGGTACTTATGTCATAGCTATGTGTATAGCCTTTATAAATCGAAGGTTGAAAAGCAATATATAATAATAATAATAATAAAATCTGGAACTCATTCTTTAGCAATTTCCTAGAAGGTGTAAAGCATCCCTTACCTGACTCGGGCTCAGTCTGATATATCGAGTCGAGCAGCAGAAGGAGGGAGAGAGAGAGAGAGAGAGAGAGAGCTCCCCTCTGCCTACCGGTCGACTCGCCCGACGCAGCATCCTCATCCTTGCCTTCGTCTCTCCTTCTTTTATTTGTAAACCGTCGTTCTGCAAAAAAGGACGACGTCCCCATCCTTGCAGGCGGCAGAGGCAGGGCTCCGGGGGTCATACAAGGGCAAGGGGGGGGTGAGGGTCTCCCTAGTGTCTGCTCTGGTCTGGCGTCTTCCTCCTGCTCGCTGGCTTCTTACCAGGTCGATACAAGTTTAGTTTACCGCAGCAGCAAAAGCAACGAAGATGCAAAAAGCAACGAGGCAAAAGTAAATAAGAAAAAGCAACGAAGACGAGGAAGAAGACGAAGAAGCAAAAGAAGCAGAAGAAGAAGCCTGGGGGGTGGAGCATCGCTACTCTCTCGAAGTATCTCTCCACTGTGTTTTGCGAGACAGGGTACCTTTGGCCGATGGGTTGACATCGCTCGTTCGTTTTTATACATAACTAGAAGAACAGCCGCCGCCTTTCTTCTTTCTTCCCACCACCAACCACCAACGTCAACAACACACAGCAGCACACACAGCAACAACATACACCAACATACAACCACATACAACAGGCATACAGCATACCTGAAGCTGCAGACAGAGATACTAGACCTGACCTGACTGACTGACAGACGCCAGCCAGACTTATGCGCCGTGTTTACATCGTCGTTGACTAGATCACATCGCTGCTTGATGCTGCCGCCCTCAGCCTCCAAACGCCCATTGAACACTTGAACATTGAACAACCCCCCCTTTATTCCATCCAGCGTCAAAGGGGACCCAGCCGGCTTCCTAGATATACCACCCGTAACCCTGGCCAGCACGGCCTTCCACGTCAAAAGCAAGGGGGAGGGGGAAAGGAAAGCCAGAGTGTGGAAAGATATCCGGTCAAGAGACACCACCACCAGCACCAAGAAGCCAGCCAGCTATAATACCAAGGGGATGCCATCCGGCGGCAGAGGCTCGCGCTACTCAACCATCACCATCACACCGTCAACCTGGAACCCAGTCTTCTCGCCAGACTCGTCTGCATACAGCTCGCCGGCGCCCTCGGTCCTCGATTCGGACGAGGAGAGGGTGATGGACGGCTGGCACTTCTCGCGGCCGTCTAGTCTGGCGCTTCCAGGTGGCCCGCTGCCCTCGCGGCCGACGCTCGACGATGTCCTGTCAAACACCGCAGCTCCCCCTTACACCCTCGCGGCCTTCATGGCCTACCTCTCGCAGAACCACTGTCTCGAGACGCTAGAGTTCACCATGGACTCCAAACGCTATGCAGAGACCTACAACTCCATATCCCACCAGGTAGGCGAGTTCCCCATCCTCTCGGACTCGCCGCAGGCGGACCACCTCTGCATGCTCTGGCACAGGCTGCTCTCTGCCTATGTCATGCCGGGATCTCCCAGGGAGATCAACCTTCCAAGCGCCGTCAGGGATGCCCTGCTGAGACACTCCAACTTGAGGAGACCTCCGCCACCCGAGACGCTCGACTCTGCCGTCAAGCGAATCCACGACCTCATGGACGAGTCCATCTTCATTCCCTTTCTCAACAGCCACGCCTCGCCCCAGTCACAGCCGAGCTATTCCCGGGATGGCTCCCCAGAGGACCGTGATGTCGGCCGTCACAAGTCGATGCGCAAACGGCTATCACCGCAATCCTCCTTTGTCACCTCTCCTCGCTCCGCTGTTGCTCCCGGCTACTTCTCATACCACTCTACTTCAACTCCCTCCACTAGCCCGCCTTCCTCCCATTACACCTCCTCCATCTCCAGGACAACAACAACCAGCAGCCGCTCTTCGCCCTACGGTTACACCAGCGGTGACTCTGTCTCAGGCGCTCTGACCGACGACTCCGGCAGCAGTCTGCCTTCAAGTCCCGGCGCGGGAGATCCCATGACTCCACCCACAACCCCACCGTCTAGTGATATGCATCATCCTCACCATCAACATTCCAAGAGCCGTCAAGACAACGCCTGGAAGAAGATGGGCATGAAGCTTGGTTGGAAGAAGAAGTCCGGTGGCAGCAGTGGTGGTCGTGGTTGCCCAACAACTTCAACATCCAGGGACGCCCGATATCAAGACGACATGTATTAATCTTTGCTTTTTTCTCCTTTCTTTTTCTCATGTCCTCCTCATCCTCTCTCCCTCTCTCCCCCTACTACCTTGTCCCTTCCATGCATATATGGTATACATTCATGGCTCGACCGACCTATAACCGCACGTCATTTCCATCCCATCCCAGACACGACCGGAACGAAAGGCATATCAAGAAACCTTAACGACTTTTCACCCATTCTTCGCCAAAAGCAACTTCTTATCAAAATCCGGACCGCTGGCGTGGTTCTAGACCTCTCTTCTCTTCCTCTTCTTATACATACTTCACACAATTATTTTTTTTCCTTTTCTGTCTGGACTATTTTGTTGATTTCCTTGCTTGCACTGTACGGAGTTTATACCCATGGCCATGGCATTGAACATTAAGCATTGTTTTTTCCTCTCTCTCTCTCTTCTCTACGGAGTACGGAGTACTTCTCCTCTGTTTACAGCGAACCCATTGATGGAGAACGTGTATTATTTTCTTTCTCTTGACATGACTGAGCATTTCCTCCTCCGTCCGCACCCTCACCTACCAATGTACCTATCTAACTAGCTTCACTTCCTCACTTCCCTCCTGACCTTGACCACTGCAAGGTTCCGTTTGCCCTGCCTTGTCTCTTAGCCAGGACAAACCAATATGACTTGATGAAATGACTAGCATCATCCTTGCAGCCGTATCGTGTGCTTCTATTCCTTCCACCCCCTTGCACATATAATGCATACATATACATATGAATACATACATACGTAACAATGAAAGGCCTTATATCACCCACCTCCCACTCCCTATCGCCGCGGAAGCTGCACGTACGTAATATACATGGATCACCCTATGCATCCCAACTGCTTATATTCTCCTTGCACCGTAGCGAAGCAGGCAACAAACAGGGGAGGGTGCGAATCTCATCAAGCGACATGGCTGGTAAGTTAGCTCCCAAGGTCAAGGTGCAGGGCCATGGGCGCGTCATGTGATGTACACCAGCCACAGGCTTGAAACGCCTTGATAGAGCTGGCGTTTAAGCGATATCATAACGACAGACGGAGCTGAAAGAAGCTGTTGTTTCGGCTCGATGGCATGGTAGTTAACTACAGGACGAATTAGGTTTACTTTTCTACACAGTACATGCGTACCCTGGATTTGATATGCCCATGGATTTACCACTTACGTGCCGGTATACTCCATTTAAACTATCGTCGTCATTCACGGCCAGGACTACGTACACTGTTGGAGTATTCGTGGTGGAATTCCAGATGCCCTCTCCAGGGAACCGCTTTGAAATCTAATGGGGCCCCGGGTTGATACCCGAGAAATGTCCTATTTCAAAGACATGTCAGCATTAACTAACTAATTGGTTTAGTTAACTAGTTAGTTACCAAAGTGAAGCGCCTGGTCTTAATTGACTTGCTTTAGAGGCCAAGAAGAGACATACTATTCCCAGGGAACTGTCAATTCATGCTATATCTCAGCTATATGATTTGCAGGTCCAAAATACCCGAGACATAAATACCTTGCTGTGGAGATTAATTGCTTTCAAAATCATCTTCAAGGATCTCGGAGGGTCCTGATATTGGCTAGCTATAACTTATATATGTATACTTATATATATATAACTGCATCCGCCCCGGAGAGTTACATAAGGGGTAGCCGTTGAAGAATCAAATTACTCTTCAACGGCAAAGACGGCGGCTATCTTCCATCCACGGATTCAAACGGCTGCAGGGTGCGCTTTAAAGTTAACTGCTCTCCTGCCATGTCATACGATGTTGACATGCTGGCTAATATCAACCAAAGTAAGTGTCCGTTTCCTTTGCCTCTCTTAATGGCATCATTTATTATCATTTTCTGCACTATCGGATGGAAGTAAATCTATTTATGGTGAAATATTAATCTACTCTTCAAGGAATCCAGCAAGATGGGTCCAAAGAGCCGGATAAAATCGTATCGTTCTCTTTCTCCCTCCCTGGCTGAAGGATATGCAAGCCGCACTCCGATATGCCGGTCGAGAGATCAAAATTCCTGCCGGGCAGACATTGATCTCCGCGTCAACATATGGGATGACTTAAGCCTGGAGATATGTATATCAAGGCCATTAACAAAGTAACAACCGTGATACCTCGGGGATATACAGACTGTAGGTCCCGATCCAATTAGATCAGGCCATTAATAACATCATCGTCAACAGCGATGGCGCCGACTGAACTCCGTTGAGGACAACTATCTCATATCATCTTGGCGGCTTCGGTTCCTAATCATAACCGGGATACGGCCAATTCAAAGCTCTTGCGGATAAGAAAATGTCGTACTACGACAGGTGACAGACCTAGCCCTAGCCGCGATACGCGTAACTACCGGACGACTCCTCTCTCAACATCTGTTGGTAGTAACTAGCATCCACCGTGGATGTGCGGTTTTGAGCGGCCCCACGCCAGCAGCCATGGAGGCCTGGGGGCATGTCTGGCCAGGTGACCACTCCTCTGGTTGGGGTTGATTGTTCTGGCGAGAGTGCATTGGTAATCCCGATGGGCGCTTTTGGTCAAATCCATGGAAGAGGATTCCGGGATCTCATGTGTGATTCGGGGATAGCAACTAGTTAACTTAGTGGCGCAGACGACTGGTTTGGTTCAGGGAGAACTCACGGTGGCCCAGGCAGCTTGATTCAGCTCTTAGGCATGCCGAGTCAACTCCGCGATGCTATACTTACAGGGGAGAAAGGGGGTGACATTGGATAAGACTTGTCCTGATTTGGTTATCCGCTAATGTTGCCCTGAACAGGAGAGGCGCTCAGCCGATATCAGCGATATTATAGCTGTCCTCTGTCTATATATGGATATCTCTTTTAATATCCCGAAAAGGGGTGTACACACAGGCACGTTTCCTTAACAGAGCTCGATATAGCTACCATTTCAGCTCTGAATCCGTATCTGGCGAGACATTTCCTATTTCATCACATAAGTAACGGCCAGGGTCAAGGATTGCTCTCAATAGCTCGCTCCATCTCATCCACACTATCCAGCATCTATGTATACATATGCTAGATCTAGAATACTCAACTGATTAATACAACAAAATGCGCTCTCCAGCGCCCTCTCGCAAACCTGTGGGGGTAGACTTCGATAATAACATTTTATTTTACATAATATATCTCGGCTTTGCGCAGTCTTTTTTGTATAGATATTTCATTTCATCGCTGCTAGGGAGGCAGGGTGATCACGGAGAGATGCTAAACCCCCTGGCTCAACTCCTCATCGCTTGAGCTAGCTGGTCTCCACCAACGTCAGCATCTTTCCACTGCTGAGTTAAGATGCAGTATCTTGTAGTCATGCCAATGGTAACCCAGGTCCTGGTATAGCATCGTAAGGCTTTAAAAGTGGCAGAGAAGCATGCATGTGAAGGGGAGCCGAGGCGTCTCCAGACTCAGCTTCTCGAACGATGGGGCTTGCTGGGATGTAAGGAGAAGAAGACAGGGCATTGGAGCGTTGAAAAAGTATCCTGCCATTATCGTTACGTGTAAGGGGATAATAAATCCCCAGATGCTTGAAGAATGATTGGGAATACCATTTTATGTCTGGGAGTCGCCTCGAATACGTATACGGAGTGCTCCGTAACTACGGATTGGTGGATATCTATGAGGGATTTGAGATGGTCGGTTAATGCCCCTGGTCGGATACTTCCGGTTACTCGTACGTCTATTAGACCATTTCTCCGCTCCGCCCTGCAGCCCTTGTAGATGGGCTGACTGGCTGTCTGCGTTTTCTCAATCGCCGAAGACAGCGAGTGCTTCTTTGAAAATATGGTTGAGCAATATATGTGTTGGCAATTGGAGGAAAGATGGGCAAAATGGCCACTTTAAGCTGAAGCAGGGTTAAGTTCAGCCCCTGGAACAATTTGGATTCTACCCCAGAGGAAAGCAATGCAGTTAAAACAGCGGGATTCGCACTGCCTTGCTCAGCCTGGAACTAGATCTTCTTTCTCCCGAGGCACGGCCGGAATAAATCAGGGCGGGATGGTCGTTTAGGTATCTATCGATGCCTGCCTTCCTTTGGTGCGCTGCTTGAGAGGCTTGACGGACAGGCAATATTAATGAAAATACGTAAAAGGACAAGTAGATAAGCAGGCAGGGGACATGCTTTGGGGAAGTACATCCCCCATCCCCTTGAACGGCCAAACCAAAGCCAGCGGCCGAAATAAGGTTGGAGCAGATCATACACTTGCATGCATTGGAACCCTCTCGCCCCATTGCCATCCGGGCCAGCGTCCTTGCCATAGCCAGGGCGAGAAGGACTGATCCTCATTTTCCAGAAGAAAAAATAAAGGGAAAGGTGTTTAGACGCTGCGCCATATATCCAAACGGGCTGGAGATCCTCCCTCAAATTGAAGAATCGTACAAAGCATATGTAGCCATAACGGGCTTCCCTGCCCCAAGCGCTGTGGGGTAGTTGACATGGTTAACCGCATCAACTGGGAGGTCCGAGAATAAAATATCCGAGCACCAGACCATAAGTGGCGCCACGAACTGAGGCGGTGGTATTGCGCATTTTTCCAAGACGGTGCCAAGGCATAGTGAAGGACTGCAAATGCGACCAAATGCAGGGTAAGAGTCAGGTTGGGTTTGTGGTAGGTTTTCCTCAGAGAGTTTCCCTTATGTCTGCTCTTATCTTTGTCCCGTACTCATGACAGGCATGGCGGGAGAAACATCCGTTCGAATGAGAAAGTCCCCATCTGACGAATGTATGGCGGCAGGTTTCGAACACCATGACTCTCTTCAAACACTCTTCACCTCCAACCCCTCCCCCTCCTCCGGCGTCCCAGTCCTCCGATTGGTATTTCATCGCCGTATCGCAAGGGGCACACACACAACAACGTCAGAACCAGGGGAGCAGGTGTGAAAAGAATATGGCGCAAGCGCAGTGGGCAAGTATCAGGACTGGATCGCTTTGATCGCCGGGCAACAAGGGTGGGCAAGCTGTGTGTGCCGCAGATTCTGGGGACGGAACGCACTATCCGAGAGATCACACAGCGTGTTAGCCCCCTCAAACGACCTTCATCGTTTGGTATGGTCGGGCCATATTGTAGCAGATCGACCAGATAGAACGATTGAGTTGATGATGTATCAAGACAAGAAGCAAGTATATAACTGATATATACCAACTATGCCTACATAGCTGATCAGCCAAAGCCATGCTATGTTGACTGTATTCCTAGTCAACTCTGGGTATCACACCACCACCATCAACCAAACGCCGGCCCTTGAATATGACGAGGAATCAAGCCGTCTCGCCCGGGGGATGAACGCATACACTCTCCTCTTTCAGCTGTTTCATGCTGCCTGCCTCCCATCATCCTCTTAACTCGAGGTTCACTTCAACCTTCGACTTTACACTTAAAGAAGGCTAGTGAACTGGTTAAAGGGCCAGATACCAACCACGTGATCAACACTAGCCAAAACTTGGACCTCCTTTTCCCTCCTTTACGCTACCAAAAGGAAACATCAAGTATATCAAGTTAAAGGAGAATAATAATAAAAAAAAAGAAACAAAACATCTTCACTCCAAGGCAGATTCAGTTCGAATATACCAATACAACCAGCCAGCTGCGACACGCTGTGCCCTGTTCTGCACCGCCTTGCCCTGCCCTGCTAGATCCCGCCAGGTTATACCCCCAATATCAAACCAAGCTTCCACCTCGGCACGCGCGACCACTAGCTAATCAGGAATCGCCCCCCAATAGAAAAGGAACGGTAATGTGAGGGACGGGAAGGGCCTAATAGGCGATTGTGAAGGTGATTGGAGAGCCAGGAAGGTGTGGCCGGGATGATCCTCGAGCACGAGTTGAGACGATGGGCAAAAGGGGGTTGGTTGGTCGGTTCGTCGGTTGAGTTTTCTTACACGTCATGGAGGACGGATTTGTAGGAGATTGCCGATGGAGGGTTGGGTAGGCGGGCAGGCAGGGAGGCGTTTAGATTTGCGTGTCGGCTGATGGTGGGTGGATGGGTGGATTGGGGAGGTTTTAACTTGTGATACGTATGTAGGCACTTGAGCACTTGACTGGCTGTATACGCGGGTGAGCGGCTATGGCTCTTACTATCGCCGCGGAAGAAAAAAAATCTAAAAAGGCCGATCGAAGAGTTTAAAATGCATGGAAGTGATGGAGAATAGAATTAGATAGGGTGTGGATGGATGGATGTATGTATGTATAAACACGTATATATAATTAATATTATTATCGGCTCTCTTCATTATTGCTATAATAAAGAAAAGACGAGGACGAGACGTCAACAGCTATAGTCTATCACCAAATAAGTTTCAATATTATACTAGTAAGAGAGAACGGGAAAAGGAAAAAGCAAATGGAAGAGAAATGGATAGGAAACATAGACAAACAAAAAGCAGGGCAGAAAACAGAGGCAGAAAACAGAAAAAAAACAGAGTCATCATTGCTTGCTTGCTTGCTCGCTGTGCAGTGTGGTAATGCATGCAGGTGCTGTTATTTTTATTGTTTATTCTTTTTTTTTTTTTGGGCGGGACACAACCGGTTGCATCGTATTGAGGTGCAATTAAGCGGACGGTAGGAAAAACAGACGGACGAATGGACAAAACATGAGTAACCAAACCATCGGAGATAAGTGCAAGACAATAAAACACTGGGGAAGCAGATGAGAGGGGACGAATTTCTGGTGCGGACAAAACGCCAAGTACAGACGGAGACATAGGAGAGAGAAAAAGGGAAAAACTGTGCTGATACGGAGGAGAGGGTAGGGAAAATGAGAGCATCGGGAGTATATCTGAGCAGGTATATAGCTCCATAAGGCTGAATTTAATCACGGCCAAGACGAGGGAAGCGGGTCGAGGGTGGTTTGATGGATACCTGTATGGCCGATGGAGGTGAAATCAAAGGAGGTAAAAGAAAATAACGGAAACAAGCACTTTTTTAATCTTGCCGTTAGATTAAAAAGATTCTCAAATGTATGTCGTGACCCATGAAAAAATATAACGATAGAAAAATAATGTCCTTTTTTTTGATGATCTTTCCCTCTGGGTATTTTCTGGTATCTTCGGCTGGGTTTAAAAATGGTCCGTTCTAAACCAGCTGTCTAACGGGAGAGAGCAGATTTTGTCTTGCTTTTGTATTGTTCCTGCGAGATAGCCGTGAAGTAAGGCCCGGGTATATGGGGTATGGGAAACGAGAGAGTGTGGGTGGATCCTGAAAGTCTACCGTGTTCAAATCGGCGGTGCAACAGGAGAGTGAATGTGAGGAGGGGCCCAAGACAGAGCCACGGGAGACGGCATATACAGTAGAGAGAATTTTTAGGGTCGTAAAAGAGCGCAGGCACCGTGGCAGGAACAAGTAACGATCGGAAGACGAGCATCCCAGCAGCGAAAGAACTAGCTGAACCGGATATAAAAACGCTTTGGAGTGGAGGAAGGCCCGGGATACCAACGATTGATTGTAACAAGAACTTCCCCCCCAGCACAGAGAGGAATAGAGAGGTAAAGATGAGGTCATTCGCATCGGCTCAAAAAAAAAAGGTAGTTGAAAGAATTGTAGTGGTCGTTTGTTGAGTGGTGTGCGAGAGAGAGGATGCATGCATTCCCCGGAATCAACCTTGACAAGCGCATCATTCTTAGTAAACACGAAACGCTACGAGTCGTTCTGGACTCGAGACCTACCACAACACAACGCCTTCATAATCTTCTGCACGAACGTAGGTTCTGGCTCAGGAGCCCTTCGCGGTTGCTGTGCCTGGCTAGCCATGGCCTGGTTCCCTGGGGTGTTGACTCGATTTCCGGGGAGATGTAGGTTAGAGTTTTGGAATTGAGCTTGTGTCGAAGCTGTAGTCGTGGCCTCGAGACCCCCCGCCACTCCGTTTTGACGTTTGACTTGCGGCACGCCTGAGGCGTTTGGCCGCTCTCGCGCTTTCCCAACTCCGGCTTTTGCAGGAGAAGGGGGCGGGGGCTGCGCGGCGTTTAAACGGTCAGCGGTGACACCAGGCCGATGGGATGCTCGGGGGGCTGCAGAACCATGGAGGTCACGGGCGGAGCTGTTAGGCAGAGCATTGGCGCCGTGCAGGTGGTGGTGAGAAGCATATGGCTTTGCCGCCTCCCAACCCTTGCCTCCGTTAAGCTTCATCCAGTCGTACTCTCCATCCTCTACATCACCCGTGTTCTTAAGGGCCTGGGTGAAGAGGTCACGCAGATAGTCGTAGTCGGGAGTGTCCTCGAAGCCGAGGTTTCGAACGTATGTGAGGTACTTGGTGAACTCCTCTGCAATGTTGGTTAGCTGAGGAGGCTTCTTCTCCTTTTATAGAGTATATTATATAAGGGGGGAAACGTACCAGGGAAACCTTCGCAAAGGTCCTTAATGACAGTAGTCTGTTTCTTCTCTCCGATCTTTTCGTATTTCTGTTTGTTAGTAGCAGCTTTGAGGCCCTGCCACGGTAGACCACCACGAAGGAAATACATGAACACGTGGCCGAGGGCTTCGAGGTCGTCACGACGCGACTGTTCTCTACCCAGGTGAGTGTTGATACTCATGTACCGAGCAGTTCCTGAGAGGGATTTTCTCTCTCGGTAAGGGATGTGCTGTTTAGTCTTGGGATCTCGGTACTGTTTAGCCATGCCGAAGTCAACGACATGTATAACATTGCTGGCCTTTGAGTTGGGCCGGCCAATTAAGAAGTTGTCGGGTTTGATATCACGGTAGATGAGGTTCTTCTCGTGTATCGTTTGTACTCGTGACAACTAGAAGAGGCATGTCAGTTTGTTTGGGGTTCATTTTATTTTTCTACCGTAGAGTGTTGACCTACCATCTGCTTTGCAACCATGACGACTGTCTTTATGGAGAATCTGCGGTTACAGTGGTCGAAGAGGTCTTCCAAACTGGGTCCGAGCAAGTCGATGACGAGAATATTGTGAAGACCCTCCTGACCAAAGTAGTAGACATTGGGAATACCGGCTAAAAAAGGCTGTCAACGAGACGGTCCACCGAGTATATTAAAAAATAGAGCAGGAGGGTGAAGGTCGACGACTTACGGCATCCGACGAGTATCTTGTACGTCCGGTACTCATCTCTAAGCTGTGGAGCATCACTCTTCCGGGGTTCCTATACAGTGGCAAGTGTAAGAGATTTCCCATGTCCACCTAGCAAACCCGACCTAAAGGGGGGCCAACGCAAAACACAAAGTCACAGTCACAGGAAGGGGGGAGGGACGCGGGAAAATGCGACGTACAAACTTGATGGCGACTTGCTGGTTGTTGAGGAGGTTTGTGCCTTCGAAGATGACGCCAAAGGAGCCTTCACCAATCTTCTTCCCAACCCGGTAATGCACACCGACAACGTTGGACGAACTCGACGACATGGCAGGCAGAGCAGTCTATCTCTCTGTGTATATATTTTTCTCTTCCTCCTTTGCCTTTTATAGTCTACCGGGTATACGTGTGTCGCCTTCTAGCAGTGTCTTAAGGTCGAAGATCCCGAGGGTGTGTTTTATTAGGGGGAACCAACACGGCGAGGCGATCCAGGAGAAACCGAGCAACTCGGCAAAGCCCAACTACCAGCAACGGCCGACAGGAGCGACTGTCTGCTGTCTCTAGAGGGTCAAAGAGACGAGGGCAGAGGGAGTGAGGAGGAGGACTACAGCCCGAGGAGCAGCAGCCAGCAGCGGACGAGGGGAGGAGGACGGTCAAGCCGGTCAAGTCGAGTCGGTCAGGGAGCGAGCGACGAGACACAGCCTAGCTGGGGGAGCAGGAGAGCGAGGCCCGGCAGCGAGCAAGCAAAGCGAGAGAGAGGGAGAGAGGGAGAGGGAGAAGGCGAGACGAGGGACCATCCACGTCCAGCTTCAGCTTCAGCGTCACTCAGGTCGGATGCTGAGCAGGAGGAGGTTGAGCAGTTGAGGAAGAAGCAGGAGCGGAAGCAGAAGAAGCAGAGCAGAAGAATAAAGAGAGACCAAAGAAAGACCAAAGACAGAAACACTAAGAAAGCGACCAAGAGAGAGACCAAGAGAGGCTTTTTTTTCTTCCTTTTTCCTTTTCCGCTTTCTTTTTTCGTCTTTTTCGCAGAGGGTCGTATTGGTATTACCGCTAGACGATGGGGGACGATGGGGATGATGGGGGAAGACGGCGCTGGGTTCGGCGGGCGGTGGCCCCGGTCGTCCCTCGGTCGTCTCGTAAGGCTGCTGTACTCCACGCCTCTGGGTAATCTATTCTCACGCCTATTGGCCAGACGGCGCATAAGTCACGGGAAGGAAGCCCAAACAGGAAACCTTCTTCTCCTTTTTTTTTTCTTATTCTCTTGTATTTTTTTGGTTTGATGCAAGATGGACGATGACGATGCAGATACTAAGTAGTTGCCAGAGAGAGGGAGAAAGATGATGAAGAAGCAAAGAAGAAGAGGAAGAGGAAGAAGAAAAGACGAGTAGATGGGGCGGAGGTTGGCCGGCAAGAAGGGCCAGCAGTTCATCCATCCCATCCCAGCCCTGATACGCAGCGCATGCAGGGGCTGTGACGGGCTCTGCGCCAGAACGCCCGCCTGCACTCTCGCCTGCCTGCCTGCACATCCATGACCCTCTTCCATCATCCTCTCGTTTTTCCCCAGCTTGACTTCTCGGACTCCCTTGCCTGCTGGCCTGACTGTGGGCTGCTTGTCCACATATTCCCAGGGTTGGCTATATAGACGCCGGGCTGCCAAGGCAGTGTATAACCAGCCACCCCTTCCTTGACCAGCCCCGGCGCAAGAAAGAGGGCCGTCCCCATCACACCGCGAAAAGAGAAGTGTCAGTGGTGATGATACTCGGGAAGACTCCTAGTCTGTGTGTGAGTGTTATACGAGATGGCTCCGTCATATGTTATGCATGTCATCACTTTGAGCATCCGTCTGGAGAAACGACAACTCCCTCTACTCCGTATACACCGTTTTATACGGAGATGGATGGCCGGATGGTGATCGGGATCAGGTTTCTCTTTACGGAGTGGCTAACTTACCTAGTTTTAACCAACCCAACTCCCCTGTTCCTTACTTTTGCTTAAACTACCTTTTCCCGCCTGTCTCCTCCTCGGCTCGCCAACGGCCGCCAGGGGCGAGAAGATCAATCAGAAAAAAAAGTTATCTTTCTGTTATTTTTGCCTCCAGGGGAAAAGAGTGAGGAAGAGACGGACAGCTAGACCTTGTTGGTGATCTTTCTATATATAGTGCTCTTCTTCGGGTGTTGGGCTGACTCGCCTGTTTTCTTGGTATAAAATAACCGACTCAAGCTTCTTGCTGGTTACTACTTATATCAGGACATCGTCATAATAATAATTACTACACAGTAAGGTACGGAGCTGTTTGATGGGCAGAGCTGTTTTAACTAGTCCTCTAGTTGATTTCCATATTAATTTGATTTGATTCCGTCTATCTCATTGTTTTTCTTTATCCTCGGTGGTCAAGGGGGTCCAGTTACCGCTAACGATGGATATCTAAGGAGGCGCGCTAAGATCTAGTGGTGGAAACAGGCGGATGCGATTCTCAACAAAGACAATTTCAAGGCTTTGCGCACACAAGGATGGTCCTTTAATTGACTGGAATGGAAGACGAGAAGAAGAAGAAATTCTCAAGATAGAGATGACCACCTGAGGAGATGATTGGCTCTACCATATACGCGCAGCTTAAGCGCCAAGCGAAGTGTTTGGCTAGCGGGGCTCGCGCTTGAGTATCAATCTCTATGGCAGCAGACCTTTTTTTTATTATAATCGACAGGCGAGTATAGCCGAATTCACGGATGATAGAGATGGCAGTTAACTAGGGGCTTGTTATCACTGACGGACCCTGATCTATCCTCATAGAGGGTATTGACCAACAGAGGCAGCGCATGACCAATGGGCCTTTTTTGGATCCTTTAGACAAAGGCCGATAGATGATGATATGGTTCATACATAAGAGAGCAAAAGTACCTACTAGGTAGGTAGAAAGGTGAATTATACAGCTTGTTCAGTGTTCAGCCCCCTCATGTTCCAGCATGGGAATATCCAAATGTCGAAAAACGCCAGTACTAGACCAATTACAAAACATCAACCCTTCTCCCCGTTTATACCAGATACTGACTGGATCACGCTCCCTGAGCATTGTCGTCTTCCTCCTCTTCACTACTCGAGCCGCTGCCTTCGCTCTCCCCGTCACTTCCAGGGTCATAGTCATCCTCCTCTTCATCCTCTTCGTCCGCTTGCTGGTTCTCCAGCTCCCTCTGAGCCTTCTGCAGCTCGGATTCTTCCTCCACTGCTTGCGGAGCGTTGCCGTCATCCATTCCGTCCCCATCATCACCCCCCTCTCCGCCCCTTGGTGCATTGATGTTAAGTCTCTTTGCACGGCGCTCCTCGGCGAGACTGGCATCCTGTAAGCCGTGTTTCTTGATATATGCATCGATTCCGGGATAATCAGCTTGGTCGATCATTGAGAACTCCAGCTCCTGGATCTCGTCTGGCCTTGCCGCAGAACGTGTGGTTATGTTCAAGTTGAACGTCCGCTGAAGCACAGCCGTGTATGAAATAGACTCCACATTCTCAAAGGCAATGAATATAACCGGCTTCTTGAAGCCAAAGAAGATTCCCGTAGCTAGGAAGAAGAGGTACCCTGCTCGGATCAGATACAACCCGTGTTAGAAAATGTCATATTAATATGGGTAATTGATGGAAGAAATAATATACCTTCTTTGCTGCCTCGGAAGGCCTTGACGTGATACGCCTTCTCGGACTTTCGATGAGCTTCAGGAGTCGCGCTCACGAACTCTTTCTCGTCGGGACACAATACTTTGACATGCTTTAGTTTTCCGTTCAGGAAACTCTGGAAGTATGTCTGGTATGTCTCTGCTAAGCTCGCACTCTCAGATACTGGGGTTCCTGAGCCCAAGTATGCACTTCGTGGGGGAGCGTCGGGTACTGTCCAAACCATGGGTTCAAATGTAACCATTCCGTCTGGAGCACTGGTGACTCCATCCTTATACTCAGGTATGATGCAGAAATTGAACTGTCTTTGAGCTTTCTCGGGGACCGGGAGGCAGAGGACATGTTCTATATCCCATAAAGCATTGTGAGCATCATTCCTACCAAAAAGAGAGGGGATTCCGAGGGTAAAGTAGGGAGCTCTTACCGATCTTTGCAACAGGTACACCGAATTCAACCTCGCCGGAAGCCTGATTCCTAGCTCTAATATACTCATTTCCACCCCCCAGATCCTGTGTAAACTCCAGCCTGAGCTTCTTTCTCTGTGGAATAGTAAAAGAAAGGTCCTGCACGTATAATTGCAAATCGGCGTCTGCCTGTATGCCGGCAATCAATGTAGCGTCTTCTCCTCCCATTCCCCCAGGCGCAACGGGCCCGGCAAGCCCATTGGCCACTTTCCTTTTCTTAGCAGCAGGTCCTTCAACTGGCGTGATATGATGTTGTTGCAGCCTCTCCGTAGCAGGTGCTATATTGTAAGCGTTATGAACCTGGCTCTGGTGAGAGTCCCGTTCGGAACATATGAACCTTGCGATATCTTCAAACAGGCCAACGCATTGGGGGTTCTCGGCTGAATTTTGGATGAAACAACACAGTTAGCCAGATATTCAAGTATACAGTATACTCCTTTATCATTCTCACAATTCGATAGAGAAGATGTTTTTTTCTTTTCGTGTTCGTCAGGCAGTTTTAGCAACTCCCCGCGCGTCATGGATATGAAAAGCCCAAACACTCACAAATAGCTTCGAGAATGCGTCCTTTTAACGCGGGATTCGATTTGAATGCCTTGTCTATAGCGGCTTCGTTCACTGTAATGAACCCCATTTTGCTGGAATGCATCAAGGTGGTTCCCTGATGTGGTAGTGGTTGGTTTAAAGGTTGAAGCACGTTGGAGGCTCGAGAAGTTGATAAAGGTTTTCTTGGGCTGTGCGCAGATAAACAACTCGTACATCAACGCCTATTTTAACACCCATTGATGAAGTGAACGACAAACGGTAACTCTATAGGTTGCCGTCATACATATAAGAGATGGAAAGTACTATGAATAGTGAAGAACAGCTACATTATTGCAAATCACCAAGAAGGGAGTTCAGATCCTGTCCCATCGGAGGATTTTGGTCAACAGCAATGACAACAGAATAGAAGCGCTATTTCAAGACATATCGTACACATAAAAAGATTCTAATACAGCTTGATAAATATACAATTCCAATGAGCCCTTTTACCGTAGCTTTCCAAACAAAAAAGATCGATAATTCGCAGGCCGAATTATGCGACATTTGTCCTGCGTTGGCCCTGCTGCTGCTTCTTTGCCATGGAATTCTCAATAAAATTAGTGGTCTCATCAGATAGCTTAAAGTTGCCATTTTCATCCTTCTCCTGTTCTCTCTGCTGCCGCTTCTCCTCGGCCTTCTTCGTCAAATACTCGGTTTGGGGAGTCAGGAGCGTCCGTTGCTTGGACCACTGTTCAAATGCAGCTTCCTCTTCCTTCTTCGCAATATATTCTGGATCGTGCCGGGTACGGAATTTCGAGTATTTGTTTCTCAGCTCGTCTATAACCGAGCTGGGCATTGGATACGTTTGCAGAGATGGGATGTACGTTTTGTTTTCCACTTCGATCTGGAGGGTATCAATTGGATGATCCTTGAAGTCTGGCTCCTCGGTTTCGGGCCAGGGGATCTCAATGTCTAGCCCCGAGATATACCGTGTGTGTCGTGGAGTAGATGAGCCGTATGGGCGGTCCAGGAAAGGGCCAGCTCCGTAGGCATGCTTGACAACAACATCCTTTACCGTGTTGGTAGCAGGATCCTGGAGGGGGACCACGAGCCGAACGTCCTCAAATGAGTTTGGAACAGGATATGGGCGGTATGGGCGCTTGTCATTGTCTTCTGCTAACGCAAATGAAGGGAATTCCACGTCGAACTGGATAAAGTAGATAATTAGCAAAGAGGACAAAGGGGAAGGGCTAGGTGTCCGCGGAAAAGAATTACCATATTCACTCCTTCAACAGTGACACTTTGAGATTCTTCATCTACTTGAAGAATTTTACCGATCTTTCCCTTGTCCTTTCCCTTGACCATGCATACACGATCGCCTGGAGCAAAAGTCACATATTTCACCCTCTTCGCCTCGGGGACTCTGGGCAATCGTAGACGGTTGGTCGATACTGTTCCATAAAGCACATCGCGTTCGCCAAAATTCCTCCGAGGAGCCAAAGGCCCTTTCAACCAGTCTTCTCGGCGGTTCTTTCGCTCCTCAATTGCTTCATCCAGAAGACTCCGGTTAAAGGCAAACTTCTCCCTCAGGTCTCCCTGAAGCTTGTTTCGGCGGTCTTTTTCGAGGACTGCCTTTGCCTTGCGTTTAGCCTGGTTGCTCGCGAGAGCAGCTCGCCGTAAAACTTTCTCCATTGGTGTCTGGTGGCCGCAATGCGTCTTTCATCGACATAAAAAACACCCATAGGTCGATGTCTAGTTTTCTTCGATCCTCACAATTTTTTGATCCGCTTAGATAATCAAGATATATCTTGGCGCGAGCCTCTGCCCAAACAGGGAATTTGACAACGACATCTGGAAAGACAGCTTGAAAGCAACACTAGATAGCTAATGGCCTAAATAGTGCAAACGGAATGCAGTGTGGTTGGTAATGTGAGCTTATGGAATATAACCCCTTTCACTATTCATAAGCCGATTTCCCTTACGGAATACTGATGAAATCACATCTCCCCTGCCGTGTCCTCGCTATGAAATCAACGTAAGGTTGGTTACTCCTCTAG
The DNA here is from genome assembly GCF_000150975.2 of Nannizzia gypsea CBS 118893. Classification (NCBI taxonomy): domain Eukaryota; kingdom Fungi; phylum Ascomycota; class Eurotiomycetes; order Onygenales; family Arthrodermataceae; genus Nannizzia; species Nannizzia gypsea. The sequence continues at coordinate 4,686,274 of NW_003345201.1, forward strand.
CTCCAGGTACTCCGTGCTAGCTATGGAAGACTAATATTTTGACCCTTGCAGGAGGATGGAGGTTCCTCTTCCCCGACTTCTAGCTGGCCGCGTCAGTCAAGGCACTTTTGAACGACAAAGAACTGTCTTAAATGTTAATACTCATATATAGGCTGTGTGGCTGTGTGGCGGTGCGACCTCTCCAATCCCCGTAATTGGCATAAAGAGTCGAGAGCAGAAAGAATGGGCAGACCCCTTTCATCATCAAGATATGACAAGGTCGAAGCCGTCGCATTAGCAGAGCTGAATTGTCGCAATAGGAAGATGGAGAAAAAGGAACGAAAGACAGGCTCAGTCCCAGCCTCAACGTCCCAGCAAGGGCCCAATAAAAATAATGGACACCTCGAACAGTGACTCTGATAGAATGACAAATGATTGGCTCTGGAGGTTCAGATAAGGGGTACAGTGTGGAGGTTTCATCACCACAAGCCACAATCTCCCGAAGCACCGCCACCAGCCAGGTTATCATTTATGCTTTGAGTATTGACTGGCAGTGCCCTGGCCGGCAGGACGAAGAAGTGACAGGTTAGGATGGGACTCGTGCGCCATGAGCAGTGGTAAGCTTCCTGGAGGAGATGAAGCTTACGAAGTGAGCTAACTAGAAACTAACTACTCCGTACGGAGTACTTGTCTCGAGCTGAGAGCGAACCTCGCTAGGCTGGGCGGGTTGCTCCGGCTTTGAGTACACATGTGACTCTTGAGAATGTTTTCTCGATCACTTTTTTTGAGGTTACAGCCTCAACTAGACGCCTTTTCCTCTCCCCCCCCAAATGTCCCGGCGCAGCTTTTACTTTCCAACAAGGTCGCAGCAAGGCAGTCCTTCGCAACTGTCTCACGGCAGCCAGCTGGCCGGAGGGCGTCTATCCCTGTGAGATGCGAGGCCAACAGTGACTGAAGCTAGCCGATGGATGGCGTGACCCTCAGCTCTTATCTCATAAATCTGGCACAGAGGAGTTAGTCACGATAGCGGCAGCATCTACTATTGTTATTGTTATTATTCGTACGGAGTACTATTCTTATTCTTATCATTACCGCTTATTATCAACTAGCTAGACATGCTACGCTACAAGCTGCCAAAAAAGCAGTGAACACAAGTTAAATATTACGTAAGCAACCTAAGGTAAGGCTGAGGCGGCCTGCAGCCACGCACGACGACGTAATCCAGCCCGCGTTATCTCCACGCACCGCGGAGGCAGAGCCGGTGGACGTAGGCGCTCAGGTGCGTGTGCCCAAGCTATGACTAAGCCGACCAATAGTGCTGGGGCCCCACTTAAAATCGCCCAAAGGATGCAAAATAACCCAAAGCGGGCTAGAGCCAAAAACCAGCGACAAGTGTGCACGCTCAACCTCCCGTTAAAACAACCTCCAGTTCTTCATTCTTCTCCTTCGAACCATCACCTCCATCACACACGCAGACAGCCCATCTTATATCAGCCAAAGCACGAAGCAGAAAGCAGCTCCAGTAAGGCTCTCCTCATAGACTTCTCCTTGCAGCTCGTTTCCCTCTCGTGCTGCTCAACTCGATCCCTTTTTTCCGCCTTGCTCTCCCTGCTCTCCCTCCCCTTGTTACCAGCTCCTCCAGTCACTCCTCCTTGACCAGAAACATAAAAAGACAACAGTATGTAGCTGTCTGCACGTTTTCACTTCTTCCCTCCCTCCAGCATATCTCTTTGCCACCAGGTTCTGGTGCTGTCCTCTTGCTTTGTCGTGGGACCCCGTTGAGAGTTTCCTTGGCCGTATCCCTTGTTCTGTCTGCCTGTTATCATTTTCAGCTTGCTTCAGAAAACTGATAAGAAAAACCCGTCCTGGGTTATGATCTCTACAGATGGCCGAGATTCGTCGTAAGCTTGTCATTGTTGGCGATGGTGCCTGCGGAAAGACATGTTTGTTGATGTAAGTAAAACACCCTTGTTTGGGTGACTAGACCCTGCCCTTCCTCTCCCCATTTATACAGCATGTTTGCTAGTTTTATGCGTTGACTGTATCCATGCTAATCTGTGTTTTATAGCGTTTTCTCCAAGGGCACTTTCCCTGAGGTTAGTTCCTACTCGATGTCTCCCACCGCCGATCTATCGACTGAGCGTTTCGGGCTATGATAAACATATCCAATATCTTGGCTGACACCACTTCTCTCTATAAAGGTCTACGTCCCAACTGTCTTCGAGAACTATGTTGCCGATGTCGAGGTTGATGGAAAGCACGTCGAGCTCGCCCTGTGGGATACTGCTGGCCAGGAAGATTATGACCGTCTTCGCCCACTTTCATACCCAGACTCCCACGTCATCCTGATCTGCTTCGCCATCGACTCCCCAGACTCCCTCGACAACGTTCAAGAGAAGGTAAGAAGCTGCAACTAACTGATCAAGAAGAGGTTAAAACAGTTCTTACCAGAATACTAACGGACTCGAAATAATAGTGGATCTCTGAGGTTCTTCATTTCTGCTCCGGCCACCCCATCATTCTCGTTGGATGCAAGAAGGATCTTAGACACGACCAGCGAACTATTGAGGAGCTGCACAAGACTTCCCAGAAGCCTGTAACCCCTGAGCAGGTAGGTGACATTACGTCCCTATTTTACGCATTTTATCACTTCTTTTTTCTAACAAACGTCATAGGGTGAGGAGGTCCGCAAAAAGATCGGCGCATACAAGTACCTGGAATGCTCTGCCCGAACAAACGAGGGTGTCCGTGAAGTGTTTGAGTCCGCCACCCGTGCCGCTTTGCTATCCAAAGAGAAGACCAAAAAGTCCAAGTGTAGGCTTTTGTAAGGAGTTGTCTATCTACCCGGTCGATTCTCTTCAAATCATGCCATTTTTCACCTCCAACAGTCGCCCAGGCAGACAGGACTTTTGACAAACGAGATCAAGAATGCGTGAACGCAATGTGTCCCTGACTATTGACCCTCTTCCTTGTTGATGTGGGTTGAGGGTGGTCTGTACCCTATAAGCAATATGTGCCTCATGACGGTTTCTGTCTGGTTATACGAGATTTGCTCCCATCTTGTTGTTCTCTCCCATCTGAGGATCCGGGTAGCAGCATGTCAAGGGAGAGTGTAGTCTTTTCTGCCAGGCACAATATTCGGCGATCATGCAACTTTGCTCTCTCAAGCACCACGAGTACAGTTCTGTTTGTCTTTCCTTTAAACCCTCTTACTATTTTCCTATCTCATTTCCCCCCTTTATTCTCCTTTTCTTTTTTCTTTTTCCTCTTTTTTTTGTTCCCTTTAATTATGTTTTCTTTTAATTTGTGAGCCTGGAACCAGCAAGCTGCTATCTATCAAATCATCCAGCTTTTCTCCTCTACCCTGGACGGAGTATTAAAGAGGACAGCGATAAACGAGGACTTGTGTGTTTTTTTATACCTAGTTGCCTATATCCCCCATGTTGCTTGCTAGTTCACTCAATTCTGCTCCCTCTGGAGCGAAAGAAAATGGAAAAACACCCAGAATCGACCTTTCATGCCCACCCACACACACACTACCTGAAGAGGCGCTATGGAGATATCACGGCCGTGTGTTCAACATATCTCAATATCTCCTTTCTCATGCCTGCTTCTCATTTCTCTTTTAGCCCTACGTCGGCTTCCCCAAGTCCTCTTAAATCACAGTAACAGGTATCTGGTTTGATATCAACAGCTTGCTCCCGGATATTGGTTTACAAATCGGCATATCGTCTCTGCTTGAACCTGATAAATCGCATTCTTCTTTCTGCTGTCAAGACCATGTCTTCCTATCCTGTCCTTTTCTTTCGACTATTTCGTACTCTTGTATTTCCCCGTTCGTTTATCGCCATGGCATAATAACCCTCGTCAGCCATATAATAAAACCGCCTTTGGCCTGTAAGTTGCTATCTTTCCGTTCTTTCGTAGCGCTTGGTTCTCCGTGCTCGTCGCCGTACCTAGCTAGATATGTTGTCCTGGTTACCCGGCAAACCGGATGCAGAGGAGCAGCTAAGCTTAACACACCGGTAAAGGCTATTTTGGCACCGAATATCAAGCAATCCATGCTCTCTGAAGGATCGCATAACATAACAAACTTATTCATCCTTGTCACCGCTGCTGGTGTGGAATTCTAGCCAGCTCTTTCTGTTAAGTGCCTGTTGAGGACGAATAGTATGGTTGCTAAGATCGGCTGGTTGCATGGGTGATGGAGAGTTGCTGTTGGAAAGGACCCAGTTGGGGATCAGGTATTCTTGGGCAGCACCTGTCAGCGGCGGATCTGTATTCCCGAGCTGTACGGAGTAGAAGTGACCGAATGTCATTTGGACATTCGCCTTCCGTTGGACAGGCCGTTTCGTAACTATCGTGGAAAGGCTGAAACCCCATTAGAAGAAAGACAACAGACGCAGGGAGAGAACACTGAACACTGTGCACAGTGATGTGAGAATAAAACCCCCAAGAATAACCCATTTAGTATGTACAGCCGTTAATTGGTATATTAGTTCTACATGTTCGTTTTTTGAGGTCAGACAACTCTAGGTCGAGTCAACTGAATACAAACCCATCTGATATCCTGCATTTCCCTTGTCAAAAGCAGTCAAAAGCAGTCAAAACCGTGCCTCTAGTCTCGCTCGCTTCTCCAAATCCACAGTTTTCTCCCACATGATGCTACGCTGCAACCTCCTGTCGTCCGTTGTCTGGCAGTTCGGTCATCCTAGGCCGCTGAGACATGGCCAACATCTGTTGTTTGATGAAAAAATTGTTATCAGCCAACTCCGGCCTCGGTGATAAGGGTGATGATGCGGTCGACATCGTTCGGGATTCCAGCATCGACGGTTGCGTTGGAGAATGCAGTTCATGAGCCGAGGGTGAACCTGATCCCCCAGACTGGCTTTTGGAGATCTCTTCTGATACCTTAACAATGGGATTTCGTTGGCCAAGTCTGTATGATAAAAAGCAGAGGAGGGCCACAAATGCAATGAGGCCGATGGTTCCAACCACGATTCCCGCTATGGCCCCGCCGGATAGCCTTACTCCGCCAGCCGGCGGTGGTGTTGGTGTACCTGTCGAGGTTGATGGTGAGGTGTTCTCAGGGGCAGAGGTGCCTCCAGAGGACCCGGTAGGTGTTGGTTCGGTTGATGAAGGTGTTGTCGATATGTCCTCCCCCTGCATACTGACGAGATATGATAAAGATATATTTTGTCCCTGGTATCGAGGCCCCCAAGTAGGACAAGACCAGCCGTTACGATCTCCGCAATGGTCGTCCGAGAACGCCGAAATGCAGTACTTGCTCCCTTCTGGATCCCATCGATACTGTTTTCCCTCTGGGAGGCTCATTTTTGTACATTTTCGGCTGCCACTGCCATTATCTATATGGGTGTTGTTCTCGCCGTCGGTCCACCACCAAGTCCAGCCATGTGTGAGACTTGGTAAGAAGGCGATAATGATAAAGGTCAGCCAGATTGACGGCCGCTGTTTCGTTCGCGAGAGCATTGTTTCTGTGACAACGAGGTGGGTCGAGCGTGCCGAAAGGGTCACTTCATTTTAAGCCTCTGGTTGATATTGATATTGATATTGATATTGATACTGATACTGATATGTCCTGAGAAAGTGAGTATGTAAATACAGACAAAAACTCTAGGTATGAAATTCGACAGCCGTTCAACGGTGAAATGTTTTTTAAAGATGGTGACCCGCGTCGGGCGAGATGATATATAGAAACTCTCGTATTCACAGCAAAATTTGGCAGGAGAAGATCCTGTTAAAGGGGGTCACAGCCATGCCGCGCAGCGGGTGCCCTTTACCCGGGGATTCGCTCATACCATGCATAACTCCATTCTCTTGACAGGGAAGACGGTGGAGCCCTCACCTCTTGATATTGGTATAGGGTTAGCGAGCCTCGTATAATTGATAGCTGGTGGAGATTGCTCTCCTGCAGCTTACCCCGTCAGCACTGAGGCTCCGGGTTGAAGTATCGGACCACGAAACACTCAGTTATTCGATGGAAAAAGACAACCCCTGACTCTCATTCCTCTTTTCCCCGGAAAATATTTCCTGTAGCTCATTCTCAAGGCTCGCTAGATGGCTCCCATGAATTTCGGGCGGGTGTAACAAAAGAGAAGGATGAAGTCTATCCGTGGATGATCGACATTAAAAGCATGTGGAAGCCTAACTTCTTAGCTCTGACGTTGAGCGGGTAGTTAAAGGAGGACGCTAAGACACCCTCCAAGACACCAGAGTTGACTTCTCGGGACATTTTGCCTACCCTGTTCCAACTCTATCAAGTTTAATGGAGATGCTAGTAACTACGTGGAAATATTCACTTAATGGGATGTCTGGATGGAAATTGCTTGTATACCCCCGGAAAATGTCATTAGCTACCGTCCATTGCTGGCTGTGGAATGATAGCGCAAATGAAAAGACTACATAGGCAGTTATGAACACGAGAGAATATGAAGCTAGATAAGGCAAGTTCTTGGCCGTGGTTCAAATTTCGGATTGCCGTTATTTCTTGCTTAGCCAAAGAGATTGGTGGTTACAATATTGCTTCAGGCCTTCCACGCCAAACTCGGTTCCAATACCACTGTATTTATGACCCCCAAACGGGATATGAGGCAGAGCATCGAAATGACGGTTAATCCAGGCAACACCAGAATCAAACTGCCTAAGGATTCTCTCGGCGCGGACAAGGTCTTTACTCCACACGGAGGCTCCAAGGCCCATGTTAGAGTCATTTGCACGAGCAATAACCTCATCCTCGTCGGACCATTTAAGGAGAGGGAGGACGGGGCCAAAGGGCTCCTCGGTCACTGCAAGGGATGTATCTGGCGGGTTGTCGATAATGGTAGGCTTGATATAGTAGCCTTCTGACTCTTCGACTTCTCCTCCAAGAATAGGCCTGACACCTTCCGCCTTGATATCCTTAATAAGTGACTTGACTCTTTCATACTGCATCCTATTCTGAATCGGACCGATAAACGAATCTGGGTCATAGCCTTCGCCTACCTTTAAGGCAGCAGTATGTTTGACCAAGGCATCACGGAACTGATCATATATTTTCTCATGAACATAGAGTCGCTTTATCATCATGCAGATCTGGCTGGAGCAGTAGAAGCAAGCAGTGGCAATCTACACGAATCGTCAGTATACAAGTTGGAATAGAATACGAAGCACTTGGAAGAAACGGGGCTTTCCCTCACCTTTGGAATGACTTCCTCAAGGTCTACATCTTCGCACACAACAGCAGCATCGTTTCCACCCAGCTCAAGCGTCACTCTTTTTAGGGTGCTTGCACAGCTCGCTATAACTTTCTTTCCTGTCGCAGTTGAGCCGGTGAAGCTTATCTTGTCAATTCCCGTATGGGCGGTCATCATCGGACCTAGATCATCTCCACCACTAAGAACTTGCAAAACGCCGGGAGGAAAATATTGCAATCCGAGCTCGCCTAATTTCAGGCCACAATAGGGAGTAAACGGTGACGGCTTCAGGATCATGGTGTTTCCGGTATAGATGGCGGCGGCTATCTTCCCACAGGCAAGGAGAATAGGGTAGTTCCATGGAACAATGCCACAGGCAACACCTAGCGGGGTATATCGGCTAATGATCTTGTGCTCGTCTGTGTCTTCGAGGACTTCTTCATTCATGTTCAGCGACGATATGCCCCTGAGAAAGGCCACTGCTGCCCCTGTCTCGATCTGAGCCTGAACCAACGGCTTGCCTTGCTCTTTGACCATGAGACTGGCAAACTCCTCCTTGTAATGGTCAAGGCCATCTGCATAACTATGAAGAGCTGCCCTACGCTCTTCGAAGCTGGTTTTTGACCATTGTTTGAACGCGGTCCTTGCTGCCGTGACTGCAGTATCAAGATCAGCCTGGGTGCAGACAGGAACTTCGGCAATGGGTTTTTTGTTGGCCGGGTTGATTCCGTGGCGAGTTACTGCTGTGGTAGTAAGCTTGCCGTCGATTGTGTTATAGAATTCCTATCATATTGTATTAGCAAGAAGCCACTGGATAGATAACTAGTCAATACCCCGCCGAACAGCTGCTTACACTGAAGTTCATTTTTGGACACTCTGCCGAACCCATGATTCCTGACGAAAGGTGGAAGTCCTTATAGCCCACGATAATATGGTTGGTAGTTATATGCCGTGGCAATTTGTAGGATGAGGTTTCAAAGATCCTCTGATCCTGAAGGACTTGGGAGCAGCTTCATATTTATCGGCAGCGGGAAAAGAAAGAAAGACTAGGTGGAGTGGAATTCACTGATACAAGGGGCAGAGTACCCCGTACCCCAGGCTAGGTAGATACAGCGCCCATTATCACTGGGGAGTTTTGGCTTAGTGTTGCAACCTAGAAACGTAGTGCAACATTAGAAGGCCAACAGCCTCGACAAGGAGAAATTTACTTGGAAGATCTGCCCTTGAAGGCAACGATTTACACGTTAAATACTCTGCAGCTATATATTTGTTGGGTTCATTGGCCAATCTTAAGCTAAGCTGAAAAAAAGTGAGGCCTTCCTGTCCACGACTATCAGCGCCTTGCATCTACCTATTTAGGTTGATTAACGCATCAATGTATTTCTTCGCGTCAAGTCCTACCCCCTCAACGAGTCTTCCGGGAGTCCCGGACCATCCTTCCAGTTCTCTTCCAAATCGACCGCCAATACTACGAAAGAAACCCGGCCCGCTTTGGCTTCGGAGGTGTCCTCTCCCCGGTTGCTTGGAATCGCTTGCTCTTCTCACAAGAAATGCGACGTTTGCAGGGGGTTCGCACTGTTCTTCCCTTGGCGCATGGCTTCCGGGCTGTCTGGGGAAGTCTCCAGCTGTCGCTTGCGATCGGGCATCGCTAGAGCCGCTAATCTCTGCGTTACTGGAGGTCGCGTCTGGACCGGAGTTGCTTGGTGCTGCGGGTAAACACATCCAAAGGACCCACCATCCACGGTTGGTTTTACATATCCTCTCAAGCTCAGATGGTTGAAGCTTGGTTTCCAAGTAAGTGTTGATTATCTGGGTGTACACGTTGAAAGCATCTGCACGACTCCAAGGAGGCAGTTGACCGACATCCCTTGGATTGTTGTACGCCCTGATATGGTCAGATGTTATGTCTGGTTCCGGAATGTTTGGTAGTGAGGTTCGTATAGTTTGGTGGAACGGCTCATAGATGATGTCGTAGAGGGGCTCTTCGGGAGGAGAAAATTTGCCCTGGCCCCTGGGGTACTGATGGAGATCGTAGCAGGAGAGTCTCTCTCTCACTTTTAATGGTGATGTGGAAGAAAGAAGAGGTTTCTGTAGAGGCCCAATTTGATGGTGGATAGTTCGGTAGAAAGTAGCGGATGTAAGGGCCTTTGTGTCGCACTCGAACAAAAATGTATACATGAATGGTTTGAACTATGAATGTCGTTAGTATACGATGTTATCCTTTCCGGAGGTGGTGTGGATAGTACCAGATATATAACCACTTGCAGTGTCTTAGGAACAAGTGTAGGGGAAGTATCTATGCAAAATAATCAGTCATTATATATATTTCTGCTCATGACGTGGAGATTTTCGTACCTTTGTGGGACGGTGAAGACTGCACCGTTACCTCTATTTTCCGGGAAATAATCTTACTGGAGGTAGAATGTTTTGTAGGATCAGCTTTTGAAGTTTCCTCCTTTATGTTTTCGCTGTCACTCTCTTCGTTTTCAAGGTCGTCACGGAGGCCGATTAGAAATCTACCAGCGGATTCCCCCTCCCAGCTGGATTGTTTTTGTTGCGGAGTAGATGCCGCAGTTGGTGGTGTATTTTGTGACTGGGAAGGACTAGTGCCGGTGTTTGATGAAGGATTATCTGAAGTGCTTCCCCACGCGGATCCATAGCCTAAGGTAATGATATTAAGAAGGTTTTCCGTCCCAAAGGTAGATGAATCTGTAGGCTTGTCATTTGGTGTCTTTGGGGACTTAACTCCAGATTCAGAGTCCTTCCTTGTCTTCATTGAAGCCACAACTAAAGGAGGAGGGATCCGTGGAGAAAATTCGTGAGGGTTGGTCGATGACTTATGATTTGCCGTTGTTGTGATTGGGTTGGTATTTGCCTCAAATTTGGAGCTCTTGGGCTGTTTTCCCTTCCGTTGCTTCTTTCTTTTCCGGCGGTGAGTCGATGTAGGATCATCACGTACTCCATAAGTATCCTCGCCGTATCTATACACCCATTCCATCCACTGGGAGACACGAGTTAAAGACTCCCGTGATAATGTCCCGGTCCCAGAAAATATTACACCATCTTGCGGACCAGGTGGCATCATACAACCAGTCCACTCTTGTTTCCTAGCCTTCGTTGGTTCCTTTTTGGCAGAAGCCCTGTCCGCCAATGGCTTCTGAGCATCACCAAACCTCGAGACTACCATATCAACCAAACCTTCAGTCCTTGAGATGAACCCTTCTAAAACCTCTCGTTCACCACTTCCCCACTCCTCCTCACCAACACCTATCCCTAACTCTCCCCCTCCAGCAAGCTTGGTGCCGGAGAAGAGATCTATCGCCGGGTTACCGTTGAGCAAAACATCCCAACTCCACGCGAACCGTGTCCAATATCGATCTAGATAGATACACAATGTTTTCCTTGGTAATGTTGTGTAAAGACTTTCCAAAGAAGTGCCGTGGTGTAGCAGGAATAAGGAATATGCCTTCAACAGTTGTTGGGTAAGGAGATATGGGGGTGATAGTTCTCTGGAAGAGTATTCAACTTGGGTATCATTTGAGGCCTCTTCTTTGGAGCCTGTTAATCCTTTTTGGACATGTATTATTTTTGTCAAGTCGATACTCTACCAGATCTGTTAGGGCTCATGACTGGATCGAGACGGGTGATTAAATATATTCTTACTGCAAGGATCCACCAGCCAGGCTCCAACTCTTTCAACACAATTCGAGAATTTTCAGTCTCAACTGAATCGACGGGCTCTCCATTCGAAAAGTTCCTGCATGCTACTCAGTTAGCTACCATGTGCTGCTTTTACGTTTTCATCATCTCTTAATACGCACTTGGCGAAGCTCACCATGCCTTGCGCAAGCCCTACATGGCGTAGTCTTTTATTCTCTTCCTCGGAGGAGTCTGCTCTCGCCGTGTTCTTTTCGGAGGCATCCTTCGATGATTTTGTCTGGGTCGGTGTTGAGTAGTAAAACAAGATCTGGTCTTGAAGCGTCTCGTCCGTTGTCCCAAGTGACGGGTTGAATATAGTAAGGAACGAGAGCTGTGCCGGTATTACAGACGGCGGTTCAGACGGAGGCATAGGCATTTCACATGATGGTATCGCCCTATTTTCAAACTGCCTGCCCTCGTTGCACTTGGTATGGGAAATTTCTATAATGTATGTATCTGCACCGTTGTTCGTTTCTCCGCCAGATACTCTGATGTCATAAGGTTTGAATACTGTCACGTGACGAATCCGCTGCCCCTGGAGCTTCAAGCTTCAAAAAACGATTCAACGTTAGCCAAACTACCGTTCGTTCATTCACAGACTGTCATTGAGGAAATGCTATACTCTGTGAGGCCAAGGGCCCTCATTCTACGCTCGTTAAGGCACAATTACGCCTTTTCATACCGGCGGCACTCTACGAAAGCGTGCGATCCTCTTAGAATCCTTTTCTGCGGCTCCGATGAGTTTAGTATAGCATCTTTGAACGCTCTACACAATGAACGTGTGGAAAGTCCAGATACAATTGCATCTATTGATGTAGTATGTCGGCCTGGTAAGCCGGTTGGCCGTGCTATGAAAACAATCCGCGAAGGTATGTCACAATGTCTACACCAATTGTTTGTCTATGTACTCATTAAGCCCGGGTATGCTCTAGTGCCTATTAAAGCTGTCGCAAATGAACTTTCCCTTCCAATACATGAAGTAGATACATTTACCAAATGGACGGTATGGCGCTATGAGTTCTGTTATGGCTTTCCTGCTCTAATCTGCGACCACAGCCCCCGAAACCACAGGGAGAACCGATTAACCTGATAATAGCTGTCTCATTTGGACTCTTTATCCCTCCTAGAATATTGAAGGGGGCGAAATACGGTGGACTTAATGTTCATCCTTCACTCCTACCAGAGTAAGCATGTTATCCTGCTTTTACAGGTTCCCAACTAATTCCTGCCCTAGTTTTAGAGGAGCTGCTCCCCTTCACCACACTCTACTGGCCGGGGACAAAACCACTGGGATCACTTTGCAGACGCTCGACGCTGCTAAATTTGACCACGGCTTAATTCTAGATCAGACACCTGCCCCAGGATTTCCAATACCTGACCCTGATTCTTGTGACCTCCCCCGGCTGCTTAATATTGTGTCAACAAAAGGAGCAGAAATGCTTGTAAACGGAATTAGGAACCGTGTATTTGTTCCTCCATTAAACCCAATCAAGCAATCAACTACGGATGAAAGTGTTCTAAGGCCTGCCAATAAGATAAAACCTGAGAACCGCCATATTATATGGAAATTATGGAGCTGGGATGCAATTCGGCGACATCAGACTGTGCTAGGCGCACTCTGGAATACAGCTGCGTTGTCACCTACCATACCAGGGGAGGAGCATCTTGTGCAGCGAAAGAGAATTATTTTCGGGAACATGAAAGCGGCCGATAGCATACGGGGTATCGATGCCATACCTTTTACTGAGCCTGGTGTTCCATTTACATTCAAAGACCCGGCGAACAAGAAAGATGAAGGACGGCTCTTGGTGTTTACAAGTGATGGGAAACCCCTTCAAGTAGAAGAAATGAAAGTTGAAGGGGACAGGATGGCTCCTGCATACCGAGCTGCATTGAAGGCTAAACTTGTTGACCCGGTAGCAGCAAGGAGCTCAATGCACAGTCCATTCCACGGCCCTCTTCTATAAAAGGTATTGCTGGGTCATGCTTTCGGCCACACTTGCCAACCCTGTTCCAGCTGCGCCCATCAGGTTTTACCTTATATGGAACCCAGAATCTATATATAAGATTATCAGCCTCTCGCACACAAGTCTGGATCCCTTCCTAGGACTTACCGAGTTGGATTTCTTGTCCAGTCATGGAATAGTTCTTAGCAATAGAGATGAAAACATCCGCGCAATCCTCGAGATCGGGCTAAAATATTGGTTATTAAACTCCACGATCATACAGGGGTCGGGCCAAGTGTTTACCACTCTCTTCAGGACAGCCTTCTCAGCATACCCCTTCTGTACTTCAACGGGGAATCTCTGTCCCTATTGATAGCTATCAGTGCTCCGTGAGTTAATCGGATTAAGTGGTTAAACTTACCCATTCAGTGAGCAGAAGGCCTGGAAGCACGGCATTTGTACGGATTTTCGAACCCTGGGACGCGGCAAGGCCCTTCATTAGGTGAATACCTATATATTTGTTAGAAATAAAGGCATAATATACAGGGGCGATATATCTATACATACTCGCGGCTTTACTAACAGAATATGCCATACTACTGCCACCGGGGGTGATTCCCTACTTGTGAGTTAGCCAAGGCCCCAGACAAATCTGCCTATGTTACTTACAGCGACCGAAGACGTGATAATAAACGCCCCTCCTTCTGGATTCGCGTTGAAAGTCGGCTCTGCTTCACGGAAGAGATGCAAGTTTGCTTTCACGTTGGTATTCCAGCACTGGTTTTTCATATGTATCAGTAAGTGTAACCTACCTATGTACTTGACTGCTTCACGAATTGCGGATACATACCTTGTCCCATTCGTCATCCGTCAGGGCGTCCAAGTCTCCAAAGAAAGAAATTTTAGTCCATCCCTGAGAATTTGGATATCAGAATAGCAAATCCTTCTATACTGGATATTAGGTTTTTGTCTCACAGCGTTTGAGATGATAATGTCGATTCCTCCCAGGAGCTCAATGGTTTTCTTCACCAAATTCTCGCAATCCGCACGGAGGGCTACGTCCTGTGTATTCGTCAATTAACGAACGTCCTGTCGAGTTTGATATATGTATAACGTAGTATATTCAATTTGTCCTTTACTTACTCCCCGAATGACGACAGCTTTAACCTTGTGGTCTGCCTCTATCTTTGCAGCAAGCTCCTTTGCTTGTGCCTCACTTGAATAGTAGTTTATAGCCACATTTGAGCCCTCGGCAGCAAACTTCTCTGCAACCATGGCTCCCAGGCCGCTACAGTAGCGAGGTCAACTCCATACTCCGTGATTTGTATGTACGTGGGGCTGGGAAGGAGTGGAATTGGATTTCTCACCGAGAGCCACCGGTGATGAGGACATTGCGGCCCTTAAGACTGTACGGCATTTTTGACGGGTTTTACTGAGTAAGTACTCGGTTGCCTGACAATTTGAGATTTTTGAATATTTATGAGTCAATGAGGTAGAAAGGCAGCGGGTGAGTTGGGTGGACCGCTGGAGTTTTGATATATACTACTCCGTACCAGCCGAGGCTTCGGAGCGGTACATTTGTTAAATACGAGCTGCATGAAAACCAACAAGAAACGGCCCGCGTAAAAAATAAACAACCAGACAACTCGAGGGGTATCTATCTATAAGCAGCATGGAAGGTGCACGGGTGTGTTTCCTTTATTAAGAGGCTCGAAGTTACTCAATAATGTACCAGGTTACTTGATAATTTAGAACTGTATATATATTCAGAACTCGGAAGTGGGCAACCTACCTAACGAGACGGCGAAATACAAGGAACAGGAACTCAATTGAGGATGGTAGGAAATGTCTTCATTTCGTTAACTGTTGATTTTTGCCCCTTTTATTCTTTTCACATGAACGGAAAGGAAATAATAACCAGGTTTGAATCGAAAAAAAAACAGATAGCCTGGTACGTTAGAGAAATCCTCCATAACTTCATAACCAGCATGATGCTCCGTCGACTCCGTACTTCCCGTTACGTTTAAGTAAGCTTTTGCTTGATGAAGAAGCTTCGTAGATGAGAGAATTGCCAGACACAGGTTACTCCGAGGACAGCGGTTTGAATCAAAGCCCATCGGACGACACGTGAGTTGGTAGCTTCAGACTGGTCACGGAATTGGGCTTCTCGTTCCTATTGATATTGAAGAAGAGATACGTTAGCCAAAAATTTCTCTACACTTTATTTTTATGTTGTTCAGATAGACTTACACGTTGGAAGACTTGTTCACGGCGGATGTCCTGAAGTCTTCCGTTCAAGTTCTTGACTCTCTCAACCAAGTCATCGAGCTTGCCCTTGTCTCCAGACTCCAAGTGGTTGGACTCGCCGATGGCCATGTCGAGACTTAATTTCACTGGGCCAGAAGCTCCAGAGAGCCATCCGCTGTTGGCATGCGAGTCCGCAGTGAAGCATAGCTTGTGCTGTCCCGCATCAGCGGTGGAAAAGGTGTACCGTCCCTTGTCAGCTCCCTTCTGAGACACAACCCGGTGGTCGTTATCGAAGACCTCATCGACGGTAATGGTGATAGATATACTGTTGTCAGGGGCATAGGCATTTAGATGAGGGTTGTAGACTTCGGATTGGTAGTTTCCTTTTATCGAGCGTTAGAAATAGCTATATCCAAGGATGGCTGCAAAAAGCTCCAACTAACCGACTACCAAAGTATCCTTAGGCAATTCCTCATAGAAGCACTTGGGCTGTCGTCCGTGGACGTAGAAGTATAGGGAGTGGACAGGAGTAGAGAGTGTCAGGAGAGCGACTATGGAGAAGAACATCGACAGCCACGACGGCTGCGACCTTGACAAAGCCATCTTGCGTAGATATTCCTCGGCAAAATATACGATCGAATGCAACGCGGCAACCAGCCTATCTTCCTCTAGGCTCGCTGTCTGAATGCGAAGTGCTGCTGGTAGATTTGACGACGGTGATTTTGAGTGTCTCGATGAAGAAACGCTTACCTGGCCCGGAGCTGACCAATCAGCGTGCGCCCTCGCGACCAGCTAAAAAAACCACTTTCGCCGCGCCAGCAGCGAGTCAAGAACAAACCAGCAACATTCACAGGCAACCGCAGCAAACCTGCGCCGCCGGCCTCCTACCACCTCATATTCAACCGTTTCTCTGGCTAGGTGAAAGGAGATCTCCGTATCCAACAGCGTTTCTAGTATAGGGCCGGGGTGGAAAGCAGCGACAGGTGAACCAACCATGGCGGCCGCAGATGTTCGTGACATGCTGGATTTGCCTGCGGACGGGCAACCCAGGCCAGCAAAAAAGCAGAAAGTCGTGGAGAAGCGACCTGGTAAGATTCTACGGACCTCCATATTGTCTGTCCTTTAGATCTAATGGTTGTTTGAATAGAGGGCATTACTAGAGAGCTCTATGCTTTACTCGGGGAACGCGCACCTCCTATTGCCTTGAATGAGAACAAATATAAAGGACGGCGGAAATGGATGAGCAAGCTCAAAGTGAGGCCATGGTAGGTGGTTTACCGATGCGCCTTACCGTACCTGTTATACCATGGCTAACCGTAGTTCTCTCAAGGGCTGTTACTCCGTTCAAGAACGCCGCTCGAAACGACGACCTTGTCCTTAATCACTGGCAGCGGAAACCCGTAGCCAGAAACCCGCCACCAAACGCAGGATCTGGACAAGAGAACGCCACAGACAAAGCAGTGGAGGACACCTCTATAGAAAATGAAGAAACATCTGCCTTTGCGAAATATAATGTCAAAGCTCAGCACCCCCGAAGATATACGTCAGAGGAATACGACAAACTTTTGAAAAGCGATATTTGGAGTCGCGAAGAAACAGACTACCTTATGGACCTCGTCGAAGAGTTTGACCTGAGGTGGATAATAATTGCAGACCGATATGAATACTCACCCAATATCGGGACAGCGGCGGATGGAAGTTCCTCAACGGCACTCGTTGCGCCAACAAAACGTCGAACAATGGAAGAAATGAAATCGCGGTATTATAACATTGCAGCTCACATGCTAGCTATTGAGCATCCACTATCCGAGATGTCAGAAGCGGAGTTTGAAATACACGAAAAGATGATGAAATTTAACCCCGAACGAGAGAGGACGAGAAAGGAGCTGGCCAACACTCAGTTGAATAGGACTAAGGAAGAGGTCACCGAAGAAGCTCTACTGCTCGAAGAATTGAAGAGAATTGTTGCCAACGAAAGCCAGTTTATAGACGAGCGGAAGGAATTATACGCCCGGCTGGAAGCTCCAGTCAGCACCGGCAATACCGCCATGTACCAAACCAGCCAGGGCTTGTCACAATTACTACAATCCCTTCTACAAGCGGACAGGAACAAGAAGCGTCGCCCACTTCTTGGCCCGGATACCGGTGTATCAAGTCCGGTAGGAAACGCTCCTTCAGGTGGACCGTCAGCCCGAGAAAGCAGGCCGGAAACCCCTGCTCCAACGCCAACTGCTCCGACAAACAACAAGAAGGGAGCCTCAGCAAACGCGGCAGCCCAGCCTACGATCCGAACTCTCACGGCGAGTGAAGAAGTGAAATACGGCGTCTCACACCACGACCGCTTAACGTCCGGTGTACAATTCCGAAACGATAAAGCCCAAAAACTCACACAGGCCAAATCTAATATCCAGTCGCAGAAACTTGCTGCTGCGTTAACAGAACTAGATATACCGCCCCGCCTCTTCATGCCGACGGAGAGGGTCTGCAAGGAATTTGAGAAACTGATCCACCAAGTTAACTTGTTGCTTGATACACGCAAGTTTGCCGAGAAGGTAGAAGGAGAAATCCGAGTTTTGGAGGCCGGTAAGGCGGAAAGAGAGAGAAAGGAGAACGAGAAAGCCAGTGCCTCTGCGGAGGGCGACGAAGGTGCCGAGGATGCTCCGGCCACGGCGAATACTTCGGATCCGGCTGCGACTTCGGGTACTAAAGAAGGAGCCGAAGCTGAAGCTAAAAGTGCATCTCCTGGTCCTGCAAAGGCTGCCTCAGCTAAGGCGGGAAAGGTTACTGATGGAGCAGATGCGGCGGCAGGCTCGCCCATGAAGGGGTCCGGAGCTACACATAAGCGAAGCGCCAGTGTTCTCAGCGTGGTTAGTGATAAAAGCACCAAGAAGCAGAAGCGATAAATATAGAAGCAGGCATATCAGGGATATTAATGGCTTTGCTCTGTATTATTTATTATCCTATCCCTCTTTTCAAATGTAACCAGCTCGAACGGTCAAGGGCCCTTTTCCCTCAGAGCAGCAGCAAATGCAAGGACAAAGACCGTGTCTATTATGAGATGCAAAGATATTTTATACAGTACACCAAAGAATTCGACCCCACGAATATCAAGCGAAAAGAAGGACTATTCCCCTGCCAGCACGGGTATCCAGAAAAGACAAATGAAAAAAAGGGAGCAAAGCAACGGATGCACGAGAATGAACACTAAGAGGCAAGAAGAGTAATAGTTTTTCAGCTGTTTTGGAGGCAATCATCGTATAGCCTGGACCAGACCTCAGCGGATATTGGCTCAGGCTGGATATCCTCACCATCATCGTCACTGTCCGAAAAGCCGTCATATGCCATTGGATAAATCTTAGTGTTCTCCTCGGCTGGATGCGAGGGGCCTCGAAGCGCCTGGACAAGCTTGATAGTACCCGGGTTGCGGTTATATACACCACTTCCTATATCACGGCGGGTTGGGTCGAAACCAAGGGGCATCTCTAGGTCAATTTCGGGTCCTAGTGGTGGAAAAGGCTCTAGACCATGAGATTGGTTGGAACGGCTGGATGACGCGGTGCAACTACTGGCGTCTCTTCTGTGCCTGCGTACCCTTCTTGCTAGGGAAGCAATTGCGCTCGTTACCCTTCTTGAGTGGTCGCTGCGGTCGAGATCACTCTGATTGAATGGAGAAACTCGACGGATGGTATGACTGCCCTCTCTAGTAGCTGTACGTGAGCGTCGATGCAGATCTGGGTTATCAGATTGACGTGAGGCACGTTTGTAGTCCTGAATTGGCAGCCTGTATTCCGAAGGAGCCCCGTTTTCATAATTCTTATAAGATTGAAGCCGAATGGCTGAGTTATATTTCTCGTCCGCGGCGCCTTCAGAGCAGGAGAGACGAGGGTACCGTTCACCCAAGGAAAAATTGTAGCCGTATCCTAATCTCTTCCCACCAGACAACCAGCCATCACTCAATCGCCGGTTTGTATTTTCCTCCTCCGGGTAGTCCTCCTTTGGAGGCTCAGTTTCATCAAACTTCAATGTGAACACGTCGTCCAGGTCCTCGATAAAGCGGCTTCTCCTAGCAATGCTACAGCTGTCCCTTTGAGTAGCAATTGAAGGCTCTCGACGGGTATTAGCAGGAGCTCGTTGTTTCGGTATGTTCTCTGGTGAGACTCTGTTGGAAGTCAAGCTCTTTTTCACTTGGTGTACTGGAGTCTCAATGACAGAGAACGATTCAAGATTTCGCTCATGTTGGGGAGTTTCCGAGGCTTGACTGGAGTACACCGAGGTTCCAATATTTATTCTGACCTGTGTATCATCTGCTTGGGGGCTGCTGGATTGAGAAACACCTTGTGAAGTGCTTGCCTTTTGACTTTCAGTGTAAATCTGGATGCTTTCGGGGGAGTCCGCCAAAGAGAGGGGACTAATCTCCTTGTCGGGGTTATCTGAAGCCCCAAGGTCGCTAGGAGTCAGCGTTGGGGTTTTCCTGTAATCATCTTCTACGATCGAACAAGAGGCCCTTGTTATGTGGGTCTTCAGAGGCGTCACAGGCCCCGAGTCGGGGCCAGGGCTCACAAGGTAGATGGAGGTACTTTTTCTTGTTGAATTCGAACGTTCAGCGGAGGATTCGCGCTCGACACCATCTTCACCAGAACGATATGCCTGCCGTAAATCGACTGTCTCAGTCGTCTGGCTCCCTCTGTTGCTAGCAGGAGCACCGTCAAGACCAAGACAGAATTTCTCCCTCGACAGGCTTTGGATATCCCGAACAGGTGGTGAGCAAACATTTTCCAGTATCGTTCGGTTCCCAGGACTGGATTTGAGCCGTGCAGTGATTTGAGGGGTGAGCAGCTTATGTGCATCGCTGTCATAGGCATTCTCACTTGTATTCCCACTATCAAGGACATCAAAAAAGGGCTTGTTCTCGATACTGGCATGGCCACTATCACACATAGAAGCTCTTTCTCCGAGAGTTGGACATGGAGGCTGTAATCGACCATCCCGTGAAAACCGCCTATGGAATCTTCCACCAAGGGAACCGAGTCGGCTTCTGCCATTCTTCGAATGAGCACGGGCAAAAGTACAGTTTGCTTCTGGTGGTGGACCGCCTCGAGCTTCATTGTCGGGAGCAGGAGCATTGGCAGAGGAGAAAATAGCATCTAACATCTGCTGCTCCTCGCAGGCTGAATCAAGGGGCGTGTATGTTATGGGCTCGAAGACAGGCGGTAGCGACTGAGGACATTCAGTCTGATCGCTAGAACTGCCACGAGGCGATACTTTCTTCGGCTTCCTTCGCCATGGGCAGAATATCGAGACCATCTTTGGATTTGCGGACGAGATTGCGTATGGAGAGCAGGGACAATCAGACGGAAGATGAAAAGAAAAAAAAGAGAGATGCCTTCGATCGAGGACCAAAGAATAAAAAGGAAAAGGGGGCAAGAGGAAAACAACGCGTATAGATGCGAGGCTACACGCTCGAGTTCAAGTCGTGAACGGGAGTATCACGGTATGCGCCCGGAGCCCTGGAGAGAGATACGCCTGGTGACATGGCAGGGGGGCGGCCTTCCTCTGGTACAGCCAGGAAAAGTGGGCAAGAAGCCGAAGAAACATGGAAGGAGGGAGACACAGCAGTGAAACCACTTCCGTCTTGTCATCTAAAAGCAGGGAGAGGCTCGTACGCTGTCCATATAGCCCAGCGCGAGGATGGGTATAGCTGGGCCATCGTCACCCATGGACGGTCCGCAGTGCCAGCCATCGCGCGTCCTGACAGCGCTGGCGTCGGCCCTTCAGCCACGGCATCGATACCCAGATGGCTCTTTCTGACACTGGCACTGACAGACACTGGCACCTCGATATCTTGACATATCTGAGGATTCCTCAGCGACTCTTCGTGTCTTTTTATGACTTTGCATGCGTTCTCCTGTCGGCTGCCGTGTCTTCAGTCCTATCTTCATGTGTCAGTCAGGGCTGCGGTTCGGGGTCGGAGGGAGATAGATGCTCTACTCGCGCCGACCACAGCTTGCAGGAAACTACCGACTCGTCTACTATCTTCGGAGGCCGAACACTCTTTCTCCTTCTCTTTCATCTTCTCCTTCTCCATCTCCATCTTCACCATCTTCACCACGTCGCTGCCGTCGTCTTCTATCAACCTTGCGTCTTCGTCGTCCCCGCTTAGTCATCATGACGTGACCACGAAAAGGAAAAAACTCTCCGAATCGGAGTTTCTCGCTCCTTTTTTTCCTTTCTGCCCCTCCACAAAAGGCAAGGCGGTAACCCCTCTTCCTCTCGCTCTCCTCCTTTTTCTTCCTCTTCTTCTCCTCCTCAACTTCTTAACTTCTTCAACCTCACCTCTTCAACCTCACTCCATCTTCACCTCGCTCTCTTCACACCAATTGACCGTGACAAGATATAAAGATACCTGCGTGAAGAGACAGCTCACTTGAAAATGGTTCAATCGTAAGTTTGGCCCCGCGTTGTCGTGGTAAACATGTTTGCTGACCTAGCTGGCTCAGGTCCATTCTCGGCTTCCCTCGTATGGGTCGCCTCAGAGAGCTCAAGAAGGCTACTGAGGGCTACTGGAGTGGCAAGATCTCTCGCGATGAGCTTCTCCGCGAGGGTAAGAGACTCCGTCTCGAGCACTGGCAGATCCAGAAGAAGGCTGGCGTCGACCTCATCCCCAGCAACGACTTTGCCTTCTACGACCAGGTCCTGGACCACATCCAGCTTTTCGGAGTATGTTCTTGTTATGCTGCCCCTCCTCCCTTTAGTCCGGAAGAGAACCCTCAATGGCTAATCTGCGTGTACTTAGGCTATCCCAGAGAGATACTCCAAGTATGGCCTTGACCCACTTGACGAGTACTTCGCCATGGGCCGTGGCCATCAGACCGCTGCCACCGACAAGGAGTCCGCTGTCGATGTTCCCAGTCTTGTAAGTGTCACCTGTGCAGCATTGATTCGCACGTTATCTCCTTTCATCCATATGTGTGGAAGTGAACCGTACCTCGCTAACACATGTGTTTTTTTTTTTTTCTCTTTTTAGGAGATGGTGAAATGGTTCGACTCAAACTACCACTATGTCAAGCCAACTCTTCAGGACAACCAGGAGTTCAAGCTCTCTGCTACTCCTAAGCCAGTTGTCGAGTTCAAGGAAGCCAAGGAGGCCGGCATTGTCACTCGCCCAGTCCTTCTCGGACCCGTCTCTTTCCTGGCTCTTGCCAAGGCTGACCGTGGCCAGAAAGTTGACCCTATCTCTCTCATTGAGAAGCTCATCCCTCTCTACATTGAGCTTTTGGCCCAGCTCAAGGAGGCTGGCGCTGAGTCTGTCCAGATTGATGAGCCAGTTTTGGTCTTCGATCTCAAGGATGCCGTCAAGGCTGCCTTCAAGCCTACCTACGAGAAGCTCGGTGCTCTTGGAGACAAGGCCCCCAAGCTCGTCTTCACCACCTACTTCGGTGACATCGTCCACAACATTGACGTTCTAGCCAACCTCCAGAACCTCCACGCCATCCACATTGACCTTGTCCGCAACCCTGAGCAGCTCGAGACTGTCATTGGTGCTCTCGGACCCCAGCAGGTCCTCTCTGCTGGTGTTGTCGACGGCCGAAACATCTGGAAGACCAACTTCAAGAAGGCCATCGAGACCGTTGAGCTCGCCATCCAGAAGCTCGGAAAGGAGCGTGTGATCGTTGCCACTTCCAGCTCTCTCCTCCACACCCCTCACACTCTCGAGAGCGAGAAAAACCTCGATGCTGAGGTCCACGACTGGTTCAGCTTCGCTGTCGAGAAGGCCAGTGAACTGGTTGTCATCGCTAAGGCTGTCACTGATGGCCCTGCTTCCGTCCGTGAAGCCCTCGAGGCCAACGCTAAGTCTATCCAGGCTCGTGCCTCCTCCAAGCACACCAACGACCCCAAGGTCAAGGAGAGACAGGCCGCTGTCACTGCTGAAATGCACAAGCGCAAGTCAGAATTCCCTGCTCGTATTGCCGTCCAGCAGAAGGAACTCAACCTCCCTCTGTTCCCAACCACTACCATTGGTTCTTTCCCCCAGACTTCTGAGATCCGTGTTCAGCGAAACAAGTTCACCAAGGGTGATATTACTGCTGAGGAGTACGAGAAGTTCATCGAGAAGGAGATCCAGGATGTTGTCAAGATCCAGGAGGAACTCGACTTGGATGTCTTCGTCCACGGTGAGCCAGAGCGTAACGACATGGTTCAGTACTTCGGTGAGCGTTTGACCGGTTATGTCTTTACCACCCACGCCTGGGTTCAGAGTTACGGTTCTCGATGTGTCCGCCCACCAATTATCGTTGGTGACATCTCCCGCCCCGCTCCTATGACCGTCAAGGAGTCCAAGTATGCCGCTTCTATCTCCAAGAAGCCAATGAAGGGTATGCTTACTGGACCCATCACCTGTCTCCGATGGTCCTTCCCCCGTGATGATGTCCATCAGTCCGTACAGGCCCAGCAGCTCGCCCTTGCTCTCCGTGACGAGGTTGTTGACCTTGAGGCTGCTGGCATCTTCGTCATCCAGGTCGACGAGCCTGCTCTCCGTGAGGGTCTTCCTCTCCGATCTGGAGCTGCCCGCGATGCCTATCTCAAGTGGGCTGTTGAGTCCTTCCGCCTTGCCACCTCCGGCGTTGCGGATGGCACCCAGATCCACTCCCATTTCTGCTACTCTGAATTCCAGGACTTCTTCCACGCCATTGCTGCCCTTGACGCTGATGTCCTCAGTATCGAGAACAGCAAGAGTGATGCTAAGCTCCTCAAGGTCTTCGTCGACGAGGCTTACCCCCGCCACATCGGCCCTGGTGTCTATGACATCCACTCCCCCCGTGTGCCCAGCGAGGAGGAGATCAAGGCCCGTATTGAGGAGATGCTTCAGTACCTCCGACCAGATCAACTCTGGATCGACCCCGACTGCGGTTTGAAGACCCGCAAGTGGCCTGAGACTAAGGCAGCCCTTGTCAACATGGTCAACGCTGCCAAGTTCTTCCGCCAGAAGTACTCTAAGTAAACTTCTCTACTGAGAGTCATCATAAGAACTGGTTCAAAAAAAAATAATAAAAAAGCCAAAAAAAAATTTACTCAACGCAAAATAATCAAAAAGGCACAGTGTTTCAACATGCATAGCGGATATTCGGGTCAGGCTGGTAGTGGAATGGAAATGGTTTTCTCTTTGAATTGAAAAATACCCACGATCTCAACATCGGCGTTTAGTTCATGAGATCTTAGCTCATTTCCTTCTAATGATTTTCCTTTTCTCTTGTTCATTCTTGCACTTCCATGCTATGTTAATAGAGATCTTCTACGAGATTGCTCACACTACTACGTGTTAGCCCAGGAAGTCCCTTGACGGGTCCTGTCAATTGAATCAATGAAAAGCAATATTTCAACAACTTCAAATAATCTCCATCTTGTAATGGTAACAAAGAGGAGCAAAACGCATATAGAATAACGGGAAAGAGAGCATTTTTATCATTTCGCCTTACCTACCTTATACACTGTTATACAGATTTTGATAAATTTTCCCATTGATGAAGTCCCACAGCCACCGAGTTTACCCATACAATTTCACTTCATCACAACCACTTGCAATAAGGAATGAACGCTCCCCTACCTCCAACAGCCTTCTCACCGAAACGCTCGATATACCAAGCTCTTCCCCAGCGAGCACGTACAGCGGTAGTGGTCAAAATATTCACGCATGTCAACAAGACAGGGAACGGGAGTGGCAAACCGCAAGTACTCATAAAGAATTTAGCGACAGGCGCATAAAATGGCGCAAGCTGTACAACACCAGTCGTGGCAGCTGATTCGGCCGTAACGGAAACCACGTTAAGAGAAGTAACCGAGAGTGCAATGATCACAAAGCCAGTCCATTCAACCCATTCCAGCGCGTAGTGAGGGTATAGAATCGAGGAGAAATATCCCTCAGCCGGAGGCAGAACGTATACTTTGTCGTAGATAGATTTGCCGTTCACGCTGCCATTAGCGCTCTCGTCCTGCTTCTTTTGTCGTCGATGCGCTTCCTCCTTGCGCAACTCGAATAAAGTATTCTCAGACTGGATGTTGCCGTACATTCCAACTAAAAAGATCGCAAGTCCAACGTAAGGGGCATAAACCATGTATCCAGTCAATTCGGGCGCGGTGGCGATTGTAGCGTCATACATGGCTCCCGGCGCCTCGGGGGTACCTGCTGTTGCCAAGATGGTTTTATATCCAAGTAACCAGGAAGCGAAGGTGCTCGAGGCAAGGTAGTGGAATAAGATAGCGAAGAAGAAGATTTCAATGTGGATCGGCGACATGCTTGGAGCGAGAAATAGGGGTGTGATTAATGCGCGGTTGGCGTAGTGGAGGACGTATAGCACGGCAAGCACTTTATGCCATGCCGATAGGCCGGAGAACCCATTGCCTTGCTCAGAGGTCGAGATTATATAGATGAAATTGGCCACTCCGAAGCTCTCCATTATGCTCCATGCATATCGACCGGGTAAGTTGAGGAAGGATTTTGATATCGAGGTTTTGCCTTGGGGGTAATATGGCGTTAGTAGCTGGAATAGCGGTGCCTATAGATGAATACATTGCGCGTTAGTGTTTCTATTAGGAAAGCGAGGCTGCTCTTCGAGCGTTTGAAGGCGTGCGATTCTCACAATAAGGAAATATTGAAAGACTGTTATTAGCACTGCATACGCTGGCTGAGTGACAGGGAAGAATTCCGCGCGTGGCGGAAGGGACTTGGCCCATTCCGTAACTGATTCCATTATCGCGTCCATCATGGAAAGGTGTGAGAGGCTCCAGAAGGACTCTGGTCAGAAGCGCTGGAGATGGTTGGAACTGGTGATGTTGTTGGGGAGAGGAAAACTTAACTAATTTAGGCTCAGTTAAGTTTGGAGCTTGTGCGGGTCCTTCCTTATACATAGTTACCCCTGACTACAACCATTAGTTATTACGTTACAATATGAGTAGTTGATGACGCTGATCTCGCTTAAGCAAAATGAGGAAATCCAGATCATTCATATGAGCACTAAGTAACATAATTGCTCGGTTAGATAGCACAGCCAATTGAAAAGCAGACTGCATCTCTATAATAGTTGTACAGCGCGGGTTTAACCAGCACCAGTCTCCATCTTGTCGCTGTTCTCCATCGCCTTTTCAGCCAACCTTGCGGCCCGTTTCTCTGCTTTGAAAGCTTCAATCTTTTCTCGGAGCTCGATATCTAAAGGACGAGCGGGTGAGTAGACGCCCCTTAATCGACAGTTAAAAGGAAAAACTAGCATGGCTTACCAGGGACAACCTCCGCGATTTTTAGAGGAGCTCGGTTGAATGGATCGTTGGGGTCGCTCAGAAGATGGGACCTGATTGTTGACCTGTCGATCGATACCTTTGAGCTTGGTAGAATAACAGGGTCCTCCATGAGCGTATACATAAGAGGGTCTGGTAAAAGTTAGTAAAAAACCATGATTCTCAATGATAAATTTTGAATACAAACCTAAGAACTCATCTGGAATCTCTCCTAGATCCTCTTCTGCTTGCTCATCCTCTTCCTTTGCCTTCTTAACGGCAGCCTGGAGCTTGTCCCAGCTAGCCAAATCCTCAGGGGATTTAAGGGCGAACTTCCGAAGAATTTCGGCGGCCTTCTCAAAGTTCGCCGGTTTGTAGGACCGACCGTCACGAGCAACAGCTAGAATAAAGCTTTCCTTACCCATCAGGTTCAGATAAACGTCTGTGATCTCGTTCAACATATTACGAGGGTTAAAGCCGTACTCAGCAGGGTTGTCCACACGCAGGTTGGTACTTTTTGGGCCAACCATAGCATCAAGGTTGTAGTTGATCATGTCGGCCAGACGCTGTACAATTTCCTTCATGGTAAACGAATCAGCCAAGGCTTGGGTAAAAAGCTTTAGCATGGCAACTGTTTCGTTGGTTAGTTGCATAGTAGATTTCGCGCGACGTTTCTCCATGTCTAGGGACTCTTGCTTTTCTTGTCGAACGCTCTCCTCCATCGAGCTTCCCTCTCGATTCAATTCCTCTTGAGTGTCGTGGATCTTGATGAATGACGTGAATGATAGGTCGAGGATGTAGGTTACATCGTTCAATAGAAGATTCACGAATTGAACAAAGAAGTCCAGGTTTTTCTTCGCTTCGACAGAGAGTTTGTCTCTATAGACTTGGTTGGGCCAGATACATTTGATGACCTGGAATATCTCATATCGAATGCTAAATTTATCACTAAACTGTGTATGGGTACCGGTGAATTCCGCTTCAATATAAAATGTCATCAAACTGTGGAGAAGATTGTTCAGGGCGAATGGCATCGAGTTGCACAGGTCGACGAGGGGTCCTCTTCCACTTCGTCGAGCTAATGTACCATAATATAGGATGGTCAGCAACCCTGATTTCATGAAAGGATTCTTGATATAATTGGAACTCTGCAGAAGCGTGATGCAGAAAATTACCAACTCATCCCCTTGGGTTGAAGTCACAATATTGGGCATGTTCGATATTATGAACTTAAAGTTGCTGATTATGCCATCAAGGAAATACTCTGGCAGAAATTTCAGCACTTCTGATTGTTGTTCTGGTAGAGGGAGCTGAATTTGTTCTTTTGGAAAGTTACGCTTAGATATCAAGCGTAGTAACCAGACTATCACGTATCTCATGAATTGCATAGACCGGGATTGCCAAATTTCGTCCAGAAGCAGGCCTTGGAGAGCATATTCAAGAGCGATGCCCAACTCTAGCCGGTCTTTGTACTTTTTGAGGGCTTCCTCAAACATCCGAAGCTGAGGAGGATTAGAAGCCCATCGGGGTCTTTCAAGCTCAAACCGATCTATTTGAGATTGCATATCTCGAATATGTCTATGAAGGTCGTTAAGTTTTGATGTCAATGACTCGCTACCATAATTGTGAGCAGCGACGGTCAGGAAAAAGATTTCGGTTATAAAGTTTGACGAGCCCTCTACGGTCTTGTCATAAAATGCGTCCGAGGTTTCTTGATCAGCGTTTATCTTTGTTTCGTCTCTCATTTGGACTCGCGGTTTCCGCTGGACATATTCCGGCTCTATCCTGTCAATCTAGATAGACTCAGTAAGCATATTTTCGAACTTCTGTTAACAAGCCAGACTTCTTACTTTTGTAAAAGCGGCATCCATGAAAGGTTCACAAAGCTGGTCTAGACAAGTAGTGATGTTGAACATAAACCCATCAGAGGAGACCCGCTTAGGGTCTACGTTGAGAGCCCTGCGCTTGTGATTGAAGTTCAATGATGCCGCAAACCAGTCCAGGACGTTTTCTCGTGCAGTCTTTGAAGCTCGGATCAAGTGGTTGATGATGTCGAGTAGTTCATTTTGAACCAGTTGCTGGGTCATCCTCATTGACCTCTGAGCATTGAGGATAAAGAGTTGATCACGAGTTTTCGGACTTGAGAAATACTTCAAAGTGACGTTAGGATGGAGAGGGGAGAGAGCAAACCAAGGGCCAAGAATCGTTAGGCTCTCATAGTAAGGGGCCAAAGTCACCATGTTAAACTTGGGAGACTCCGTAATAGCAGTGGCTATTGCTGGATAGCGTACAAGATTCCGCAGAGCCTATGGATTTGAAGGGCGGATTAGACATCTTGACCAACCAGGAACGTTTAATATAATGTTCTTACCATCATATAAGGATGATAATCATCATCAAGGGTAATCTTTGACAGATCCTGGCTTATCTCTTCCACAGCTGTGACAAATGCGGGGAGAATCGAGTCATCTTCCTCTACGCGCTTGAGGACGTCCAAAATAAATTCCTGGCTGAGCCCTTGATCATCATCCGGGTCTAATAAGAGATGTGGCTTTAGAGGAGCAGATGGAGGTGATTCAACGCTGTTAAGCTTGTCAACACGGGCTTTGTTAACCGTAATCGGCAGAGAGCGGATACATACCCAAACATCTCTGGCATTGTTGCTGCAAATATACAGTAACCCATGCATAACCTCCGAGCTTCTAGGATAATATCATATTTAGGATCACCAACTGCAGGCTTCCTAAAACCCTTAGACAAGGTGGATATTCTCTTCCAGCATGGTAGTAAGTATGACAGAGGCTTTTGATTATCCGTTTGTGATGCAGCTTCAAGTAATGCCTGGTCGAGAATGGCGACGCTCATCCGTATAGGGGCCTTTTCCTCTTCCAGATCCTGACGTACTCCACTCAGATACGTCAGTTTTTGGCCATGTATATCCGCCTGATAATTTTCGTCCAGGGATATCCTAAATATGTTACACATTATCCGGTTTTCAAACTCGTCAATAGTCTCTGGAGGCTTAGAGGAGGCTTTAGCTGCTGAGCCTTGACTTTTTGCTTGTGTAATTCTGATACGCTTCATCTCGGAGGGTTTATTCGCATCAGAACCTGATTCTGGGTTTGTTCCGCTAGAAGAGCTGGGCTGCGGGCCTTGCTGCTGAGGGGTCGGAGTAGGTGAGGTGGGCTTAGAGGAAGACTGTGGTTCTTCGTTCGGTGGCGATGAGGAGCTGGCAGCTTGGGAAGCAAGTTTAGCCAACCGCTTATTGCGGATCTAAAATAGTGAGTGAGCAGTGGTCTCCGTGACTGCGTATATAGTAATTCGGGATATTAGGTGGTGATGGTGGGCGAGCTTTAACTAGCTAGTTAGTTACCTGATCGGCGTCCATGTTGTCCATATTCTAAGCTTCTAGTTAGCTCTAGAAGGCAGATGGCTCTTTCTCCCTTTATGTCTCCGAGAGCTCTCGTCTTCTGTAGCGCTTCATTCATGAACTCTACGGTTGGCGTGAAGAAAATGTTTCTCAAACTTGAAGCTTGTGTCGTTTGGTAGTCGACATCGTCATAAAGTCAACTACGTTAGACCGTTGGTGGCTGATTAGATAAGCCCAAATGAGCAGGCAACCATCACCAATTTGTTATCGCTTCGCTGATGATTTGATAGTTCATCGAAACTTATAGTAATGTTTGAGAAGAAGTCCACCGCAACAGATATATCTATACATGAATGCATATTTCCGTACAAAAGCGCCATTAGAGCTATATACTCACTGCGTAGACAACCAACGGCTACAGTTCTACTCAGTAGACTATAGAAGATATATAGTACAACTTAACAACAAACAAAATATCAACTGATATAAGTCATTAAGACTTCCATTTCTTATTTTTGTTTACCCTGACAGGGCCATATTCGTTTATAAAGTTCTTTGTCAGTCTCATTATCTGCACTTTCGAAGAAGGCGTCTCTTTGCTCTGCTACTGCAGCCTTTACTCGTTCAAAATCAGCTGGATGTACCATTCCATCAGGAGGCAGGCCCCATGCATCACGAAAAAGAGTTAATATCTCAGCTACACTGCTGGAAATCTCCTCTTCGCTAGCATGTAACTCTAGATCTTTGGCTTTAATGCCGATGGGGCATGGTCCGAGTCCTGGGCATAAACTCTCCCACTGGTCGACAATCCTATAGATTGCACGGCGAAGGAAGAAGATCGCTTCTCCTTCCCAGGCACCCACGACAATGCGAGATGGGTCAATTCGTACATCAAGGTCCTGGAGCTGGAAAGCAGCCACATGTCTTGGATTATGGACACGTGTCTCAACCTCATAGTACTTCTGACAAGCAATGCTCTTCCGGTCGCTCTCAAACTTATCCTTTTCGTCTTGGTCTAGATCATTGTAATTTTCAGGGAGTGCCATAGTCCAGCCACAAGGCACACCGCTAGGGTGTTCAAACATCCTCGGAATGGCACGTTGATAGTAGAGTGGCATGACTGCTGCTGACTGCCAGTCAATTATCTGACTGATATTGTGTGTTTCAGGATCAACGAATACGTTGTCAAGATGGAGGTCCGGGTGCCAGAGTGTGGGTGAGTGCGTATCTTCCGCACCTTTGAGTGGGACCATATCAGGGCTGAGGTCCAGATATTGTCTCAACAGCCGAAGAAACTTGTCTGGCAGCTGAGCTTCTGTGGATGATCGGTGGTAATTCATATAGGGGCGGGCGTACTCTTTTGTATATAGAAATTCATTTTTGGCCATCGCTTCCACGAAATCCAAAGGTCCGCGGACTATTTAGAATTAGTGGAGTTCTTCAAGTTATTAATTACTTCTCGGAAGTAAAAAACCACTTACATGGTCCACGATTCATACTCATATTGGCCCTTTCTCCCCGCCACAGATCGTTTGACACAAGAAGCCCCAGCGTAAATCTGTCAGCTGCCGATGGCCGTAATGACAAAGTGGACGATATAATGGACCCACTGAGTGCATTTTCTGGAAGACTGTCCTTGAAATAAATGCAGCCGATGCTCGAAAATGTGGCAGATGCAAGGCGCCTTTCTATCTGGATGATTTGTTCGATCATATTCCGTCTCGACTTCATCGGCCATCGGTACCACAACTGCCCCAGCGGTGTCCCCGGCACCTTTTCCTCCAATATATATTCCGCACCAACCGGATTACTTCGATCTGCTGACCAGGCGATTATACTAGGAGTAGGAATATCCAAAACATCGCGAAGCTAACAAGTCAGATGTCAGCTGATGTAGGTTTAATAGTTAGACAAGATAATCGGTACACGCACAAATTCCCGCGTGGCGACTTCAGATGCTGTGGTATAATAGCCAGGGCCTGCTATTGGATTCGGAAGCTTTGCTACAACTTCCATGTCATTATCCATAGTCAGAATAAGAACTTTATTACTTAGCCCTTCACGGCATTGAAAACTTTGCGACCTAGACACGAATAAGTGGGGGTTCCAAAAGGAATAAGGATCTATAGGCGCATACAGTACTAGGCACCGTTGCTAGAAACAGCTTTGACGGCAGCTTCCAGGAGTTGCCGAAGATCCAACTTGAGGTATCGTATAGATAACTGTAAGGTCTCGTTATATCTAGTTATAACCGATAAGTAACTACTGAGATTAGATGTTAGTTAAAGTCGGGACATACATCCAACGATTCCTAGTATATTCGAAGAGCTCTTCCTCTGAAATATATTTGGCTACAAATACTAATTTAATGTTAGCATCGTCGAAATATAAAGTATCTGGGACTCCGTAGCTATGTACTTGTTCCATCAAGGTCCTCTGCAGTAATTTGTAGTATCGGACCCCCATAGTAGGCTCGTTGCATTGTTGATATGCAAATAGAGTTCGATTTGAGCCATGTCGCAACCCATGACGGTGACCAAGTACAACAACTAAAGTCGCACCTCACGAGCCGAGAATATAGAAAATGGGCTTGAAATATGGGAGGCATCACAACTTGAACCAGTCGTAGTTAGATGGATATCGAGCGAGGTCTTGTCCAGTGTTTGAGCTGTTGCTCTGTCCTGCTTTAACTTTGTGGAAGCGCCGAATTAGGTTGGGGTACTTAGTTATTTAAGCAAGTTTGTTGGAAAAATTAAGCGCTAAGCGCGTGCTGATATAGCGATTGTTACGAGGCCAAAGGGTTTGCATCAGGAAGTTGATGCCAGCTTGCGAAACTCATCAAGCGTCTCCTTCACACAACCTTTGTGTTTGCCAAAGACCACTTCCGTATGGAAAGGCGCGCAAACCTCTCCATGCGGTTCCGGGCAAAGTCCAGCCTTTGTCCAGATAGGAAATCTATGATCATTATCGAGTGTTTGCGAATCATGCTGGCCTGCGAGGTATAGTTATAAGATGCTCACAACAACTCTTCATAGCCTGGAAAATAGTATTTCTCTTTTAAACCAAGGGGAAAGACTCGATGTCATCGTCCATTTTGTGCTAGGTGTCGAATTGGTGAAATCTGATGGCTCAGTGTGAACCTAGGTAGACAGCTGGTTAGCAAGAAGCGAATCTTACCACCACGAATATGACTGATTTGGACAATCGTCTAATAGGAGAAAGATGCAGAAACCGTTGTACAGTTAAATATAATTAGTTATCTATTCGTGTCAAAGTTATAAGAGAATCAAAAAAGTCGGCTATACAGTGGTAAGAGGTTGAGGGCCAGATCGTCAGCTACTGAGTGCTTTTAGCTTTGCGCAACTCTTGAGCTCTAGATCTTGTGCTTCTCTCATCTTCTCAACATCTGGGAAAAACCAGCCTTGAGCGTCTTGAACCAGGCGATCGCGATAATTTATCTCACTCTGGCATTCACGTCGTAGGTTGGCCACGTAGTCAACCTCGATTCTCTGATCTAGCTGGTGGAGTTTGCGCGGGCTATAGTCTTCAATATCTGTTGGATTGAGAAAGTATTTGAGTTTGAGTTTCGGAGTCATTCGTTGAAGCGTATGCGGTGGATCGGGGGTGTGGAGTTTGAAAGACGGCGTGGAAGGTGAAGTGTTGCTGAATAGGTTTGAAAGGAAAGGTAGGATAAATAGTAAGAGAAGAGGAAGAAACTGCGAGAGCGATGCGACCCCTGGGGGTGCCTGAGAAGGATCCGGCTCATTTGTGTCTCTCGGGCGTCGTCGTGGCCGATTTCCCCCAAACTGATGTACGCGGAAACCAGGGCCGCCTCCCATGTTGAAGACAAACTGGGGGCCGCCGTCAAATATGCCACCTCCTACAGCGTTTGTTAGTTATAAATGTTCGAAACTTCATCACATTGTCCATTGGAAGCTCTAGAAACCATACCGAACGGCCCGAATCCTCCGCCTGCAGCTCCACCGAAGAACCTATTAAAGAGTTCTTCCGGCGAAATCTCCTCTTCGTAAGCATATTGTCGCCCGGGATGTTGTTGGAAGCCTCCAAAGCCGCCGAATGGTGAAGAAGTCGATGCCCCAGCGTTGAATCTGCTATCAGGATCTCCACCAAATCTGTCATATTTGGTTTTCTTATCTGCATCTGATAATATCTGGAATGCCCTCGATACCACTATATATCCCACCCCCTGTTAGAGCATGGTCTTTGGATCAAAAATTAAATCCATAGAGAGAGTACATACTCTTGAACGCTTCATCTGCGCCTTCGTAGCCATTCTTGTCTGGGTGGGTCAACAAGCTGAGCTTCCGATAAGCCTTCTTGATCTCTCCATCTGTCGCAGTTTTCTCAACTGCCAGAATCTCATAGAACGCTGTTGCAGAGCATTTCCGTACTCTTAATACCGCTGCCTTTTGTTCTGGGGTGTATTTTCTGTCTTGGTTTCCTTGGTTGTGCTGACGAGAATGGGCACCACTGGGCCTGTCGGCGCCAGATGCGGTGGCAGATGGCATCTCCTCGGCTTTCTTTCAACCCCTGTGGTGCAGCAAATGTAGGTC
Organism: Nannizzia gypsea CBS 118893; assembly: GCF_000150975.2. NCBI lineage: Eukaryota > Fungi > Ascomycota > Eurotiomycetes > Onygenales > Arthrodermataceae > Nannizzia > Nannizzia gypsea. Next base: position 4,720,547 of record NW_003345201.1, read on the forward strand.
GACCGGTATATTGATGCCGGATACCAAAAAGAGTTGGGGCGAAGTTCGTAGGCCGACAAATCGAGGATATTGCCTGCAATGCAAAGACCGTGCTGTCCAAAAAGTGGGAGGGCGTAGTTATATAAAGGAGTCCACGAAAGCGAGTCCTAGCCGACGTAAGATGTGAATACAGAAGACCCGACTCAAGTTATCAGCTTTTCTAGGGAGAGAAGTCTCTGACGGTGTTGGTGATGTATTCTCCCAAAAAATAATGATAATCGTGATATTTCGTTTCTTGCCAGCAGGACGTTCAAGGGTCGAAGATGCGTCACGTGATACTTACCTTGAAATTTCTCTTAAATATCAAGCGGAAGGAAAGAAGAGAAAACATCGAAAGAGGCGACGATATTCCAGGCAACGAAGACAGGATTACCATTACCAAGGCCGGGTTCGCGTTTGATGATAATAATTGGGCCGCGGAGCTATCTTGTTACCTGTTTGATACCTGTGGAAAATTCCGCTGAATGGTGATCATTGTTCCCGACGCTCCAACTATAAACATTGCCGGTGATACAGCATGGCTGGAGAGCTCGAAACTTCAACATCCGGGAAGCCAAAGCCGACACTGGCACAGTATGCTCGAGCATGGGGAGGTACTTGGTTCCAGCTGATCGTCTCAGAGAAGACATTTTCCAGTTTAAGACAGCTTGAACCGCCAGGCTGATTTGTGAAGCTGTTCACTGACACGCTGGTGATCTAACTTGCAAATAGAATCACCGTTCCCGCCGACGTTACTCGCGACTTTCGTAACCGCCCTCCATTTCCGCCCTTTCCAGTTTATGCCAATGGTATTTCCACCAGTACTGTTGCTCACGACCTACATGAACTTGGCCGGATTCAAGAAGGATGCTGCAGGTGCTAGCGCCGCGTGGTCTGGTTTATATATACTACTTGCCGGAAGGAGAAAGCAGGAGTTTAAGAAGAAATGGAGTGCTCGAGGCATGGTGAGAGGCGCTGCTATAGGTGTCGGTCTTGCAAATTTGGTTAGTGGAGGAATGGTGTATGTTCTTGGGACACGAGAAGATGAAGAGTAACGAAACAACCAATGGTTTTTCTCTTGGTCAAGTTAGTAGCTATGAGAATGGCTGGGGTGTAAGTAATAGTAGGATACCATATTATCCTCCCCTGTAAGATGCGACGGGAGTACAAGTGCATTTGATATACGGAGTATACAAGTGATTATCCGTCGGTGGCATAGAGTTGTTGGTTCTTGATATACTCATGCACCCGCGGCGTGACAAGTTTAAAGAGTTGTTTTAGGTCACCTTTGGCTGCGTCTCTGGCAATAGTTGAGCTTACTGGCTCTCTGCCAACTGCATTGCTCCCTACAAGCTCGATACGGCTTGCCCATTCCCTCTTTGCGCCCCGGTTCTCCGCTATACCTCTGGCGAGGTCGGTGAGAAAGGACTGCTGCCGCTCCGTACATCCCCAGCTGCTACCGGGCCGTATGGTTACCCTGAGCCTGTTTGAGCTAAAGAAGGAGCCCAGAACGCTAAGATCTCCAGAAGGGTAGTATTTTGGTTCAAAAATCCGAACCAGTGTATCATATCCCGTCAGATGGACTTGTTCTACCTCCTTGGGATAGATACCGCCATCGCCTGCGATGGCCACTGCTTTATCCACAAAGTATGGGCGTTTCGTAACCCCGATGTCAATCGCAACGTTACAGATTCGCCCGTCTTCGTCCCGGGTGGTATCTTGGGCTAGAGCCTGTTGGATATCTTCTGCAGCCAGCCGCATCATGACAATACGATCTTCGAATAAAGCTGGCCTCGGTTGTTTATCTGCGTTTTGAATCGCTAATAACAATAGCAGCCTTGACGGCGGGGATCCTTCTGCGTTTGCTGCTTTCACTGCAGCGGTCACCATCTGGGTATGCGCGATGGTCGGGGGGTTAAACGAAGAGTCAAGGACATAAAGACTCCCTGGCCGGGCATTCAGTTCGCTTTCAGGGGGTACGATGTCCAGGAGCCGAAAGTCATCGGGGCCAGCGTTGAACGCCTGCAGTGACTCTCGGTACTGCGAGCGAAGAGAGTCGAACTGCGTTGCCATGTTTGAGATGCCGACTGGCCGACGTGCAACGAATAAACACGAGCTGAAGCCGTCATTCAATTATGTCGTTGCCGTCGCCACTGGCGTGTCAGTAACAGTAATGATGGATAGTAATTAATATGAATGTGTGTTGATATTTGCTGGCGACGTTCGATATATTTTTGTTAAGCCTGACGTCGACTTTTCCTCTTTGGGACCTTTTGACGTCTCTCGATCTTCGTCACTCAACACAAAAAAACGACCACCGACAACACTTCCCACGGACAAGATATCTCTATTCGGAGCACAGCTTGAGATCATTGGATGTTTTGTCAAGGATTATCCCGGAGATCTGCGCTAAGCTAAAAAGACAAGTTTGCTGGTGCGGCTGCGACTCCGCGCACAAGTTACATGAATATATAGCAACTCCCGTACTTTCAGGCCGATGAAACTGGAGGAACCAAAGAGCTGGTCGCACATGCTTAGCCAACGACTCTGGCTCTGGGGGCGATCGCAGGATCCCAGGAGTTAGCCATGCGATCGACAGGGCAACACCATCGGCCGTTCCACCGCAGCGTTTATCTACCGAAGTTGGACGGAGCATGGTGGCGACATCTAATGGCAGAGGCACCCCTTGGGATAACGAGATAAAATAATAAAGCAGGCTTACGAAGGGCAGCAAAAGGGGTAAAAGGACCACACATGACGAAGCGAAGGCAGATGAAGTCCGCTAGGTACCTGGTCATTATCACTGCGCCGATATCAAGATAATGGATACCCAACATGTGGTGGCCTGGTAATCCATTTTTGCCGTGATATTCGTCTAATCCAACAATGGCCATGATGGCCGCCACTTATCGTGACACAACACACGGACTCTGGGCGCTTGACACTGAGAAGCCTTTTGCGAGGCTGTAACCGCCAGGCTAGTCGTTTCATGTTTAAAAAGGAAACAAACAAGCCACAGCCCAGCCCAATTCTTTTACAAGGCCTAAATTCTAGTCAGGAACCAAAAAAAAAAAAAAAAAAAGGAAAGAAAGAGGGAAGAAGAAAGAAAAGAAAAAACCATCACGCTGCGGGTGTTACACTCAGCGGGACGGAGTATGACTTGGGCGGTTAGCCCGACTCCCCAGGGATACCTTGCCACGACCGCGGAATTCCTACGCCAGGTTACTGCGGCTGGGTTGCCCGATTATGTTAGATTTTTATTCCCATCCAACGGAAAATTCTTCTTGTCGCAAACCTTGGCTGGCAGTTTTACCAAACGAGAAAAAGAAAGGGAGAATAGACTACCAAGCAACGTCCATGCAACTCGGCATGAAGCATACGACTCCATACTCCCGACCTTTACACTTGTATAGCTCGTTACATATAAGCACAGCTCTTTGTATCTTTGTTGTCGACGGTGCGTTTCAGATTTTCCTCGCCAACTATGGAGAAACCTCCCTATTGACCACGACATTGAATCGGAAGAGAACAATTGAAATCCAAAAGTTGCGGAAACGGCATGTCAAGCAGGATGAGAAATCATCCATATACGCAACAACAAGTAAGCCACTCTCATGCCAACATGCATGATTTTAATCAAACGAAAGCCGAAGAAGACGGAAAAACTTGGTGCCATGGCTCCTTACAGGCAAGCCTCGTTTCTCCGCAGCCTATCTGCGCCTTCCATTTTCCTCTGGGTGGAGTGACAGCGATACCAGCTTACCCACTTCGTAGTACTGACGTCTGAGTGGCTGATGTTTTCGGCCCTTGCATTCACAACTCACTCTCGACATTTGACCACACAAGACGGTGTGTGCGCGATGAAAATGCGGCTGTGGCGGCCCTGATTTGCTGGCTTTGTAACTGTACTATGATATGGTTTTTACTCTCGCATCAGCGCGAGAAATGCCTCTAGCTGAATGGCTGCAAGGTACAGGATGGAGGAGATTAAATACTGACAACAAGCAGATCCCTTCGTACCCACCCAAGGTTTGTTTCAGCGATAAGCAAGCCGAGGAAATTTAGGGTTGGTCGTAACCCTCCTCGTCATAGTCTGGCCCTCATTCCTTTGCCCAGGGCCGCTTGTGTTTGGCCCTTTCATGCAAGGAAGATGAGGGAAGTCGTGAAACGCCATCCCCCAATTGGCTGAACAGCTTGAGTGGTGGAACGGCCGGGACACAACCATCGAACCAGATAAGACGACGGGAGGGATGATGAGAAGAGGGTACTTGAACTGCCTCGCAAGGGTCCTAGCAAGGGGGTGTCATTTAGGATTACGGAGAATGGGAGAAAAGGCCGCCCAAGCCAGGAGAAAGAAAAGGGCCCCCTGAGCCAAATACGCCTTTATATATATATATACTTGCGTCGATGCCCACGCTCGCCGCATCCCTTCCTTTTCTCTTTATCCGCTCTCCCACGTCGTCTTTTTCCTCGTTCAGTCTCTCCTTTCATCTCTGGCAGAGCCATACCCTCATTTTTTTGCTCCATATAGCCTCTCTCTGAGAAGTGCGCGACGTTCTTTAACAGGAGCCATTTAGACGAATTGATTTCGTCGACGTTCCCTCGTTTGATCATATCCATAGGTTCTACTTCGATCTATATCTCCAACTTGCGAATCCCGATTCTTCCGACCAGCCAAAATGCACTTCTTCTCTAAGTCGGCTGTCGCCCTGACCGTGGCTCTCGCAGCCTTCTCTGAAGCTGCTTCCCATGGACGCCACAGATATCGCCATTTCAATCGCCAGGTCGGCTCCAGTGTCACCGTGCCTCTCAGCACTGGCTATCCTGCCCCAACCAGCACTGTTGGAGCGCCTCCTGCTCAGAAGCCAGTCGTAACCTCGTCCGTCCCAATGGGCACAGGAACAAACCCTAAGCCCACTGAGTATCCAAGTGTTACTGTGATTACCTCTACTGTGACATATACCTTGGGACCCAGCAACAGTGTCACCACATACACTTTCACGACCACGGCTCCTCTAGCTATTGAGACGCGCACCGTTAATCCTGTAAGTTCAAATGTTCATGCCCCCTCTAGAAGTACAAAGGCTAACACTTACCTTTCAGACTCCTGTTGGGGATAACGAGCCCACCACCAAAACCACCACCGTCTCTAGCACATCTACATCCACTTATTGGATCACCGTTACCGAAGCTTGCACCACTAGCACTCCCCAGGGTGGCCCCGGCGGCGCCCCTACCAACGCTCCAGGTGGCCCAGTTGGTGGTCCCGAGACCGCTCCTACCAACCCTCCTCAGGCCCCAACTGGCATTCCAGGCGGTGAAAACACCTGTCCCTCTGCTGCCACCGTCACTGTCACTCAGGCCACTGCCACCGTCACCCAAACAGTCACTGTCGTAAGTTAATCCCCGTAGCAAGCTATTTTGATCATGCACGAACTAACATCCGACTAAAGAGCCCCGAGGGCTCCCAGCCAACCCAGGAAGGTGGAAACAATGGCACTCCAGTTGTGAAGGCTCCTGAGCAAGTCACTCCTCCATTCCCTACTACAACGACCGGCCATCCTAGCCACCCTAGCCACCCTCCCCATCCCAGCCATCCCAGCCAGGGTATGCCCCACGGTACCGGCGCTCCAGCCTACCACTACCCAAGCGGGGTTGCTTTCTAAGGGAGTTATGTTGTTAAATTTTTGACGTTATTATGGCTTGGGGAAGTTAGGAGAATTGTTAAGACGCTTCTATGTTGCATGGTTTACGCAACACAGGCCACTTTCTTGTTTACCCTTTTTATTCACTTCGATTCTTGGTTGATACTAAACCTTTTATAACTTCAAAAATTCTGTCTTTTGATTATTTTCACATTTTTTTTAACGACTAGACAAGATATCCCCGGTTTGAGAACTAGATAGGAATAGCTGCATTGCTATACAGTAACTTTTCGGTCATCTTTTGCCATTCTAACCATGTAATCCCCTGCAGAAGAGAGTCCGCTAAATCATCGAGCTTTCCAATGTTCTCGATCCTCTCGTTATTTTGTTCTGTACTGACCCTAACGGCCCCTTTCTTTGAGGTTCTGCTTCCGCCATTCCACTTATTGAGATATGCTTGAACAATATCCCTTGCCTGGCTCCCGTCAATTAGGCCAAGTTCTAGAGGTATTTCCGCCTTTGAGGCTATGTCAAGGTCCACACCAACGCTTCGAGATAAACATCTCCCAACTAAGTCGATTTTTGCCTTTTTGCCTTCTTTGGAGCTGACTCTTTTTTTCGAATCTGCTGCTATGTCCTCTTTCTTTTCATCATTTGTCCAATATCTCACCACCCTCTGTGGGTCAACTCCTTGTACAAAGGGTCTGGCAAGCCCCCCTTTCCCTTGTTGCCGTAACGTATGTAGAACGGCATAGAGCATGCCCTCAAACACACCAACGCGAATAGTCCATTCTAGAACCGCACTACTACCCCCAGAACGAAACCGTTGCCGCTCAATTAGGATGTGTGTCGGTTTATATGCTTCCAAGAGCGAGGTGATAAGCGTATACGCATGAGAAGCATATAGGTACGGTGCAAAGTGCTCCTTGGGATCCCTTTCAGTTTGCTCCTCTCCTTCCTGCAGGTAAGACGAAGATTGAGACACAACTTTTCCTAGCCCGCCTAATTTTGAAATCGGCATTGCTGAGGGGTCCCTTTGGATCTCATGTGATGGGAACGAAGAGATTGCAAGTCGATCCCATGCATTTAGGGATATCTTCGCCGTAGAGAGAGGTTGTGATATAGGTTGGGTCGTCCCTTCAAGACTCGTATCAGTCTCGAAACGGGAGGAAACAAGTATATGTGCGTAAGCCAAGTTTCTGATTCCCATATCAATGCTCAGGATGCTCATAAGTGCTGGGTTCCTTTGTTCTTGTAGTTTGGCTTTTGCGGACTCATGTCTCGCCGTTAAGTCACTTTGGCCGCGTCCGTGACGGTCATACGTTTGGAATGTCTCAGTTAAACGATTGATCAAATCCTTTTTGGCCCCGGATGATAATATCCCTATCGAAAGCGCCAGTTTTTGCAGCTGTCGCACTTTGAGGGTCTGCAGCTTGGTGACGATGGATGGCATGATCCAGAACCGGGGAGAGTGAGGCTAACCGACGCACGAGATAGCTGTAACGGGCGATTTGTTCCTTAGACCGAGGGGGTATTGTTATGTTATTCCTTTCATCATGTAACTGGTGATGACTTTGCGGTTGGTTGATGGTTTAGCGGTGATGCTTGAAAAGATTTTAATTAACTATCGAAGATCTCCCTAAAATAAGTTAACATTATTTACATACAGCCAACCTATTTGTTTCCTATTCATAATTGAGCGTGTGATATAGACTGTTAGGAAGTATACAAAAGAATCAAGAAGATCTTGTTCATTTTTATTTGAAAATTTTTATTTGATATCCTCATGCTACATACCTCTCATAAACATCAAACTAAACTTATGTCCGAGAAAGCCGCCAGTGACAAAAGAAACAAAAATAAGGGGAACATTGAGGCAAGTAAAAAGGGAGAAATAGCACATAAACTCCCACACCTTGCTCCCACAGCAAATCGCTAAACAACAAGGAAACAGAATCGAATGACAAGCCCAAAAAAACATAATATCGTAGCAGAACGGCGTTATCCAGAATATTAATGAAGATGAGAGTATTAAAAGACAAAGGAAGTCTATAGTAAATCTGGAAATAGGACAAAGGGAACAGGTATATTTTCGGGGCTGTAGAGGTAGTCATTGGTATTGAGGGTACTCCAAACCAATTGAAGCAAGCATAAGGAAGAAAGGTATTATCGACGCGACTTCCATGGGAAATATAACATGGACGCTGGATGTTACTCAGTCGCGTACATTGTACTGATATTGCTTCCTGGAGCAAATGATATCCCAGGGCCTTCGTGAAGGTATAACACTGGAGCCCAGACACGCCAGTGTAAGACTCCGACATGAGCTAGACGTTTAGCTATCCCATCGATATCCGGGAGCAGTCTCTGGGGGTAGGCGTATTTCGTTGACTCGGGGTATTCTCTCGGGCGTTGGTCTTCGGATATCTCAAGGGGGGTCATGGTTAAGTACTTTTTAACATATCCAAAAGTGACCTCTTCGAGTTCTCCCTGTATCGAAAGGTTGAATTCGCGGAACTGACCGGTTGGAGATGAGAAAAAGGAGTCAAGGTATCGCTCTACATTACTCAAGGTTTCTCCGTCGGGGAATGTATTGCTCTTGAGGTTGCCACTTAGTGAACAAATACAGTGTGCAATCTCTAACGCGACCAATCCCATGTTGTTTTCCCATTTATCGTTCGCATTTGGAGAGCTGAGGTTAACATGGCGAGCATTGTATCCGACAGAGACACCGTCAGAGCAGTTGTCGAGTATGCAACAAATGCGGGATGGGATTGCTGCTTTTGCTTGCAGGTAGTAGGGACTATTTCTATGTCGACCCTGCTCTTTGGCAACTATTTCAAACACTCGAGAACATATTTCAAGACCTATCAGGTCTTGTATATCAGTCCGTATAAACCAAAGTCTATCGGCTTCAAATTCAAATATGTCCTCGAGTCTCTTCGGATGCTCAAATGGTACAAGGAAAGAAAAAAGGCCAATAAAAAGGGGAGCGATGGGAGCATAGCTTCCTCTGAGTTCGTGCTGCAAGTATGGGGATTTGGAAAGCGGTTGGTGGCCGAGGTTGAGATACCACCGCCTTGCTTGTTGAATATCTAGAGCATTTGCTGCTATTCTTTTCTTCAAGTCGCTTTGTAGAAATCGGACAGTGTCGTCTATCAAAATCACTCTAAATGCTCGTATTTGGTGATTTGCAACATCCTAAAAGAGCCTGTTTCAGCTATTGCACAAACTACTAGGATAACATATTGAAGGGAAAGAAGACATACCAGTTTCATGGACTCGAGCGTTCCAAACATAGTTCTCAGCCCCTCTACCATTTTGTATATATTGCCAGTTTCACAGCCTTCGCTGATCTCAGCCACCATTCTATCAGCCCATGGATCTCTCATTGGTGCGCAATGGGTTTTCAACAAAGCGGCAAGCCATTTGGTAAGATTAACCATATCTAGCACACCTTTATGCACCTGTTGCAAAAGAAACGGGACGTCTAGGTTTTGCATCACGCTTTGTTGATCCCGTTCCGGAACGAGGCTGCTCACGACATCCTTTAAGGTTTCAAGCATGGCTGGTAAGCGTTGTTCAAAAACTGCTACCGAATCACTGGCTACGCGCTTGTGACTCCACAAATTGACAGGTTGTTGCTTTTTGCTGGTAGAATGATAGCTATGCACGGAAATTTCCAGCGCTATTGCCTCCCAATAAGCTTCCGCCAACCTTCGCTTTTCATGACCCTTCTCGCCTGCAATAGGTTGGAAATGAAGTTCACGATCAAAGTTGACATCTATTCTCAGGTTGATGTTTCTCATGATGTGGTTCAAGTCAAGCTCGCTGAGAGTGCTTGTACGTATTGGCGGTAGCCGTTCGGCTTTCTGAAGTATCTTGATCTGGCGAGATGTAAGCTGCATGTCCGTAGGAATTTGAACAAGCATGGCGGTGGTTGTTCTGTCGTCGTTTCTCTCAAGATCGATTTCGTCAGCCTCTTCAGCAGTCGATTTTCCCTGGGAAGTAGCTTCCCCAAAGGTAGGATATGGTAGTTCAGGATGGTGATATGGGAAAGGGTTTGGTGGTGGGGATGGAGATGGTGGTGGAAGAGAGGACCGTAGACCATTGTATTGCGGTGACAAAGGGTGTTGTGATATTGCATGATTGTTCATGGAAGAATCACCACTATGCCGGTGGTGATGGTGGTGTGAAGAAGCTTTCGATTGCTCTCTCGACTCTTGCTTGGGAACATTTTGGGAATCATTATCCATCCAAGAGGAGTGGGATAGGCAGTACCCCGAGTCTTCACCATCTTTCCCATGAGGCCTTGCCTTTGATGGGTTTGCCTTATGCGGTGAATCCATCATCCTCACCCTTCACTCCCCTCCTTCCTTAAACAGAACCGAAGAAAGAAAGGTAGAAAGTAAAAAAAGGAAGATTCAAGAAGAATGTTAAGGAGATAAGGGAGAAAGGAAGAGGTTTGAGAAAGATGGATAACAATAGAACCACTTTCCCTCGTGCAAAAACCAACTTCGCCCCTCCGGTGATTTGAATAGCTTTTCGTAGAGAGAAGAGGTAAAAAAGAAATGTATCCTTTCTTTTTTGTCAAGATGCAGGATTTATTAGGGTCAATACCATTCGAAGAGTGTAAATGGTGTTGTTATTCATGTCCGTCTTGATGAGTGATGCAATTAGAGTGCGTCGTTCATCAGGGTTTTCGAGAATGAAACGTCTCTATCAGCTAGGGAATAGAAGACGTACAGGCCCTTCGTCAGAGGGAACAATGACAGCGTGAGGGGATAAGTCAGGCGAGCAAAGAGAGATTTGCTTTCAATGAGGAGAGAAGAGAAGAGAAAAAAGAAACAAAAACAACCGAGTGCAGTTTACAGCGAAGCAGACTTGGGCATTGTATGTATGAAGGTATGGTTGGGCGGCGGGCCGAGAGGAAGGAGAAGGAAATCTGGCAAAGGACCAATGAGTCCACGATTCAAGGCAGAAGGGATTCACGGCAGCAATGGATTTGTGTGCGAAGATGAATTGCTGAGTAGTGTGGAGTCGGAAAGCTGGCGCCCTTGACGTCTCTCTTGGTCATGTAGTGCTGCTGCACGAGGTCAGGAGTAGAGAAGGAGTTTTAAGACATTTATTTTTGCCCACGATTGAGCTGGCAGTTTTGTATAGGACGAAAGTTGAAAACAAAACGCTGCCTGGAGCTTATTCACGGCTCCACCGTATCCCTTCCCCTTCAACAAGGGATCTTCGCATTCAAAAAGTGAGGCGACAGGCACTAGAGTGGTTGGCCGGAGTTTAAAAAATGGCGAGAAAACCCCAGCAAATCAGCTGCAGCCTCCAATATGCAGGTAAATTTAACAAAGAGTTTTCTTCCCCAGCTATTGGCGCTCGCTGGGTAAAATTGTTGAAAAGGATAGGCAACTCCCATCAGCAGGAAAAAATTGATTGAGCTACCCGAGTCGATGTTAGGTTTGCAGGCGAATTGCGTGATGGTGGAACTACCTTTTCAACGAGGTGGATCCTGCTCCGTACATTGTTAAGTAGCGAATTCTTCATCGTGGCATTTTGTGATATTTTCTGCATAATTGTTCTCCCTGCTGTCTAGAGTATATGCGAGAGGTATTTGGTGCCTTGCCTGAATATCATTTTAGCTCTGACTGACCCGGAGCTCTCTTCAAGTACATGAGATGAAGGAGACTGCGCAAGGGATAGTTGAGTTGAGGAGAAAGAAAATGAAGCACCTGTCACCACCCTGGATGAGTTGCGCCCGGCAAGGAGCCTCAAATGGAATTCCGCATCATGCGGTTTGCCGCTTAGGTGATATCATAGATATGTCGATCGGCGCTGGAGTCCTCTTTTTACATGTTGCCTGACTAGCGCAAGGCATCTGGTGGCCAGGCAGTTTTAAGAGCTCGCTTGGAAACGTGCAGTTGGAATAAATGAAGTTCCACTTTCTCCAGCTTTCTTCTCGCAAGGCCTAGGAATATGAGTGGTGTGTTGGGGGTCATGCATGTGCCTTAGATTTAAAATCCTTCTTCTTCTTTTTCTGTTATTTTACTTTGGCAAACGAGGGCAACCAGTCGCCTCCCGCCTTCTGTTTGTGTCTCCAAGAAAAGCGAGGATGCGAAATGCATCGCGGGTAGGAAACCAGTTTCAGCTAGATCACATTATGTTGGCGCGAAAAAGTTGCCCGGGATGTAACGATCAAGACTCCTTGACGGGAGCCTTCGTGTCAGGCTAGGAGCCAGTACCACAGGCAGTACTCTGTCCTGTTATCTTGTGGTGTCACCGCTGTGACAAGTCCATGGCCCAGTGTAATCTGGCCCAGGGGATGATAAAAGCCCACTGGAAGTCCCTTGAGTCCCTTGGGTCCCCATGATACTGCTCACGCTCTTGTATTAATTAGTAAAACAAGGTCGAAGGGAATCGCTGAAGGTTTGGGGCTGGTGGCTTCTGCTGCTGTCAGTCGCCCTTGGAAATCTGCAGTTCCTGGGTATTCCGTAGTTATTTGGGGGCATCAGTGTCCCCAAGACCAAGCAGCTGGCCGCTCATCTGCATGCAAGACACGCTGGCCGAACAACATCCGGGCGTCATCCATACGGAAGTGCTGGGGGTAACCGCCCATTCCGATTACTTGTCAAGCCACACAATGCACAAAGGTGGGCAATTGTTCATTCTGGCAGGGTCCCCAAACAGGGACTTGGAGGGGTTCGTGAGCTCCAAACCCGGGGAACCCATCACAGCGTGGGCTAAGAAGCAGAAATGCCATGGGCTGTTCGCTTCACTTTCAAACCACTGGAAAGTATATGGCTTAAGGGTTAGCTAGCAGGCTATAGCGGTTCACCAAAAAAAAAAAGAGCGGTGACGGTGCTGGTTTCGCAGGATACATGGACGCGCGCATCGTTTCAGCCGAATACCTAACTAATGCTAGTGTGGCGCACATCATCCATCATCCTGCTTCGCGGCGTCTGTCGCAGTTATATATAGACCTGGCGTTGAAAGAAGAATAAGCAGGAGACGGCGGAGGAGAAGGAGACATGAAGTCGCGAGTTGATGATGTTTATTATATAACTAAACGAAGGCAGACGAAGGCGGTAACTCGATCGGGTAATCTAGGGTTAAACCTTTTTTAGGGCTTCGTCGACTTTTACTTCAACGTCTCTTCATCAACTGCGAGCGAACAGCGACGATTTGGAGATGCGGTTTGACAGCCAGCGCTGACGGGACGATGGCGTTTCCTTCGACCCATGGCTCTCAGTGAGGAGCAATGCGACTTCTTCTCCGGCTACTTGTTAGCTAACTAACTAACTAATTAACTAGCTAATTAGCTTGTGTTGTCTAACCAATGGTGGCTGGTTGACTAACTACCTACATAGCTGACCATGGGCCGGTTGTGAGTAAACATGGTCAACAACCTTGGATATCCGCCCTCTCTACGGAGTACTCGGTACACCTTGCTAGGGCCATCTCTGGACTCCATAGAAGCCATACGGAGTAGATCTGTGGAAAACAAAGAGGCTGTAGCATGACCAACCGCTCGGCCTTTGTGCCGCATGCCTGTACCACCTGCAGTCGGCTTTTCTTTCATCAAGCCCGATAATGTTGCCGCTGATGGCGAAGCATGGGGTAGATCTATATGATTTGCGCTGTTCCTGGCCCTCGAGATTCGTTCCATGGAACAATATGGAACCTCCCCAGTTATTAGATTCCCCACAATTGGTGAACGCGGTACTCTGGGCGCTTGCCTACGGATCTGGATCTACGAGCATTCAGTGAATCCTAATTTACGTATTGTCCTTCGAAGCTACGTCGAGGCAGATAAATGCTACCAAGAACTTTCTTTTCTTCTATCGCCAATGAACGAAAGTCTAAGCGGATTTTGTCGAACAAACGCCGCTCTACAGGGGTCAAAGTATGAAGTACTACCCACAATTGCATGCTGCTAATTCTGATTCATTGATGGCCAAGTCCAACCAGAACATATGGAGTACTGCTATATATACCCTTGCCCCTTCTTTCAGGCTGTGCACCCTAATAATGATTTATACCTCTGTTATCTATGCCATCCCCAATTGCTCTTTAAATACGTGTCTGATCTCACGGCGAGACCTTTTCCTTGCTCTTTACAGAAAGTATACCTTTTACACCGCACCTCTCTCTACAGCTCACTTTTTATCCTAACCGGGAAACAACTCTCAATTCCATATCATATGCGTCCAATATGGATTTAACTGCTCTACTATTCATAATATCGCTGGCATACGCTGCTCCATCCACGAAAACTTATACAGTTCTTCACTCCCTACCCAGAAAGGCCGACTTCGAAACTAGACCGTTGCCAGATACCCCTGAAATACCCAAAAACTGGGCTGGGCGGCTTGACATCCCTGGAACACCTAGGGGAAATTCGCTCTTCTTTTGGCTCTTCTCAGCCGAGGACAAAGCATATGATGACAATCTCATAAGTAAGACCAAGTGGTACAGCTCTCATGGGACAACTTCTAAAATCATTTGCTATTCGTAGTATGGTTGAATGGTGGTCCAGGCTGTTCCTCACTCGTTGGAGCTTTCCTTGAGAATGGCCCTTTGCGATTCACGGGTAACTCCACCACCCCCGAGAGGAATCCCTATTCATGGACTAAGCTTGGCCATGTACTATATATCGACCAGCCTGTGGGAACCGGCTTTGCATCTGAACAAATTCCAGTTACCTCGAATAAGGAAGTGATATCAAACTTTTATGAGTGGCTAGTATTATTTGACACCACCTTTGATCACATTCTCCGTACGAAAAAAGTGCACATTATGGGTGAATCGTATGCCGGCATCTATATCCCGTATATTGCCAGTGAGATCATGAAACGCAAAAGTGAGCTACCAGTTAACCTAGTGTCGATCGCCATTGGTGATGGAACTATTGGGCCAAATACCGGAATGTCCTCTCTTGGGATTGTGGGATTCCTCGAGGAATATGCATCAAAGCTCCAAGTACCCGAGGATATTATGACTGCGATCTCATTTGGGGATCATGCTTGCGGATTCGACATAATTCGTCAACGCGCAAAGGTTTACCCCCCTAAGGGACACTTTTATCTACCTGGAGGATCTGGAAATGCGAAACAACCCAGGGCAAGCAAATCATTACATAGAGGTATATCTGATGAGAGTTTGGAATTGTGCAACATTCACCCTACTACCCCTGAAAGTATTAAATCATCCATATTCAGCTCAACATGTTATGGCCAATGCGCGGTATACGACACTACGGCGGACTATCTCAGCTCCCGGAAATGTTTCAGCATATATAACATTGACTATGGCTGCGGCTTCATAAATCCCACATCCACTCTCGATTCATATTTCAGCCGAGCAGATGTGCAAATCGCATTAAACCTAATGCACCCAATGGATCAATTACGCCCTTTCCAGTCCTGCAATCCTAGAATTCTTGAGACTTTAATGGCTCTAGCCAACCGACCAGTTCCTCCCTCTTTCGAAATCCTTCCAGATCTTCTTACGACTCATCGGCTGCCTGTTCATATTTACCAGGGACGTTTAGATATGCTCATAAACCACGTTGGGGTCGAAGCCACCATTCAAAATATGACCTGGAATGGCGCCCAGGGATTCCAGGAGTCACTCCATTTTGAGTTTGGCAGACAGAAGGATAAAGCTGTTGGACTGTGGAACGAGGAACGAGGGCTCAGCTACCATTTGTTCTTTGAGGGTGGGCATTTCCTACCCGCTGATCTCCCAAAAGAGGTATTCGATTATGTCAAAGATGTCGTTTTAATACAGTGAACTCGGATCGACCCTCGGGAAATATAAGAATTTGAAGGATCAGCTGCTGTTCAATGGGCCTGGCTCGCTACGGTGATTGATTATTGGAGGTTTTGACAATTAGGGTAGTCCGGGGTTGATCGTCTTTAACACGGCGCTTTACATCCAATAACTACATAGCGTAATTGATAAGACCTGGATTTAGTCGTATTACATTGGCTATACTGAAAGTCCAGGCTACTAAAACGGTAAGAAAGAACCCGGGGACTGCAGCCAGCCGATGGCTGCATTCCTCTCGCTTTCACATTGCTCTGCTCCGTCCGCTTTACAATCCAGCTGTAACCAGAGCAAACAAACCTCCATTTTCCAAAAATATTACAAAGACCGCATATACGAGGGCGTATGCATAACCAACAATACGATTCACCTCAACCACTAATACGCGAGGTGATCTGGTATCTAGAAATAGGTAGCAGGAATATTCATGTGGCCATGGCATAAAACAGCACCTAGGCACAGTAGCAGTCTACCTACCAGTCATAGTTCTCGCTTGTGTATGATCCCATATTCAGCGTTGTCCATCAAACACAACTGGCCCTTCTCCCGATGCTAATAAAGAACAAGAGGGAAACGAAGAAAAGGAGAGTATCATCAGTTTTAAACATTATAATCCATCATCATATCCATGAACATATAAACGGAAAAAAGAGGATAAAAACAGCCAGGTAAAAGGAAATAAAAATAAAACTATCAACTGAGTAACTCGCTGTGCAATATAACCGGGAAACCCCATTTCTCCTAAATGACGGGCCAAAAATAAATGGCAATGAACCAGTAGCGCTTGCAATCCTTTTTCGTGTTTCACCATGCAATCAATCAACACCAGTATCCCCCCAAAAAGAGTAGAGTTGATAAAGCCCAAATATAATCTCGAAACCGTGGAATAAGACAGACAATTTTGAGAATGCTTCTTCATAGACGGAAATAATATGCGGTTAAAAAATAAGGAAATTATGGATATAATATAAGTTAGTTCTATATGGGATATAGAGCTTCGAATGCTGGTTGTGGCGCCAAAGATATGACGGTATATTCTGCAGGGGGCGGTAGTAATATGGAAACTTGAAATCTATGCTAGTATAGATTCTAGCGGCGATAAAATAATGGTGCGGAAGGAGCCATAGAAAGCAAGAGATCTGCCCGTTGAAAGACGTCTCCAGCAAACATGCGATCACCAGATGTATTGGAAATATTTGTGGAGGTGGTCGTTGAAGGAACAGTGGCTTGTGCCGCAGGACCAAGTGCAGCGCTCAAAGGTGTAGCCGGAACGGTGGCTGACTGCGGGGAAGATCCATTGACCAGGCCAGATTGCGATGCAATTGACGTGGAAGAGTTCGAATAATGAAGGTGACCATTAGGATGGGGTTGTGAAACCGCATTAGAGGGATTTGAGGTATGAAGTTCAGCAAGATATGACCAAGGTGAGGTATCAATTAAGCGTCCGGCCTCCCTTATCGTCTTCTGTACTATTCGAAGAGTAGCAACGATCTCAGAGGGAAGTAGACAGAAAGTTTTAGCTTCGCGGATATCGAGAACCAGCTCAACGAAAGTTTGGATGAATGTCTTGCAAAGATGCCAGAATTCACGTTGGTTTCGTAGATTGCCGCCAGGCTCTTTGAGTTTCATGTTGGATAGTCGGTTATCTAGTGCATCGGCAACGTCTACACATGAACGACAGCGAACAAGTAGTTTCCGGCACAAGTTTCGAAGATGTTGGGGAGCTCTGGATTCTTCGGCGGCTTTGAGACACTGGGAGAACTGTTGCGCAGCCAAGGGAACGGATTGGAGTGTAGCCTTATATGCCGATGAGAGTTGAATGAAAATTTTCTCGAAAATACGGTCCTCTTCAATCTCATCTAGACCAGTGACAGGATTAATCCTATTGTTAACCGGAGTCTGGAGCAAGTTAAAAGATTCTCCTGATCGTGGGGTGTTTGCAATAGACGAGGTTCCTGAATGTAAAAACGCATTCGATCGACTACTTGAGCGGCTTCTGCCTCCAATGGTGAGTGGCGGAGCTGTTGGATGGTTCGAATGTGATGGATGACCGGGTGGATGTGGAGCGAATGACGGTAAGGCAGTAGGGAATGGTGCGATAGGCGGGAGATGCACAGTAGTTTCGCTCCGTAGTCGGCGAGAAGTTGGTGGTCTTTCCCTCGTCGGCGTAACCGACGGTTCAGGCTCGCGCTCGGACATGAATTTACTCACAGGTTGGCTTGTGGTAGTAATGGATAGTTTTTTGGTCATTTTTGGCTTTCGAAGCTTCGGTTTCACGTCAAAAACAGCGTAAGCATTGCGAAGTTCGATTAGACTGCCGTATATCATGAGGAGGAGAGTCCGGATATATTTTGGGTCGCTCAAGGCTACAGCTTTGGCAACGTTTGCGCGAAGCTGGGTTCCAACGTGTGTATAGGCAGTGATGCAGGTTGCACACTCGTGCTTGACAGACTCGGTAATTCTTTTGGCAACCTCTTTATCCTGTAAATCTGCATCACCAATGTTCTGTAATGCTTCATTCAGTTGATCGAGATGCGTTGTCGCATTATAAAAAACAATCTCAAGGCTGCTTCGCCTATATTCTTCCGCCTTTATAACATTGATTAGGGAGGAGATATGAGGATGTATCTGATAAAGTGCATAGAGCACGCTTCTTGCAGAATTGACCACAGGATTTTTAGTCGTGGTTTTTACTCTCTGCTCGGGAAGGCTTGAAAGTCTGTGAACAAATCCATCTTTTAGGCGTCTCCGGTCCATTGGGCTGCTTGGGCTAGATGAGTTACTGCCGTCATTTGTCATGCCACCGCGCTGGGACCGGAGAAGGGAGCCATGGCTTAGACCGCGTAGATGGCTGTTACGATATGGGCGCATCTCGTCCAGAGTTCCGAGATCCGTGTTTTTCCTACTTACCAGCCCCATCCTCTTGTTGCGTGACGTTCCTGAGCCGGCGATAAAGCCTTCACTGTTGCTTCGGTTGCGTTCACTGGCACTCCTAACACTTGCCAAAGTGTTCGAACGATGAATAAGTCCACTTTGACCAGATGCCATTCTATGATGTGATCTAGTGGGTATCGGTGGCGGTCTTGACAACGAGGGAGACCTGGAACCAGACGTAGAATCGGTTCCGTTAGATCTGGGTATCACCGGAAAACGATTACCTCTCTTTGGCGGTCTCGGTGGTTCAGTTGTTTCACTGCGTAAATGTCGTTAAAACGGTGGCTTTTGTTTATGGGAGCAGTTTTAACGGGTGAAACATATTTACCTTTGGTCGTTATACTCAGGCTCAGGGGATGCTGCGGCCCGCCTGCTTTTCAAAAATCTTTTGAGTTCCGTGGTAATTGCACTGTCTTTTTCATTATCCGCCATCTCAAGATGGTTGACATCCGCTTCTCTGAGTTCCAGAACGGCTTTCAAGGAGCTGTTAAGCGGGTTTCCGGAAACCTTGATAACCTGTAATTTACTCATGTCCGCGAGTTGGCTTGGGAGGTCTTCCAAGAAATTCTGCATTATGGAAAAAACCCGCAATGAAGACAAATTGCGGACTTCCTCAGGCAATTTTGTGATTTTGTTCCGGCTTAGGTCGAGGATTTCCAGGAATGTGAGACTGTAAACCTAGGAAATGTCAGTACTTGGAGGTGGCTAAAGAAAAAGTAAAGAAAAATGTAGGACGTACAACTCGCGGGAACTCTGTGAAATTGTTTGCTCGGATATTGAGGTATCGAAGGTGAATACATTCCGAGAAACGGTTTGGAATGCGGTCAATGTGATTATTGGAGAGTGATAACCTGAGAGCATTTTTTTGTTAACCAGCTGCTACCAATACTAATGGAATGGAGCATAGCAGGTGGAGATAGAAGGGACATCCCGCAACGGGTTGATATATCAACTGAAATAAGGAGGCCTACCTGGCAACTTCGTCCTTTATTATATTAACCACCGCTTCTGGGACACGAGCAATGTTTGCGTGGCCCAGGTCGATCGTAAGCTTTGGCCGAACAACATCCTCTACGGCTTCACTTCCAGCCAACGAACGTTTTGTATCTTGAATACCGCTATCCACTGCTCTCTGGGCAAGCTCTATTATCAAGTCTTCAGCCAGCAGCTTTGACGGTGCTGGTTTATGTGGCCGTGTAGAAACTTCATCGCGGGCAGAGTTTCCATTATTCGGTGAGCCCGTTCTAGTGTATACCGGTTCCTTTATCTCGTTTGATGCATCCGTCCTGTGTGGCCGATGCGGCCGCACTGTGTCATCCATGCGACTCATTGTATATCGATAGTGCACTCCCAACGGGGGGAAGGGGGGTATTCCCGGTTGACCAGCAACTGGCAATTCACGGAAAAGTTCAAGTCGTATCCAGGGATTTATAAAAGCCAATCTTAATTTGTATGGAATTCCACTAGGAATCTTGCAGATTGACAAGAATCAAACATCGTTTACGTAGTTTTCCCTTGTCGTTATTGGAGGATGTTGCAATGCTGCTCTAGAATGAGACTCTCTATCTCCGCGAATTGAGCTCAAGCATGGGGATTCGGCGGCTCTCTGGGATTCGGCGGGTGACAGGCGGGTATAAATATGCGTGGCTAATCGTGTATACTTCGCTTTGGAGCTTTCTGAGGGCGCGGAATTCGGAGGTGCTGAGGGCAGTAACGGGCGATGGCCAGGCTCGTATGACCATTCACCAGAAGGGGAACCGGATGGCGGGTTTGATCAGCGTCTCCCGTCGTGCTGGTCGGCTTTGAGCCGTTTATTCACAGCAAAAAGCAGCTCTTTGCGTTCTCCTCCAGGCTGTCTTGACTGTCTTGAGTGCTTCTTTGGTTTCTTGTCGCCAACGTCGTCGCCGCGGTTCTATTTGGCGCAAGATGAAACAGACACATCACGTGAGGGTGACGGCGTTCGAGGTCGGTTTTTTTCGCTGTGCGAGACGAAGCAGAAGACAGCAGCAGCGAGCAGTTGGATCCAACATTTAACTATTATCTACAACGCCGCCACCCTTTTTCTTTTTCTCGTCCTGTGTGGGAGAGGCAGGTTCGTTTTTACGCGAGCTGGTGAGACGAAACTGATACTGTCCTGCGTCTGTTTGAGGGCGTCATAAACAATACGATGTGGGGGAAGCCAGCGAGAAACGAGCCGGCCATGAAACTGGACTTGGTTTCAATAACGGTGGAGCGAGGTTGTACGGAGCAGTTGAAACCACGGGCGAGTTCGAGAATACAGAAGCGATTGATGTGATGGCTATGTGGCGGGTTCAGCTCGTGGAGGAGTACTCCGTACAGGGGAAAAGAAAGGAAGAAGACTGTGTAGGTGAAGGTAAAAAGTACAGATGATAATATACAAAGGCGTATCCTGCCGTCCAATATGATACCATATATCTAAGCGTCAACCATTAAAGCGGTTTGATAGAGTCCAACAACTTGGATTCCGGGGCACTCAATTCATTGCCGGCCATTGATGATTCGGCCTCAGCCTCTGTGATCTCTGTGCCAGCGAAGGCTGCCCTGCTGCTCTGCTGCAGCACAATCTCAGTCTCTGCCCACTTCTTCCAGCGGTCATACTCTTGGTTCTCGAGTTCCATTCCAATAGTGTTTGTGTCAAGGCCGAAGTATGCACCGGTTGCTCTGGCCTCCTCTTGAGCAATCCTCCTCTCAACGTCCTCCTGAAGTCGAAGCTTGTAGAATTCACGTCGAGCAATGTCATAGGCTTGCTCCTTGGTTATGTCAGGTACCGTATTGAGAAGATGCAACTGTCTCTGAACAACACTGCAAGTTGATATTGTTTGTTAGCCATGGTAAGAGGCGGGAAAGAGCCACTCCGTTTGAGCTGACAAGTCTTAAAAGTAAATACCTTTCTCCATCCACGCGTTTCCTTTGCTGTTGTAGATTCTCCCAGTTATATCTCATGTGGTCCTTTCCGTCGTTCTCCAACACCACTCTCGGCCGCGCAAGTTCCCAAGGATGGTCACGATAAAATTCTCTTCGTAGCTGGTCCTCCTCAAATTCCATTTTTACCGGTTGAAACATGCGACTGGGCTTCTTCGACTGTAGACGGCGGGTAGGACGAGCTTCGATGACAGCCCGGGGCTCCGCCTTTCCAGGTAGAGTCTTCATTCTCTCTCTCGTAAGAGTATGCTGCTGTGGTAGATTTCGCACCAACACGCTCGATGGCGGGATGCTATCCATAATATTTGCCCAGCATGGTAGTCGCTGGATTCTCCCAGCCTTTTTCTGTGCAATTGCCGTCTTCCGTACCTGGAGAGCCGCGAAGTTGAGCTTTCCCATGGCTGCTAGAGTGTTTGGAGGGAGATAGGCGGAACAGGTGCACCCAAAAAGCACCGAACAGTCAATTGAGAGACAGCGGACCTGTTCACATAGACAGAATAGTAGAAATATAGCAAGACGCCCTGGTAACCCCAGTACCGAAGCCGTAAGTATCGCTTGGAATGGTTTGGTTCTTCTGATCGTGAGAAAAAGCGAAAAGGAATTTGCAAGGTTACTCTTCCCAAGAGCCTTTTCCGTCCAATCAGCATGCAAGGTTCTTCGGCGTAAGCAAAAATTGAATATATCCAACTCAACGCTATTCAAATACAAATGCTGAATCAAAACTGCTTTCGCATCCACCCTTGATGTCTCTTGTCTTTGACTAGGTCCTTTTGTTTTCCTTTTGCTTTTACTTGCTCCTGTTCCCCTTCTGCTCCTATCAACGGAGCCGGCGCTACAACATCCGATACTTGACTCTCGTTGCGCATAGCTCTCCCTTGCTACCAGCAATTTGATTCAATGACACCATGTCAGCTATCTCATGTCTCTGTTTAGAAGCTTGGAAAGGCCGGCAAGCGCCCAGTATATCATTAACGTGGGCCACAGTTGCTTGCGAACTGATACTTTGAGATCTTCGCGAGCAAATCACTCAGATATCATGCGGCGGCCTCTGTCGACGCTGCCTGCGTGCACCAACAGCATTCTTGTCATGGACAATTTCATAAGTTGCCTAGTTGCAGCAGGATTCTGCAAAAAGCATGCACCGTACAGGAGTACATCGTCAACGCGAGTGCCTCGACAGTTTCTCCCTACCGCAGCCAAAAGATTACAGAGCACTCTGAACAACGCCTTACGGACAGAATCAAACGAGCATACGGCCGTACACCATGACGCGCGGAGTTCAGAAACAGATGAACAACGAAATAACAAACGGAAACGGCCAAAAATTGTACGAGTAGATGACAATAGCTCGGGCAGAAGGAGTCCTGCGGTGGTAGTTAAAGGGCCTAAGCATGGCCTACCGTCAAAGGGTTCTCTCCCACAGGAGTTTAACGTGGACAATTTAACCTACCACCGAGCAAAACACGCCAATACCGAGGAGTCGAAGTTGCTTTTTGGGCTATACCTTGGTGTGCTTGGGAATGTTGAAGGAACTACGAGTCTGAAGGTTGTGTTGTCAAACCCGCACAGAGAGGTGTTGGTGTCATCTCGGCCATGCAAACAAGCTGGAAATGATGATTTAGATGCCAACGGAGTTTCTCACCTTATCTCTCTTCTCGATCAAGAAAACTGCAGCGACCAGGAGCTGTTTGCAGCCTACAGACGGATCCCTTCACCAGGAGTATCATATCTCAGTTCAAAGACAAGGGGCAAACTATTACATCGATTTGCGAAACCCGAACGTAAGGGCCGAACTGGAGTTTTCTACTACCTCACTTTGGTTGATGATATGTGTGACGCCTCCCTTGAAATGTCACCATCTCTTTGGACTGCAGCAATCCATCTTGCAGGAAAATCCGCCTCTACCGTGAAACGAGAGGACTTAGACGCCGCCATTGGCGTATGGCGGAGAATGGAACACGAAGGCAACATTTCTAGCTCTAGTGTCGCTTTCAACATTCTCTTTGATCTAGCTATAAAGTCAGGGCAGTTTCGAGTAGCTGAACGGATAATCGCTGACATGAAGAAGCGGAAAGCCAAATTTTCCCGATTTGGTAGGGTTGCGCAAATATTTTTCAATGGTTTAAAGGGGAGTGCCCGGGGAGTTCGCCGAGCATACGATGATTTCATCAAAGCGGGTGAAGTTGTGGACACTGTGGTTTTAAACTGCGTTATTGCGTCTCTCATACGCTCTGGGGAGGCTAAGCTTGCAGAAATCATGTACGAAAGGATGAAGGAAGCCCATGAAAGACTTAAAAATAATGCCAGTGAGAAAGCTGTCATGTATCCGTTGCCCTCCCAAGACTACTCTGCATATCGTAAAGCAAGCAAACAGCTTGGGAGGGTTCTTGGAATGACATCCTATCTGCATGACAAGCTTCCGGACCATCATCGGGCTCTTCAAGCTGCTATGCCTTTGACGCCAGATGCAAAGACATTTCACATACTTCTTTCCTACCACGCACATGTTACGGGTGACCTGGGCCGCTTTCTATCTCTTCTAAGTGAGATGGAAGGAACTCTGTCAATTCCCTCCCACGGTATGGTGTATATCCTTTTATTCCAAGGATTTGCGATTCACGGGTCGAAGAAGAACACCCGATGGACATATCCTCGCCTACAGCGTGCCTGGCTTTCCTTTCTCCGTGCAGTTCGTGATTATGATACATCTATTCAGACAAAACCACGCACTCTGAACAGAAAAGCGAAACTCACTTGGTTCACCGAAACGTCCTTTGTTGAAGGCAAGGAACTAGAGACTCAAACTACGGTGGAGGAAATGGAGAAAGCCGAGGAGGAATTTAAGGAAGAGGCAACAAAGATATTCCATGGCACGTTTTATGACGCACGCGAAGAACTCGAGGATGACTGGAAATACGAAAATAGCGTCTACCTCGGCCGAACAGTCATTATTGCATGTCTTCGTGCCTTCTTTATCTGTGGTGGAAGATCGGCTGTTCTTGGAGTATGGGAACAGATCGACCAAATGTGGCAAGGGAATTTGAAGCAGCGAGATATTGATGCAGTGCGGGCAGTTCTTCGAGAACTTGTACCGCCCAGGCATCATTGAATGAAGTTTTATCACAGAGCTTTGTTGTTCGCCTAGGAGGATATTACCTCGATACCCCATTCTACCATGTTGTATAATACGTATTATTCATCAGCGCCTAATGAGCCTTTTAGTTATATACCAATCGCCTGAAGAACATTGTACATATCATCTCAATTTGTTTTGCAAGGTATCCAAGCTCAAATTAGCCGCGCGCTTATAGCATGAAGTTAAGGGTCCCCTGCCCAGAGTTGAACATCACGTGGATTCGCGATTAATCGAAATTTAAAGTTCGTCGCGTTAGTTCGCAGAATTTATATCAAATTTCCACGCTGAGATCCACGCCAAAGCCACGACACTGAGAGTGATGCTATGGCGACGGGATGAGTCGCCAGCCTGTTGATATCGACTTAACTCTTCGTCGAGTTTTTGGGAAAAAGTCGTTTAGGTAACTGGTTATATTCCTATTAATCTTACCACCATCAGTTCTGACTTGCCCTCAGGCCCCTTCAACGTGAAGTTATCCAGGCAGCCATCGAAGGACATGATGTCTTTCTCCAGGCAGCAACTTCTTTTGGCAAAAGCCTGTGTTTTCAGCTACCAGCGGTAGTTGCCCATGGAGGTTAGTACTGCCCTAATTTCCAGCTGATTACAGCCGCTGAACCTACATTCTGAAGTTACAATCGTAGTTTCACCTCTCCTCTCGTTGATGGTACGTCATACCAAACAGACTTGAAATAATTTTTAACAATTAATGCGATGAGTTCATTACTGACACCGTCTAGGTGGACCAAGTTGCGAGCCTTGAGGCTAGAGCAATACCGGTTGCAACCATTAACTCTACAACCCCGGGATCAAAACGCAAGGAGATTCTTGCCGATATCCTGTCAGGACATCCAGTAACTCGTCTTTTATATGTGACCCCAGAATTCTGTCAGACTGAAACATTCAGGCGCAGTATTTCAACCGTGCATCAACAGGGGGAGCTCACACGAGTAGCGATTGATGAGGCCCATTGCGTTAGCGAATGGGGCCATGATTTTCGACCTGCATATAAGGCTCTTTCTTGGTTCAGGCGCGAGCTAAAGGATCCAATTGTCCCCATGACTGCGCTGACAGCCACGGCAACATCTCGTGTTCGTCATGACATATTCACACTACTTGGTTTGGATACATGCACCTTGAAGAAATTTAGCACATCCTCAGCCAGACCAAACATTCACTATGAAGTGAAGTATCTTCCGGAATGCGCCTACGATCTAACAGTACCTGAAGATAACCAAATAGATCACTTGATATCCTGGCTAAATGCAATAAATCAGCGTCGTCTATCTCGACTATCACAGCCAACCAAGGATGCACAGGACGAGTCGGATTCAGGTCCTGCTGCTCCTCCTCCAATGTATGGAATTATCTACGTGCCTCTTAGAGCACTGTGTTGTGCTATAGCCAGCATTTTAAGTTCATCGACGAGTATTAAGATAAAGGCTGTCTCTTACCATGCTGGGCTTGCAGCTACAGAAAGGGAGAGGATCCAAGCAATGTGGGCGGCACCTCACAAAAACCCAATGCCGCCGAAAGACCCAACCAGGACAACTGATACAAGCAATCAGAAACCTCCACCCCCCGCTTTCTACATTATCGTTGCTACCAACGCTTTTGGAATGGGCATCGATAACCCTAATGTGCGCTTTGTTGTGCACTGGACTCCCCCACGTACCTTTGAAAGCTTTGTACAGGAGTCAGGGCGTGCCGGCAGAGACGGCTGTGCAGCCATTTCTCTCGTCTATTACAACCCGTCTGAATGCATACGAATAATCGACCGTATTCGCCAAACGGGAGACTTTGCGAATGAAACAGTCCGATTGACAAGTAAAAGAACGTTTGAGCACCTCACTGCTGCTGAGATGAAGGCTCGGGAAGAAGCAAAGGCCCAAAATACAGAGGCTAGTTTAAGAAGTTTTGCAAAAGTGGTCAAATATTGCGAAACAACAGAGCGGTGCAGACATGCTATGATTCGAGAGTTTTCAGACGACCTTGAATTAGAGCTTTCTCGGGATAGACCCCCGCCGTCCTCTCAAACTGCTTGCAGATCATTTGAGTCAAAGCCGAAGAGCCTCGCTGTGTGCGACTATGCATGCGACCACTGCAAAGAAGGGTCTGCTGCATTAGCACAGAAGAAAAAAGCCGAGTTAAAAATCTCTAAACAATTGTGTGAGAATGGAGAGGGAGAAGACGCCGCTTATACTAAGCTAAACTTGTTGCACTTTATGGAACTGTACCTGGCTAGGCGCGAGCCCGCCTTCCTGGGCGATATGTTCCCATGGTAACACGGAGTTGCTTTATTATTCTTTACATAAGAAGCGATAGTACACTATAGATAGAAATAGGATGTAGGAATGGGGGGGTGTGGCCTAGGGAGTAGGCTTTAGTTATAGGCCTTTTATTTTATCTAGCCTGTCCACTAATTTCTTGTCCATAGGGCCGTCCATCCATACCTTTTATACACCGAATTATGTATCTTGTGTGATCTAAAATAATGTACTCGAGGACTTTAGGAGAAAGAGTTGCAAAATAACCTCTTCCATACGCATATACTCTACTAAAATCCAAGACAATTATTAGATCTATTGTACCAAGAAGTACACCCATCCGCCGAGATAATAGCTATTGGTTTTGTCAATTGTGCTTATTGGAATATTAAACCTTTTACTTTAAGGGTGTAAGAAACGAGCTGATTTCAAAAGGTGGTACTGTCAAAATGAACCTGGCTTTTGTTCGCATCTTTATATTTCGTATTATCCCAAAGATGCAATAATCAATCTTATTAGACCCTAGCAGATTCTAGATGCCTATCTAGAATAGAATAATATGGCTGCTACAGACCTGGTGGCGGAGGAACCTAGAAGACAACGTTAGTAAGTAATCTCATATAAACCAATGGCGGTTGGCGAAAACTTACTGAATTATACCCGCCAGACGGGGGCGGCGGTGGTGGAGGAGGGGTTTCTGATGAAGGCGGAGGCGGTGGGGGTGGAGGCGCTGCGGACTCCGGGGGAGGTGGAGGAGGAGCGGTAGATCCCGTTTGTTGTTGTTGCTGCTGCTGTTGTGCAGCTTGCTGATAATATTGATAATAAGCAACGTAATTTTGATAGCCTCCATATGCCGCATAAGGGTCTTGGCCACCATAATATTGAGCGTATTGGGCGCTATAATCGGGCTGAGAGCCACCTGCAGATGGGGTAGGCGTTGCCCCAGGCCCAGACTGCGGAGTCATCCCTGAAGGTGTTTGAGGGGAGGAATGGTTGTTATATCCCCCGCCACTATGGTGTCCACCTCCAGAGGAATAGCCCATGCCATACTGATGGCGGTCACGATGGCCGTAGCCTCCGCCACCGTGATAACCTCGCTGTGGTGGTGGGTTTTCTTTGAATTTCTCATACTGTTCCTTGACATTGCTAAGCAAGTCCTCACACAAGGCTTTTGCATTCTGGACTTCATTTGGATCAGGTCCACTAAGGAGACGTCAGAACGGTAAAGATGAAATGGCAAGAACTGATAGAAAAACTTACGCGACATGCAAATACATTGGTTCATCACTTTCTTGGTTAGTGCCATGTTCTTTGAATCCTGATCCACGACCTTTAATCTGGACACGGCAGTGAGTTTTTTGCTGGATGTGCTTGACATATTGACCCCCTTGACCAACAACTTGTGCGCGCAAATTGAAGCCAGGGATAGGCTCCAGGTCAATCGGAATCCGTTCTTCAGGCCATTTGGGCTACATTCCATAGTTAGCGCTTAATCTGGGAGGGTGATATTAATTGAAATGGCGCCCAACTTACGCGACCGAACTCATCTCTCTCGACACGTTCTGGCGGTTCCCTTCGGCGGAATCTCCGTTCATCAACAAGAGCAGGAAGTTCCTGCTTCATGAGCTCTTCAATTTTCTTGATAGCCTTGTCCAAGCCTTCTCTTGTTCTGCTGGTGACATGCAGGTAAAGCGGAGGGTTCTAATGCATAATGTTAATTATAGGGAATATATAGAATGTTAGAGAGAATAAGGGGAATAGCATCAAGGCTTACCGAAGGGGTCGCCATGCTTTTATCCGGAAGATAGTTTCCTCTAGTAGTGACATCTTTTTCAAAAATAATGAGCATATTCTCTTAATCAAAAAGTTTGTTTCTAGAATGCAAAAACGGGGTGGAAGGAACACTGTCGTACCGGCGCCAGTTTCTTCTTTAATCTAAATCACGCAGCGGAGGTCAGCAGATGCAAAATAGCGGGAGTTAGGTGCTATGAAGAATTGTGGGTAAGCTTCATCCATCATCACAAAAGTTGACGCAACGACGTGCTGATCAAAGGTCAATTATGATAGAAAATGAGAATATAATCCCCCCAGCGAGTAGCCGGTAATCTTCCATCCCATTACTGGAGTTAGTTCCGGGGGGGATAATATCTCAAGCCACACCAGTGCCTGGGAACATCAGCGGATATATTATAGAGATATTTACCATCTTTTGAGTAGTGCTTTTTGTAATTGTATATCGGTTTCGGAGATCGTTGACTTCGATGTCTTTGATGTAATCACCGTCTGCCATGTATACTTCACCATTTATATGAGCAACCGAGGACGATGCCTTAGTGGAAGGACTGGAAATCTAGGCCGGCTGTTAGTCAGGCAGGGAATACAGGCGAGGGTTGGAGCAAATGGTAGTGCTTGAACATACAGAGCGTCCTGGCGGAGTGGTGGATGGTTGATAGCCCTGTCTTGCTTGTATCTGCTCCTTTATCCTGGCGGCCGCGGCAGCTATCGAATCATAGTTATAATAATTAGCCATCCAGCTTCTAATCCATATAATTCGTGTAGCGAATAGGCCAATATCAAATCGAACTCACCCGCAGCGACTGCAGGGTCAGAGGGAGTAGCGGGCTTGCTCGCATCTTCTGAACCCTGGCTGGATCGACGATTTATCGGGCTACGATCCCGCACTGCCTCCGAAGCTCGAGCAGACGGCGAGCGCGAGCGTCTATCAAACCGAGACTGGCGTTTTGGTTCAGGCTCTGTCTGGTCAAACCGAGAGCGTTTAGCTCGCCTGTCACTATCGGACATCCTGGCTGTCTCGAGAACCGGGACAGGGTAAAAGGTATAGGTTGTCCAACAGGTAGCAAGGGAAATGCTTCTTCTCTCCAGCGAAACAACTTCTTCTGTCCCTCTCTCTCCGATCAATTCGATCTCTCGCGATCAAATCTTGGATGTTTCTATTTCTTTTATTTTTTTTATTTTTTGTTCTTTTTTGGGGGCCGGACTTGCTTAGTCATAATTTATCACGTGAATTATCATTATCACATGATTTAATTACTAGTCCTAAAATGGATAGGTTTACTTTCTCCGATCTCGGCTTCAGTCCTTTTCACGTGATCACCGCCCGGGCCTTTTTTTTGGTGACATTAAAATAAGAAAAAAGAAATAAAAAAAAAGATGCTTGAACTTGTTATTACTCACAAGCTGCTTGACTCAAAACGACGAAACGAAGAGAGATAAAAAGGGCTCTCACTCCCCTTGGAGAACGAGTGGGAATTTGCTGACCTGTCCAGCATCGCAGCTATGGCCTCCAAAGCTCTCTGTCGCGGCCAATTGCGCCGGGCATGGGTTGCAGGCGAGAATCCATGTCAGCGTCTAAGCTTAAACAGCTATCATCACCAAAGATACCACCAGCAGCAGCACCAGTATCAGCACCAGCGGCAGATCAGGCTGTCATCCAGCTCGACATCTGCCCTTGCATACAAAGCTCTTCACAGGCGCTCGCCTCCTCCGCTCCCGGTCTCTGATACATCGCCGCAATGGTCAGCTCCCGCCGCAGTGTCCTCCATTCTTTACGAGACCCCTGTTCCGTCGACAAAACCTCCGAAGCGCCATGTGCTCAACTGCCTTGTTCAGAACGAACCCGGTGTGCTATCCCGAATTTCCGGTATCCTAGCAGCGCGAGGCTTCAACATTGACAGTCTTGTCGTATGTAATACTGAAGTTGAGGACCTGTCAAGAAT
Source organism: Nannizzia gypsea CBS 118893 (assembly GCF_000150975.2). Classification (NCBI taxonomy): domain Eukaryota; kingdom Fungi; phylum Ascomycota; class Eurotiomycetes; order Onygenales; family Arthrodermataceae; genus Nannizzia; species Nannizzia gypsea. The sequence continues at coordinate 4,751,055 of NW_003345201.1, forward strand.
GACCATAGTGTTGCGCGGCTTGGATGGTGTTGTCGAGCAGGCTCGTCGTCAGCTGGATGACCTTGTTCCGGTCTGGGCTGTCCTCGATTATACAGACTCTGCTCTCGTCCAGCGTGAGCTACTGTTGGCGAAGGTCAGCATTCTGGGCCCTGAGGTCTTTGAAGAGCTGCTTCAGCATCACCAGGAAATGTCTACCCCCGAAAGTGATACCAATAACATATCCTCAGAAGAAGCTCAACATCGAGAAATGCACAAAGTGGACGGATCTCTTTCAGAAATTGCAGACTATCATCCAAACAAATTAGCGGCCAGTGAGGCTCTTCGACACAAGCATGAGCACTTGGAGGCTATTACTCATCTGACGCATCAGTTCGGAGGAAAGGTGCTGGATATTAGCACCAATAACTGCATCGTTGAACTGTAAGCCGAGCCTTTCCCCTTCCCTCCCTTCTGGTAGGCAGAGCAATCGAAAAACTGGTCTGATGACTAACTATTTACCTATTAGCTCCGCAAAACCCAGCCGTATCAACTCGTTCCTTAAGCTTATCTCGCCTTTTGGCATCCTCGAGTCTACTCGAACTGGTCTCATGGCTCTACCCCGTTCTCCCTTGACCTCGCCTGCTGAGGAGGTCGAAAAGGAGGCTGCTGATATAGTCGATACAAGCACCCTACCACCTGGCTAATCAACATCCCATTTATGTTCAGCCCCCCCTTTTCCCTTCTTGGATCTCATGTTGTGCTTACCGGAGCTTCTTTTTCCTCCCCTTTTTTGACGAGCATGTCACTGGAAACTTGCAACCAGTTGTATATCTAAATCTTCCCAGTCAGATTTAAAAGGTCGGGTTAGCGTGAGCTTTTGAATTGTCTCATGTTTCATGGCTTCCTTGATCAGAGAGAAGTATAGTTGCTATACTGCAAGCCAATTTTTACAATTCTTGCGTATAGCCACTTGTACCAGCTGATTAACATAAGCTGAACCAAAACATATTAAGTTTTAATACATTTCAAAAAATGTTTCATATGTTATATGAAGCGCAATTCTAGACCGAGAAGTAATTATAAGCAAAGAGAAAACACTGACCGGTCTAATCTGCATGCGAGACACACTATGGGTATATCGAGTAGTGGAAAATGAGAAAAAAGGAGAAAGATGTATAAATGATGCAGGCTCAGAATAAATGAATGGGAAGCGCAAAACGAGAACTATGAAAGGGACAGCCGTTGGATGTTCTAGCAGAAGGATATGAAGCCCGAGGCCCTTCGCTCTCAGGGGTACTCATCAGGGACCCATCTCAGCGTCAAGAAGAAAAGAAAGTCGTTAATCATCAAAAACATATTTAATAGTTAATCAAACAACCCCAACGCGAGGCTCAAACAGTCTTCACCTCGGACTGAGTGGCCGTCTGAGTTGTCAGGGTTGGCAGTCTGAGCAGATCCCACAGTGTAGACGGGAATGTTCTTCTCCGACCTTCCTCGAGCAGTTACAGTCCCGAGAGAAAATGGTCTCGATGGCGCCGCATTGATAGTATAGTAACTTTTTGCACATGGTTGGTAGGATATAGGAGATATCTTGCTCTCTCCAGGCCTGGGTTTTGTTTTGCCTTGGGATGGCAGTGTTTTTGCCTGATCAAGCCGACTAGTTATTGAGCAGGCCGTGTTTGGTTGCTCCTGGGAATATCAATATTGAGTCTCGGTTGAGTGTCTCATGGATCAGGCCTAGGTATACAATGAGCCCCAGGTCAGTTCTTAGCCAGTACACACCACGGTATATTCCCTGAGCGAAGTCATACCTGCGAGCACTTGATAGTCTTTCCAGATAGTCTTTCCAAACAGATTGATATTCTCAACTAACTGGCATCTAGACTCTCTTAAAGCGAATGACTCGGATAAGAAGCATGGAAGAAAAAAGAAGACCAGCTCCGGTGGGCCGGGGGATGATATACAGATTTATATATCTCTGCCCATGTCATCCATACATACAGATACTCCCCCCGTATATTCAATCGTACACTACTGGGCAGGGCGGATCTCACCACCCAGTCAAACAGGGGTGAGTGGGTAGAAAAGGGGCCCCATGGTAGAAGAAGGACATCCAAACAGCAGCAAAACAACTGACTACGGACTAGAAAATAAAAGAAAAACACGATACGATGGAGCAAGAAACGTCATGCGTCGTACGGAATAGAGAATAGCGTCAAGAAGCAAAAGAAAGCCGGTTTCTTGGGCATTAAAATCTCACTACATCGACTAACTAGCTAACTAGTTACGCTTTGCCATCGGAGGCGAACAGATGTTAGAGATTTACTCCACTCAACGGCATCCTTATTTTTATATCATGCATTATGCGTTTCGAGGGATCGCTGGCCGGGGATGCCGTGCGGTGACATGCAGGATACATACACACAGACAGACATGCTCTGTACATATACACTCAGCCCGCACAGAAGCTAAGATTCGATAGCTAGGGGTCAGCCTTGTGCTCTCTTTCAGGCGGAGGATGCAGAGCGAGGAGAGAAGAGAGGAGGAGAAGAGGACCTTGACTTCGACCGTGACCACAAGCGTTGAAGCCGAGCATGATTGGCGCCTCCAGGGCCGATGGGACGGTTGAGCAGTGGATTTCACTGTTTGGCCGTCCTTTTCTTTGCTTTTTCATTCCTTTCATCTCATTCTATCATTATTATGATATTCCGCTCTGGTGGACTTTGTCAACACGTAAGTCCCCCCTGTCTCCTTAACTATCTCGAAGGGCATACGTTGACCGGAGATACAGCCCATGGCCAATTGTGATTATATCGGTTAATCCAATATTTAGCTGGCCATCCAATCGAGTGGACAAAGTATGTATCCCGTCCACTAGTTAACCGGCCACTGAGAGCCCTCTCAACACTCCACTTTGCCAGATATTAAACAGGGGACGCCTACCACAATATCGGTGAGCCCAAAAGATGACCACCATGCGGTGAGGCGGCAGACGCGAGGTACCCTGGTGTGCTACCCAGGCCATGGTATCATATTGACGGGAGAGCATGGACCAGAGGGCCAGTGAAGTGGTTTTGATATTTTGTCCGCCGCCTGCGGTAACTAGTCAGCCATGGTTATGCTACTCTGCTTGCGCGGCCGTCTGGTGACTTGCAGGTTGCATATCTAATTATTCCAAACATACAGTGCAGCGAGAGAGAGCTCTGGATTGACGAATCTAAGAATAGGTTCTCCTCGTTTATGTATGAATGCCGTGTTGTACATCTTTGAATGGTATTCTATACATCGAGGCCTCAAATCTAATCATTGAGATAAGTTAACTGAGGGTCACTCGATGGGCCTTCATGAAACTCAGCAAACGCATCCGGAAGCATCCGCCCAAGGCTGAAGGGGTCAGTCATACTTTTGGGCCCTTTGAAGGGCTCCAAGATGCTATGTTTTCTCGGTCCATTGGAAGATGCCAGAGACATACATGCTGGCGGGGTCGATATACTCGTATTCTCGCGTGGGAAAACATACAATTGGGATGATGTGGCTTGCCAACTTGCGGCGAAATGCACGATGACATCAAGCCCGGGTTTGAGGCTACCAGAACAGCCATCGTGCTTATTTCAACATGTGATGTGCAGCCGCTGCGAGCGAAGGATGGAGGAGTGGTTCACGCATACTCGCTTGCCTGGTATCTTCATATGTCCGTTGTAACCACGAAGTCACTACTTGCGCAAGGTTGCTGAAGCAGCAGGCGGACATGAAGGCCGATGACCATCAGCTCTCGCTCGCTCAGATCGCCATCAGCAGCAGCCGAATTTCCTCTTCACTGATTCGACCCACGTATGCGGCATGCAGCATATGCACGATCAGGTCAGCTCCGGGGGATGAGGCCAAGCTTGCAAGATACCCATCCATGCTCCCGGCTCCCGTCTGGACAAAGGATGGCGGAAGCATCAGGCTGTATATTTGCTGCGCTGGATGTCTGGATTGATGCCTGAGAGACGCCAGGGTTACTACCAACAGTCGAAAGCGCTCTTTTGCTTTGCAGGCTTGGGACTCTCATCTCATCTTCGTCTGCGTTCATTCCATGCAGCTTATCACTGGCTGTCGTTACAACCCCCTTCATACATATGCACCTTACATTCAGTCGTGTTGTATCCCCCGCCTAGAATGATTGAGGAGGTACCAGCGGCATTATTGTATATCCCTGGCCGGGTTGATATGAAGGATATCGCTTTTCTCCTTCAAGTCATCGGAGATACTCTCCTTGCATCCCCCCCCCCCCCCAGTCGAGTATTCGTCTACCTGTTGGAGGATGGCATGCTTCTACACAACACCCCTGCATGGTGAACAACCACCTCTTCTGTGGGTGAACTGCCTTGCTGCCTGCGAGAAATTGGAAACTGCATTGAATAAAATAACTCATGGAAGGGTATTATCTGCTGTGTGACAAAGAGGGAGAACACCCGCTGATCGCCGGCATACCCTGTTCAGCCACAACCGCTTTTTCTCTTCCATGCCAATATCACTTTCGCAAGCTGGTACACCTACACACCTCCAAGTTCGTGTTTGTTCGAAGGAAATAAGTATTTTCAATATGCAGAAGGCCTCGCCAGGCAAAAATGTCATCCGAGTACGGAGCGTGGCAGAAGGTGCATACGCAAGAAACGCTCCTTGGTTCACCATATCCAGCTGTATGCCCGATGCTAAGCAGCATATACTTCCGCTTGCCCTTGATGCACTGATCACAACTGTGCCCAAGTCATTTTCAAGATGGTATATGATGTGCTGTCGAGCTCATACATGGGGGAGGGACCGCCAGATAACTAAGCAGGGGAGATCCAGGCCGCTCTACGGAGTATCACCCATAACCGCAACCCTTAGAGTGATTAGGCAGATTTATGTGTCCCTGGGTGGCTTTGTTAGGCCAGCTTAAGGCGAGCGCGCGCCTTAGTCAATTAATAATACCTGGGGAAGCAACGAGCTCGGTCCTGGCTCTAGAAATGGACGGGGGAACATCCCCAGAACTGAACGCACTCCAGGGAGGGATTATCGCCGCGCATGCACTCCCGATGCCACCAGAATTTTGCTACCCAAGCACGTCATACAGTGGCAAGGCTCTCTCCCCTGCAAGCATCGCTGATTCCGGACAAGTATCATCCGTACGTCGCATAGGCATTGAGCTCCGAGTGAGGGGAAGACGAGCCTCCAATCCTTAACACATCTGCCAACGCAAAAGAGACTGTTCGCAGCTCGGCTAGTCCTCTTGCTAACTTACTCTTGCGCTTTGGGGCCAGTTTTACCCCCGGTTGTGCCAGGGATAATGGTAGTGGTATACGAAAATCACCCCTGGCTGGTCACCAATGATGTCAACTACATTCGGCCGACTCGCTGTTTGTTCTGTACGACTGGCAATGAACTGTTCACCAACATGTACGGAGTGACTGGAGAGAAGCAGCGTATGGCCTGCGTCCAGGGAGACCATTAGCCTACTTTGAACGAGCCGATAAACGATCCGCATAACCTAAGTGACCTAATGCGGCGCTTTTGTCGTCAACCGGAGGACAAGGCTGCCTTGGGCAGAGAGAACGCTTACCTGCGAGCAGCTTCAGGGGCTAAACAGAATATGCACATGAAGTATGCACAAGAGATAGCTATGTGTTCCGTCTTTCCGGAGCTCTCTGACCCTTGCTTTCTGTGGGGGACGACGCCGGCTAAGCATTTTCAATGCTCTTGACCCTGCGGCTTTTGTCTCTTTTTTTTTTTTGATAACTAACTAGTTATGCGGGAAATGCAAAGCAGAGTAGTTAGATATCTCAAGCCATGTATAAGATGCTTTCCATCGTTCAATAACCTAGAAAGCGCGTTACTTCCCAACAGCTTTCCAGAAAACAATGAAAGTTATGCCCTGTGGTCGGCATTTTCTTCGATCCTCTTCTCCCCCGGCCTACCATCGCCGCTGCCCATGTCCGCTGTATCGCATGTTCATTCGGTGATGACAGGGGCAAACAACAACCATGCCCCAACTTCTCCTCACGAGATGAAATGACGACTTCGGTCTAGGACATTCTCTGATTCCATCTTTTAGTAATTCGGGGCTCATGATCTATCCGGTATTGCAACATGGCATGGATGTTGGGGATATATATCACCGCAGTGTCCATCTGCCTTGGAGCATCAAGCTATCGAGAACCTGATTTAATACCCAAGCAAGCAGTTTTTAAATCTTGAGACACAGCCTCAGATATATTAGCCATGAAGACAATATCACTTCTACCTTTCTTCCTGGCCCTAAGTGCCGCTGTGCCAGTCCATGAGTCTACACAGAAGCGGGATCCAGGCTGGGAAGCGCCCTTTAAGGCCGTCACCATGAGAGTTATGAAGAAGGATCCCTCTCGAGAAGAATACCTCCAGGCATACGAATCACGCTTCTGGGTTGGAGGGGAGCCTTCGACGTCCTGTCCAGACAACAAGTGCTCTGAAATAAACGAGACAGTTCTTAATGGAGGCAAAATGGATTCTCTGGTAAGTGGTCCTTTTTCTACACCCTTACCCCTTGCACTCCCTCTTTTTAGATTCTCCAGTGCTAATTGTTGGAATAGAGTGTTGGCGTTGAAGGTGGCCAGCGTATATATCTCGACGCAGACGGTGCCTTGCGATATACATCGCCATCCGACCCCGTAATGCCTCCAGGCTCACACACAGCGAACCTGAATTACGCATACGACTGGGTCTTTGTGCCAAATCAACCAGGAACATGGTGGTGGGCGTGTCCAAATCCCGAGCTGCGGAAGGGCTACTACCAGCTATTTGGCCCCTTCAACAATATCACAGTTCCCGGAATCCAAGACCCTTCAAAGTCTTGTTATAGGGCAGACGTGGCGGGATTTGAATATACCGGTCCTCTACCAGCTACATACGTGTATAACTGAACCGGTGGGATTAAGTTTTGTATTTTTTTTTCTTCCTTTCATTTTTGATGTATTCAACCAAAGTGATGATTGATGATTATGTTAACGACGAGCCTCAAATGTTTCAGTTTTCTATGCTTATAACGAGTTGATGTTATGTCCTATGTATTTCACAAGTGAATATATTCTCCTTGCCGCAGAGTCCTTCCCATTTCTGCCTTCTAGATATAAGAACTATTTCATCCGTAATTACTCTCACAGTCGCATAATTAGGACAGGCAATATATATACTGTTCCAATGATCAGTCAAACCAATAAAAGTAGATGGGATGTATTCAAGTCATCTAGGTATCTAACAGTAACACTATAACATCAAGGGATATATAGAAGAGTACAATATATTAATAAAGGAAATATATAAAAAAAGGAAAGAAAGTAGAAAATTAACCTTTATATACCAGAGTCTTCCTGGAAGTAGTCGGCGGGATAATGGTTGTCGGCATTGCCGTACCATTTATCCCAATTGTCGCACACCCGGTGCATCTCCTTGACATCTTCAGGGTGAGACTTGAGATACTTTATGACGTCGTTTTTATCCTCCAAGATTTGGAGAGCGAGGCCAGCAGAAGCATGCCATGCGATGTGGCAGTGCATAAGCCAGGAACCAGGGTTATCAGCCTTAAATGCAAGGACAACAAAGCCGTTGCTGGGGAGCAGAACGACATCCCGGCGAGGTGGATTGTCAAGCTTGAGGTTCAGGGTTTTGCTGTTAAACGGTTCGTAAGACTGCTGCAGGAGAGCAAAATCATGGCCATGGAAGTGAATCTGTTTTGATAGTGTTAGCGTTTGACCACACTGTGTGGTGGAACAATTGTCTTTTATAAACATACCGGATGGGCATTTGGAGCCTGTGTTCTCCCCAGCTCCGCTTGTTTTTCTTGCCCTGTAACAACAAGGTATACCCACTGCTCATGTGTAAAGTCGTTTGCTCGGTAAACGGACCAAGTTTCAGGCCAGTCTTCTATGTTCATGTTTTTCACGATGGGTTTAGAGTAGTTCAGCCACATTGGTTGCGGCCCGACTCCCCAGTTTGCAATTTTTGGTGCATCGGCGGGGCGACCTGGGGGGTTCCAGATATCAATGCCGATTTTCTGAGTCTTTGACATCAAGCCTGGTGCCAATAGTGGATCTGGTACATTCCATTTCTGGATTGGTTTCAGTCGCTCATATGGTTCATCGCGGCAACTTATATCGTATCCTCCCCCTTCAGATTTGGGCAGCGCCTCGGTCTTCTTTCCGTAGTATAATGCTCCCATCCTTTCATCAGGTACATGATCTTTCCGAAATCTGCTGCACCCATCTCCAGCAGGGGCCATGCGAATCCAGAAGGAATCCCCGTCCTGTACGTCTGGTAGGGTATTGAGAATGACATGATAGCGTTGGCCTAATCACATTAGATCTCCTTTCTCTCTCTTTTCGCTTTCAAGTCAAAGTGTGCTGTGACTTACCAATGCCGATTAGAATGTGAGAAGTGTCATATGGCTCCAATGGAACAAGATCGGCACCAATGACAGTAAAATTGTGTTTATCAATGGAGAAGATGAAGGTAGTGTCGGTGGATGTATTAATCAGCCGCATTAAATATTTTTTGCCCTTCACAAGATTTATGTTAGGTTCCGGGCGTACAGTTTTTCTGAACAAGCATTTGGTTACTTACTGCTTTCACAAGTGTGCTATAGGGCTTCCGGCTTGGATCGTTGTTATAGTTCCCTATAATTACCATCAGCATCAGGCTCCTAGGAAGTTAAAACTATCACATACCAATTCCATTCAGAATTTGGCTGTCCATTTCTGGGGGTATCCTGGTCTGCACTTTATAGTAGTCTTGGAAAGCGCTCCTATGAAGATGGTCACCCAAAAGGAGAGGATCAATGGATGCATCATATTCTGCACTTGAAGGGCCATGAATAGTCAAAGGACCAACTAAGCCGTCGGAGTACTGTAGAGAATAGTGGCTGTGATACCACGTTGAACCGTACTGAGTAGCTCTAAACCTGTATGTGAAGGTATCCTCTGGTGCAATGGGACATTGTGTAACACCGGGTACACCGTCCATGAGAAGATTATCGAACATTCGAAGGCCATGGCAATGGAGGGCAGTTCCATTGTATTTCAGCTTGTTGGTAACAGTTATTTCTGACCTGAGTTAGTATCACAGTAGTATATGGGGTTTCTGGGAAGTACTAACCAACAATGTCACCCCAACATGCCTCTAGCCAATTAATATGTTAATAAGGCGTCCAGGACCAAAATAGTGGGAGGAAAACTAACGAATCCAAGGGCCTGGATACTGGCCATTAAAGAGCATCGCATGGTTTGCATCCACTCCGTCGAGATTGACAGAGCCTTCATCCACCACCAAATTGTACTTCCCAGCCAGAAGGTTAGATTGTATCTTCAAACACAAAGAGGGAAAAAGGATAAACGGCAAATCTTACCTTCCTCGTCACACCCTCCGGGAATATTTTTTCATAATCTGTAGTAATGTTGAAAGCTCCTGGAGCCGGCGCAGGCCCATCACCAACCCACTTTAGCCAACCAGTTTTGCTGCTCTTGTCGGCTGCCCAACCTTTCATCGAAGGGTAATTGCACTGAATAACATGGCTGTCGCTGTCAACATTTGGAGGGGGGCTAAATGAGGGACCAGGAAGGGAACCTTTCCCGCGGGGAATGGATAAGGCAGTGGCAGCAGTGGCTAAGAAGCCAGCATTGAAAATATTATTTAGCCTCATTGTTAGGGTGGATTAAAGAATAACTTGCTGTGAGAATCAGTGATCTTGATCTCTTTGGGTTGAGAGATGAAGGTGGATCTTCAAGATATTTATATTCATTCAACCCTCCATAGCCCCGAGTGGATAGGGATATATCATCTCCATCTTTGAAGGCCACAATCGGCCTCTCCTGTGGCGGATTGTATCGCATACAAGCAGGATGGCCGAGCTCTTAATCGGAACTGTGAAGTTGTACCTAAACGACAGGCCTGGTCTTGCATACTCGAATGCAGGACGGGGAACAAGGGCGAGTGAGACAGAGATTACATCTCCGTCAATGGAGAAGAGGATATTCTCCTGCTCAACAAACCAATTTCCCGACGCATTCCTACGAGCCATACCCCGTAAACGTGCATGTCAATGCTTTCGTGGTGATCTTGCCTCCGAGTAAGCATCCCAATCCATACCATGCCTACTCATATCAAGAAAGGTTGTTGAAGGCTTGCTAGGATAACGCCGATCAGGGATTTGCCCAGAATCTCTAGAGAGAGAATAATCGTGAGCTGACTCGCGGTCATGATCTCGAAACACGCGACCAATGGAGGGGAGTTGTAAACCGTACAGGTTTCTATTTTAAGACATTGTGGTCCCAAATTAGAATTCCCACGCTTTCAAGTATGCAAGGGAGTGCATGAACATTCCAGGGGTATCGTCCCACTACTTCTCTAATTGGAAGGTTTCTTGCCACAACATGGTAGAATCATCAAGGCCGCAACAAAATGTGGTGGATGAATGTCCTTGTGTAGAGGATAACCGATATCTCGTATGCGTATTCCGAAACGCAGTTATTTATCGGGAAACCAACTGAGAAGAATTTTCCTGAGAAACAAAACTCGGTGTGGTAGGCAACGATAATCGATCTCCTTTTTAAAAAATTGAGAAAAAAGAGGTATCTTAGGATGATACCCTTGATGTCTGAGTGCCACCAAGGGCCGCCATGTCCTTCCATCTGGGATATGTCTTCCATGCATGGGGCACATGTTCAACGGAGTTGGTGGGAACGGGAGCCAAATCTCGCTGACTGCGCTGTGCCGATCCACCGAATGTGAGTCTACGGATGCATTGGGTAGATGTAGCGCCTACCTTCTTGAAGGGGAGCATGCAAGTGTGAAAAGCAATATTATTCCATCTACCGGGGGTGACGTGCAGGATGCCATTCCGTAGGTAGCCAGTTGTTGGGATGACGTTGAGAATGCGATATACGATGGAAATGTTCCTTTTTCCTTAATAGATAGTATTTCATCAACGACGGATTGTTGTTGTCGATGAAAAGAGAAATCTCTCTTGGTAGGATCCAGATTAATCGCCGTATGGAGTACTTTAGTTAAAATTGTTATACTCATTTCCTTTGCTGTCAAGCTTCTTGATATTCCCACCTTTGTGCAGATACGAGCTAGAGGGCATGTTGATTATCCTCTCCGTTGTTTTTTCAGCTTAGCTGGTGTGAAGAGGCGACTCTTTCACCAAGGAGTAACCCCACAGAGCTCGGTTGCATTTTCGGTCGATGCTCGAAATCAGGCCATTGCTTCGGCAACCCAGGATTCTATTTTTTATACCCTGAACATGCAGGATACCAGGTGGAGAACTCAAAGCCGGTTTGGACACACAATGCCGTGTCCAGGACTCTTCCAAAACACAACCCAGTGAAATAATAGTAGGTGGCGGACTCGATAATAAAATCAGCCTTGACAAAGGACTCTGTAGCTAGCTGCGCTCGGAACTCGAAACCTTGTTCCTTCGGGGGTGGTATATCGAGGGACGCGGATAGTCTCCGGAAACCGAAGGTGTCTAGCGGCTGCAGGCTTACAACCGATGCATGGAACAATATATAATACAGAGACTACTTCAATCGATCGTATGAGCTCGGGCTTCGTTGATGTCCTGGTCCGGACGCTGTGTCGTAAATATAGCAGCGCATGCTAGGCCATGCTTGTTTCCTGCGGCGTGCATCGTGCATCTTGCTTGTATTTCTTGGACTTGAAAGCACTTCTCTCTCAGTGGCTTGAACGAATCCAACCCTGTTCTTGTCATCTAATAACACGCCGTCAGTGGAAAGCAACGGTTAAAGTTCGATGCATCCAAGAGTCCAGGATCCTCAACTAGTTCGGAGTTCATGGTGTTTTTGATACTGATGCCAAGGATAATGCTTGGCGATTATCACCGGGCCGAAGGGGCTCCCTTGCCAGGCAGTCAGCTTATCCGAATGATACCGATTATGAGGAGCCAAGCGGCATTGCATGGAAGGAAGTTCGACGTAACGGTGTGGCAGGCGTGGCATGTTCTTATCATGCACTCATGAATCGCATGAACCCTAACCGAGATTCTATTCACATCCAGTCAGGACTAACGTCTAAACTCGCTCCTCTATGCGAAGAACAGTATCCAAAGTACAAAATGACCTCGTCGGACATATATAGCTCAAAAGCGAAAAAAAAAGCCCAACGCAAAGTTGTTCCCAACCACCAGGACTCCTCAAAATGGCCGTACGGGGGTATGCAACGAAATGATCAAAACATAGAGAAAGAAAGGGTCACGGCAGGTTACCAGCCCACATTTATTCCTATTCCTTGGCCCGTGTAATCGACAGTTTGCCTATATTCTCCCAGCCTGACTCCGATGTCAGCCAATAAATCGAGATGCAGGGCCCCACCCAAAGCATCCTTTAATGCCTGGTAGCCTGCACCGGTCAGGTCAGGGTGGACAGGGAGTCTCGGAGAGAGAGACGACCCTGGCGGGACTGCGAAAGACATATCGTATTGAATTGTACCAACAGGAGACGTGTGGTTGAAAAATGACGTGGCGTTGATGTGCGTGATATAAAGAGTCTCTGACGAGAGCGGCGACATAATTGTAAAATCGGCAGTAGACGTCAAAAGATGTAACTACTCGGAAGGAGAGCGAAGTAAACATTTGCTTTCTCAGAATTTCCATCCAAGAATAAGGGAAGGTGAAAACGTGTTCAGGAAGGTATACGGGCCGGCATAGTGTGCTGAGCCAGCACAACCCGAACTCCGGCTCGGTAACGGAAATAGTCCCGCAGCCAAGGGTAGGTGATCAAGTCTCAAAATTCTGGAGAAGGGACAATAATACCGTTGCATCTTTGATCAATGATCCGCTGTTTCCATCCCCCTGGCCAGGAAGGTGTAGCTTAGGGAGAGGAACTTCAATCTCAACCTTGGATAATGCTTTGCCAAGTCGAGGGAGTGATGGGATAGTGTTTGTATATGCCTTGAGGGTAACGGTTGTGTTTTTCCCTGAAAAGCTGTTAGCTTCTTTATTTAGAAACAGTTTGAAAGTTTATGGACGTTACCCGAAACACATTTCGACACGAGGTCCCGCCCTGCAGTCGCGCCCTCCTTACTGCCCGATTCCAAGGGGCTCCACAACGCATCGATCTTGACTCCTGTATTTTGCCCTGGGTGAATATGAAGGTTATGCCCGATTATATGCGCAACATCGCTAGAATTATGAACCAATTTGATGTCGAAGTAAGGCATATGTGCAGTGTAATTGGTCGGGTTGGTAAAATCCACAGTAACCCGGGAAAGTACGCTATCCTTCGTGGTTTCAACAACCTTGATAGACTGCATATGAAGATTTATATCGTTAAAAGTAGCGCCTGAACCGTATGGTGCTTTGGGACAATTAGTACCAGGTATCACTCCTATGCCTCTTATTGGAGTGTATTAGACTCACGTCGAACGATGATATTTCCACCGGAAGGAATGTCTCGGACGATAAACTCGCCAAGGGCTGACTGCAGCTCTGCGTCGACATGGGCATCGACTCGAAGGGGGATATCTTGGCGTTCGAAAAGCATCTTTTGTAGGACTTCAGATAAGAGATCCTCATCCGTTACCTGCAGGGGTGCCTTTTGAATATCGAATTCTACTACCATTGTTGGCTTTCCATCTGAGTCATCTACGACTCGTCGGACTCTTGCATTCTGCCACTCCTTTATGTCGATAATGCCAAGTTTGTGGTCATGATAGAACACATTAGCATTGGTGCGGACCCGTGAGACGTTCACAGGGACATCAAGCTGCCTGGGTAAATCAACAACAGCTTGTACCAATGCTGAAACCTTGGGCATAGATTCTGGGGTATTTGGTTTCGCAAACGGGCTAGGAAGGTAGAATTGAACATTTTTCATCGAGAAGCGTTTAATTAATCGTGAAAACCCTGGGCTAGTAAAAGGGAATGGGATGGTAACACTATTCAGCAGTTCCTGTAACCACTGAGGGACAGCCGGAGAGACCAGGGATCCTCCACGTACATAAATTGTGGTAACGAGTCCACGAATGTACTTACTGATCAACAAATCAAGTGGCGACGTGGTAGTTCCAGGACAGCTGCTAATTAGTTCTTGCGGAACCTTGGGTGCAAAGCCATGCATAGATATGGTTACTGGTTCGCTCGGCTCAATACTCACTGAGTCTGTTGTGGCATTCGCCACCATAATGTAGGCATCATCAGGAGCGCAGCTAGGAACAAGTATATTGAACTCGACAGGTGGTAATGTCAAGTGGACAGGGTACCGATTCGAGATTGCAACAGACACATCAGCAACTATGGCTTTTGATTTGCCGGGACCCGAACGCTCATGAACATCCAATTTGGTAATGTTAAAATCCGGAGGAGAGGAGAAGTCTAGAAAGAGTATTAGCACTTTTTCATAGAAGTATTCTTTCTTTAAAGGGGTGAGATGAGAGCAAAACAGAGGAGGCGTGGGAACCGGACCTTGAAGTACCACAGTCTCTGTAATATGTTGTGATCCTAAGTACAGAATACCAGACTTCAATGGGACCTTCGCCATTCCTTTAAGGCTCAATTGAGCGATATTCCCTTCAATAAAGTCACTAATAGCTCCCTTGATTCCATCCGGATCACCCGTAGCCAGCTCTGCAATAAAGTCGATCTCATTAAGATATCCATTTCGAACAGTAACTTTGATCGGAGGAATGGTAACAGTGGCCAGCAGTGCATCATCATACTCTGGGAGGTATACTTCCACCATCGAGTTTTCGGTCTCAACCTCACGTCCTATCCAAGTGCCGAATCTGCCCAGATCCCGGATGGTAGGGTTCTTCACACGAGATGCATCCAAAACTAGGGTACCACGCACCCTCGCTTTTATTCCAGAGGGCGTAAAAGATGTAATAGAAAGACCGGTTGGCTTGAACGTGGTGGCTTCTTGGACATATTGTTTCATCATCGATGGGGCAGCGAATCCTAGGATCAAAATGGCAATGACTGAGAGACAAAGAACGACGAGTGCGGTCACCGTAGGCCATCGCAGCCCACGCTTCTTCTGCTGAGCTACCGAGTCGGCGGAATCGTCATCATCCTCTAGGTCTTCGTCCCTATGAGCAAGTAGTGGCGTTGTTTCCGACAAGCCTTGGTCGCGATCGTGGTCTTCCGGGTGGTTAAACGGCCGTGAGGATTGCCATTTCCCCGGTGAAGAGGTGGTACTATTATTGGTCATCCTGTCTGAATTGACAGCGGTCTAGGGTACGTGTTATCACAGCGAGAACCACAATGAAATCTCCATAGCCTTCGATGTTCCTGGGTTGCATGTCGTCTCTCTCAACCGCCGGCAATGATGTCAAGCGACGACGACTGAAAAGCGCCTGGAAGCGCCGCCTGACGTTGCCTGCTTGCGTTAGCGCGAGCGTGACCGGGGCTCCGCATCCACTTGATTATGTAATAAAACCCAGTATTAAGTTGTTCCGTTGTTCCTTCTTTTTAGCCGTCGATGACTCTTGTGAAGAAGCACAAACGGCGACAAAGAAAAGGAAGAGAGTTACTAACACATCTGTGAAAGTCTGAACAAGGTAAAATATTCTGCTTGTCTTTTAACTGCCCTTTGGTTCAATTGGTCGGCGTCTGTTCGCCTTTTGTTGCTCTAATTTATTGACTTTACGTACCCCTGCAGTAATAACTGGAGCTTCAACGTGAGCAGCCAGGGACGTCCACTTGTACCCAGTGACATAAAGATCGAATAAGATGCATTCCATTCTTCGAAGAAGATGCATTGGGCACATTGCAAAGCTCCAGTCTCGGCATTACGCTACTCCTTCGGCCATATCACCAAGACATCTCCTCTCCATTGCAGACCTTACCCCGGCAGAGTTCACCGCTCTAGTCCGAAATGGCCTGTCTCATAAACAGGCAATCAAATCTGGATCTACTCCGGAGACTCTCAGAGGCGCATTGTCTGGCCAGACAGTTGCCATGGTCTTCCACAAGCGAAGCACGCGAACCAGAGTTTCTACGGAAGGAGCGGTGACACGCATGGGTGGTCATCCGATGTTTCTTGGGAAAGACGATATCCAATTAGGTGTTAATGAATCTCTTTACGACACTTCGGTTGTTCTCTCCTCCATGGTATCATGCATTGTTGCCCGTGTTGGGCCACACTCCGACGTGGCCAACCTTGCCAAGCACTCGACCGTTCCGGTGATAAATGCTCTGTGTGACACGTTCCATCCCCTACAAACCATAGCCGATTTCATCACGATAAAAGAAACCTTTGCACCTCAATCTATCTCAAGTCAGAGTGCATCGTCTTCCCTGGGGCTGGAAGGGTTGAAGATAGCCTGGGTTGGCGATGCAAACAACGTGCTGTTTGACCTTGCCATTGGAGCAACTAAAATGGGAGTAGATGTCGCTGTTGCCACTCCCAAAGGTTACGAGATACCCACTCATATTGTTGACCTTGTTAAGAGTGCGGAAGAGGGTACCCGAAGCCCCGGTACACTGACACAGACCTGTTCCCCTGAAGAGGCGGTCAAGAAAGCAGATGTGATTGTAACTGATACTTGGGTATCCATGGGGCAAGAGGAAGAGAAACTACAGCGCTTGAGGGCGTTTGAAGGGTTCCAAGTTACTACCGAGCTCGCAAAACGCGGAGGGGCTAATGAAGGCTGGCGTTTCATGCACTGCCTCCCCCGGCACCCTGAGGAAGTCAGCGATGAGGTGTTTTATGGAGAACGATCTCTGGTGTTCCCGGAAGCTGAGAACAGACTCTGGGCTGCGATATCGGCTATTCAGGCCTTCGTGGTGCAGAAGGGGCAAATTGTCTGAGCGTTGTCCTACCCTTTTTATCATAGAGCTCTTTTCTCATTTTGGGTTTTTACTGTAGCAAATTACCGTTTCAAAAAGCGCGATGTTATAGAAATATCACAATCTAAAAGGCCCATATTCGTTGGGCTCTCATTATTGACTTGGTACAACTTCTACACCCTTCGACCTCTTACGTTATTTCAAGCCTATATTTCACGTGCTTTCTCTTGTCCACATGCCTTATCGATAACTGATGTAGAATGGTCTGTGCGTTGCATGAGGTTATCCATTCTAGGCTTAGCGCCCATTGCTTTCTCCCCACGACGGGAACTTGGATCGGAAGGTCCTGAAGACTTCATTTAACACCGATACAGCGGCCAGCCAGGGCTCAATACGTGAACAACACATGGGTTATTGACAATTTGATAAGTCTGTGTTAGCAGAGGCTGTAGAGGGTGTTTTTGTTTCCCTAGGCCAAGCGCTAAATTCAGGCTGCTCTTCGTAGCTACTACTATGGAGGTTCGTGATGGACATACCACCGGCTATAAGAGTATCTAACATCTAACACCTCTGAATAGTCGTTAGCCAACTCTGAGTCCTACGGGTTTCGTCCCCGCCGTTCTCACACGTCATTGCAGCACATTTCTATGGCACCATTAAGCTCCCGATTGCCTCTTGACTATGATGCCGAGGATGAAAACTACGATCTCTCCATCGACCAAGATAGAGCTGGAATAGGTCCTGAGCAGAGTACATACCAACCTTCTAATATGACCAGCTCATATCTCTCCAGTATATCTGTGCCTGCAACCCCATCACTGCTATCTCAATCTCGAAATGTGTCCCAGACGAATCTTGCGAGAAAGAAGAAGGACGCTCAAAGGGCGCTGATGAGCGAATCACGTTTATATGCCCTTGATGTTGCAGGACCGCTACACCATCAGCAACTACGACATCACAAACGATCTAAAAGCTATAATCCGAGAAGCAGAAAGGTAGGGTCTAGCGGAACATCTACACCACGAATGCCAGACGATGAATGGATACTACGGACCGGTTTGGCGCTGGCGTCATCAACCCGTGAAGAAAAGGGCCAGTCATGGTTAGTCAAACGGGAAAGCTCCACCAGCCTCGTTTCACATAACGAAGATGGACAGAAACCCCATAGTCGCGGGAGACAAGAATTTCAAGGTCGTCGGTCAGGAATATCGACTCCTCTGGCCCGATCAAGGAGGGGTTCCCATTCCCATGCAACAAGCAAACGCTCCAGTCGAGTTGACCTTGTTATGACACCATCTCACCACCCTACAGGACAATCTCTCCAGTCTGGTGCTGTTACCCCGCGGTCAAGAGACATTCCTGGGCTAGTTCCTGATTTTCTGGATGAGTCAATTCGAGAAGAACTAGCTGCTTTGCAGACTCGTTTGCCCGAAGCTGGAAATACTGCAAGCCGTGAAAGTGGACAAAGTAGCACACTACCCATGGCATATCAGGAATACTATGATTCCGACTCAAGCGAAGAAGATTCTGATGATGAAGAGTTTAGTGAAGTCGAGGTGCATCGTCTCACTCGGGAACGTGGCCTTGGCCTAGGCTCATGGATAGATAGATTGGTTGAATGGACCGTATTTGGTTCCGAGGACGAATCAGTTCAGCCACCTATCGCGAACAGTACTTACCGACCTGGACAGAGAGCACATTTCTATACTGATGGCAACGCACAAGGAGCGACTGAGCTAGGCTCTACAGATCAGTTAGAAACTTTATCTGACTCTGGAACCGAAAGAAACTACGGCTCCGATACCGATACGGAAATATTATCAACATCCATGAAGATTGCCCCTGCAGATGTAGAGGGGGGGTGGACAAACGACGTAAGATGGTTGTTACGTGCTGCTGGTAATGCAGTATTATAAATTTTGGTTTTTTTATACTCATTTGTGGCTTCAAATGCTTTAGTTATGTAGATAATACTCACACCTTCTGGCATGGCAAATCTAATTCCCAGTCAGACACCCTGCGGCACTTTCCAAAATACTTTTATAGTTGCCTTCGATTACTGCTGGTAAATAATGAAATTAGTTGCCTTTGGCGAAAATAAGATATAGTAATAAACGAAATCACCGTTATTCAACCACATACTGCAATCTCTTCCGAAGTTCCGCAGAAACCAACAGTCTTATCATGATAAAAGACAATAACATGTTGATAGTTTGATTAAAAGGGTATTATGACTTCTATCTAGCATTTTTCTCTTTCATACATCGGTTTTCTTCGCTGCTTCTCTTGCTAATTGCAAATCTTGTCCTACAACACCAACCTCATTCAAATATAAGCTAAACGCCCCCAGTAATTCCGATAGCCCACTTTTAAGGGTGTCAATCACAATCTCAACTTGCTCTACTGATCGAGAATGCTGCACCCCATCCGCGCTTGTTGAGTCAACATCGCTCCAATGTGGCTTCAGGCCATCCTTGCCAACAAATGATTCAAGCGTCATGATCGTTCTAGTGAACAGCTTAACCACGGAAGGGACATCGGCCTGGACTTTACCGAACTGATCTTCCTCCAAACTTGCTATCAAAAGGCATTTTAGAGACTCTGTAGCATCAATTATAGCTGCAAGCTTCGAATGCGGGGAGCCCAGTACAATCCCTCGTAGGCGATTGGAAAATGACTGCCTGAAAGGAAACCCGACCGGGGATTTCATGAACTGTTGTATTATAGGGTTAGGCGGACCGCTTGCGCTCGGGGGGCTCGTTAGGAGCTTCAGTTCCTGTGCTGAGTTGGATATAGTGCGCTTCTGCTCTGGGCTTAACAGAGAATTAGAGGCGTGATTTATAGCTGCACGAGCTCTGGCCTTTGCTGCAGGTGTCCAATCCTGCGATTGCCCATAGGACTTAGCCACGGTGCCAAATGCAGCTTCAAATTTTTCTGAACGTGTATTAGGTTTAGGCGAGGCAAGTAGAATATTTTCAGTTTTAGATGGTTGTGTAATTCGAGGCAGAGTTTGTACCATCTCCTGTGTTTTTGATCCAGACTCTTGTTGGCTATCGGCGGTACCCTTGGCTTGTGGTTGAGGGTTTTGATGTTCTTGTATTCTCGTTGTAATACCGTTAAGAATATTCTCTGATGCTTTTAGTATCTGGCTCCAGGCTGAACCTCCGTTTCTATCAATATCTTTGAATATTTCCTTCCGTCTGTCTGGGAATTCTTGGCTGATAAGGCAAAGCTCCCAGAAAGCAAAGGCTAGCACTGTCTCCTTCTTTGATTTTAGTCCATTAATAAGGCTTCCATTAGGGTCCGCAACACCAGTTGTGAGTGGACTGCCCTTCTTAAGCGGGGCCTGGCCGAGGAATGCAGAGAACAGGAAATTTGATATCTGCCATAGCACAACGAGCAGAGAGCCAGATGTTGCGGATCGAAGATGGAACATTATGTTGGAAGGTGGAAGCAAGCCTGGCGGATCAGCTGCGGACCGTGGAAAATTCCAAAAAAGCTTTGCAAAGTACAGCGTCCAGCTCCACGCGGTTCGACGGAAGACGAGCATATAGAGTATGGGGCCGAGAACTGCAGTAGAGAAGCCAATAACAACCGATTCAAATATAATGTTAGGAGCAATATTGCTAAACTGCACAGAAAGCGGAGCTAGGCGGTGTGTTCTCCGGCTGGTTGTGAGAGGACTTCGCTTTGTGACTGGGACGGGGACCTCATCCATGTCGAAGTACAGATGCAGTGATGATTGGACAAGAGCTAACATAATGAAGAAACAGTGAAGGTATATCGGTCGTTCGTTTAAGTGTGATCGTTCATATGACCTAATTCCAGCGTATTAGATTCGGGTTTTAATCAACTCAAAGATACCATTCGCATAACTTACTTTCCGGGAATCACCCAGTTCAATTGGGCATCAGCTGAGGAAGACCATTTGTAAACTTCACTAAACCACCATGCTGAGAACATGTACCAGACAACGGTTTGTATGGAATTAAAAGACAGGGCGGAAAGTCTGATGTTGTGAAAATGAGATGTTGCGATACGCGCGCCGACGTGCATCTGCCCGACTCGTAGTATAAAAATGCATAGCCCAGAAATAAAAAGAAGCAGAGCTCGAACTCCGCAAGGCCCGATAGGAAACCATGACCAAAACACTTGAATTAAAGTAATTAGTTAGGATTCTAGTTTTAGAAATGTTGTATTTCATGTTGACACTTACCGGATGTCTTGACTCCAATGAAAAACGAAACGGCATAACACGCCAGAAGCGCAAAAGCTGAAGCGTGGACAAATCTTCTATGAAGCGTAGACGTCAATATCCGTCTATACGGCCTCAACTTGACAGATGCTGCCATGGTGGTGGGATGATAAGAGAGCTTCTAGCAGGAGGTAGTTGGTGGTTATCGCATAGCTTGGTGATGTTGGAAGCCGAGAGGCGCTGGATGGCTAATTGTATCTAGCCCACTGAAACGTCCACATAGGGCGACTAGGAAGCGTGGACAATACCCGTCGGTATACGCGCAGGGAGGAATTCGAATTGACAGTGAGCTCTTGCTTCAACAGCTTTGCTTTTCTTTAATCTCTATCTCGCTGTATTTTTTTGTCGCCTGAAGAAAGTCAACAAGCAAAGCCACCTAGCTCGGCCACCAGCCTCATGTGGCGCAGTTGGTACCTGATTATGTAAGTAGAAGTTACAGCATGCTCAGTATCGTTGAGGGAACGAAGTCGAAGTGGCCATCAACAGGCTACCATTACTAGACACCATAGAGGGAATTCGTCCATTATTAACTTTTTATTTCTAGTGCTATATAGTAGAAGCTATAGGCTACAAGAACACAAAAGGGTGAAGCTGCCATCGCGGATACCCAGTTCCACAATCCCTTAAGGGCAAAGAGATGCAAATCCAAGACACTGTCATATAATATCAGCACTCCATAAACTCGAATTTACTTCTATAAACGAATATTCCGTACCTGCTACATTTGTATGAGCAGCTTTGAAAGCCAGTCGCGCTTAGCGGCAAACGTTGCGCTTATGATAGCGAATAATAAGCCGGTCCTGAGATGATAATGGAAAGCTGTGCGGCGGAATACCTGCCTTTTCCAGCCAATGAAGAGCTATCACATGACACGGCGATCGGCCCTGATGACGCTTTCTTCTCCAGCTCAAGGAACGACGACCAACAAGCAACAAGCCTTCATCTCACTCACTTCCATGTCTAATATACACCAGAACTCATATTTCTCTTAGCTGTTTCTCTACATATCAGCGCTTCTGTTTGGTCTCGAATACTAGTTGGGATGTCATTCGATAGGCTATCGTCCCTGGAAGCGCAGCCATCAGGCAGGCGCCAAGCGGACTCTGAGTATCATGATGATCCGGAGTTTCAACGCCTGACCGACTTCCTTTCTAATAAAATATTCACTTTGACCTCTAATATTACTCGGCTATCCAACCAAATATCACTTCTTGGGACAAAGCGAGATACAGACCGTGCAAGAGAGAGAGTACACAATCTTCTTGAGGAGACAAGAGAGGGGTTCCGGGAAGCCGGGGAAGGGGTCAAGAAGATTCAGGCATGGGAGGATGTCACTGTGAGTGCAATCAGCAATGCATTTCATAATTCCATGCTTGTGCTTTGTTTTACTAATACAATAACGCCGCCCAGCCTGCTCAAAAATGGACGCAAGACAACCTTTCATCCAAATTCAAATCTACCCTTGACGAATTTCAAGCCGTCCAGCGCCGGGCCCTTGAAAAACAACGCGCATCCACCGCAGCTGCACGAACGGCCATAGAGGAATCCACTGCACGCGCTGGCCCCGAAGGCGAGGAAAGCCAGAGTCTACAGCAACTCCAGGAGCAACCTCGTCTCGCTTCGCAAGACGATGTTGATTTCCAAGAAGCGCTCATTATCGAACGTGAAGCTGAAATCCGAAATATTGAACAGAGCGTCGGGGAACTCAACGAGCTATTCCGAGACGTTGGTCATATTGTTCGAGAACAAGGCGGACAAATAGACATCATCAGCGAGAACGTATACAACACCAGAGATGACACAAGAGGAGCAGAGCGTGAGCTTCGAACTGCGAGCAGGCATCAGAAGAATGCTCGGAACAAAATGTGCTGCCTCCTAGTCATCATGGCTATCATCCTAGTTATTATTGTGCTGGCAGTTGTGCTAAGTTGATTAACCAATGTTGAGATTGAGGTAAACGGGCTAATTGAGCCGCCGACTTGTATCATTTTTTTTTCTTTCTTCCTACTGTTTCTCGAGGAGTTTACGGCGAATGCGTTCTTTTTACTGCTTATTTTCTTATTTCATATGTTTTTCTGCTGTCAGTTTATTCTCAATCTAGAGCTCACCAGCTATATTAATACCCCAGCCGCTTTTGGCGGAGATATGACGAGAGTGGAGGCATCTAAGTTTTTGTTTTTGCTTTGTTCTTTGTGCATATACATATATCTTACACATATCTTACAATTCCGACACCTTTGCCATATTATCGTTATCCGTAAACCCTGCAGCCAGTTACAGGCCTACGAACCGGCTGGCTCTCATTCTTATACCTTCCCAGGAGTTTAACTTCGGCCGAACATCTAAAAAGAAGTTCAACTTGCCTCCATCTCCTCTTTGGTTGGATTTGCCCTGATAGAAATCAATAACATATTCTAACCTTGCGCCGTCACATCGCTCAACAACCCAATCGTGCCGGTCAAAGGGAAGCTGATAACCCAAAAAGCCATTCCATCTTGCACGCGGACTCAAATATTGGCTCTCGGCCCCTAACCCCCGGAAAGAGTATAATTTGGGCCCTCCGCATTTTTTGCTTCCAGGATCCGACGTAGGTCCCTTTGATTCCCAGTCTAATATCTCCGCCCAAGCTCGTTCGTTCACAGCATTATGTATTGGTATTATCGACGCCACGGATGTGGCTAGTTCAGTCGCATTTTTTGTAGATGAGGGTGTGTTGTTTTTGCGCAGTACTGCATCGAAGAATTGTCGTTCCGATGGATATATCCAGTTTCCGGTTTTGCCGTCGGCGCCGGTTTCGGATTCAGCATTCGAGGGTATTCCGTGTGAAGCAACCGGTACTGCAGGCTGTTGCGCGTATGGGGACGTAGGAGGTGGTGGCTCTTCAGAAACTGGTTTGCTAGAAGGTAATGCTCGTGGGATACTACTGACTTCGCGATCGGTAGAGAGGGGTCTTTGAAGCTTAGCCGGACGTTCTTTTGAGTCCTGGGAAGGAATATTGTGTGGTGAGGCGTTCTTATTTTGAGCTAGCCAGATCTCTCGAGTCTTATGGTCGACTGGACAGCCATCGGCTGCCGGTTTGGTTTCCGGAGGTGAAACGGGCGTACTGACACTGGCACCCATGGCTAGAATGATCACCAGAAAATTTCAATCAGTATTTACCAGACACTAAGAGTTTGCGTTTGATGATAATCAACTACTCCATGCCGATAACAGGAAATTTGAAGGAAACGCTCAAGCTCAATCTTTTCTTGATGATAAGTACCGAAGGAAGCGCTGAGAGTGGGTCCAAGCGGTTCTCGGATTATGCATGTTCCGTGCCGCTGGTTTAACCTTTTTAGGTAAAAAAGGTTAAATCCCAAACTTTGTTCACGGTGTTGACTTCCTGGACTATCAAATGTACCCCTTACGTCCTAGGCTCCTCCGGCAATTGACCAAGTATTGATCGCTGGTGGGCGCAATGGGCAAGTGAACATCAGCTCGCAAGAGTCTCTTGTTTGTTTATTTCCCATAAACTGGTTTGTTATATGGCGAATTTGCTTGGCCGTACTTTGACCAGCCACAAGTCATCTTACAAGCCCCCTGAGATCCTTAAAGAGGCATCACTCTACAAAACTGCCATTATACCCCAGTCTGACAATAAATCAAACCTTAAGCATACTAATCAACTGTATATCAAAGTACTCCTTGGTCAGTTATACTTGATATCCCTAGTAATGTTGCGATAAAGGAGCTTGTGTCGGAAATGGAGCTACGCGGACACCAAGCATCCAGCAATACAAGAATGCAGATTTATCCGCCAAGCAGTGGATGTTACTGAGAAGGGTGAAATTGAATATTGGTCCCCTTCACAACCATCCGTAACCAAGCGTATGGCTCTCGAGTGGATAGACACAGATCTTTGGCGCTTGCGCCCGCACAGGAAACCGTTCTCGAACCCTAATCTACCAGCAATTTTTACCAAGATCCGTTCTAGAAGCACTTCCAGAAAACTAGAGGAGTTCACACCGGTTTGTGTCTTCGCCCACCAGTCTTCTCGTATGTGATTCTAACAACATGCAAATAGATGTGAACCCAAATAACATATTTCTGCCAAACCTGGAGCTTTAAGTCCCTACGGTGAAGCTGGGCGGTCTGGATAACGATATTATTTGAGGTATTGGAGATATATGTTCTTGTACATCAAGTCACTCACTTCCTAGCAGCCTTTTCTGAGGGCGTTGCCAAAAACCACCAAGGCGCTCAAACTCAGGAAAGTCGAGCCCCAGAAGTACGGAGAGACTTGGGGTATGGTATTCGTCAGATATATGGTCTTTGGGTGTCACCGTATGGTCATCTTGCCCAGAACACCCGGCAATAATAACTTGTATAACTAAAGGACTTAATACAGATCACGCATTGGCTCATGTCAGCTACCCTCTTTGGCCCTCGGAATAAGATATTCCAGGGTCATCAGGCCGCATGGTGTTTGGCTAAGATACTTCGACTCATCAGATAAGATTTCCCGAAAATTCTGAATTTATAAGTGAGTTTGAATTTGCACAGGCCATAGAAGGTGGCGGGTATCTCGACCCTAAAACAGGTGAAGCAAAGGCATACATCAGTGTTAGAACCACCAGAGAAGAGTTATCGTGAATTCCTCGGGAGATACGCTCGGCGTCTTGCATTGATTTCATAGAGCGTCTTCTTATCATTGACCCATCCAAGCGTCCAATAACAGAGATGGCTTTGGAGCATCCTTTCGTCAGATCTATCGCTGCTTAACGGTGGCCGCAGTAGTTAGTTAGAGTCGTCCAAATATCTATAACTACCATGCCAACTATGTCATTCCCTCTTCAGGCGAATACCTCAACTTTACACTGGTGAGCCTTTGCGACGTGGATATACGGAGTAGTTAACAGTAACTACCGAAATCCATCTATCTCCCTGGTCTAATGTAATATCTCTAACTAGCGTATATCAAGACACTCTCCCATCGACCAATAGAGATGTGATTCATCGCTTGCTCAATAATTGAGGCGTTCTGCGGGTACGTCAATAGTAGCTGTAGCTGCAGTAACCACTTAAATAGATCCGTCCATATTTAAGAGTCGGTCTGCTCCCTCCAAACTGCTCCATCCCCAACCCCGCCAAAAAAAAGCACAAAAACCAACCAAGCTCACCACTTCAGCTTTGCCCCCTGGCTTCTTCTAACAATTTACACGCAGGATTGACACACACGCTGAGGGTATTGAAGATGGCTGCTGCTAATGACCAGATAGTTTACCGTGCCAGCTCGACTGCGCCGGTCAATATTGCTGTTATCAAGTAAGCAGAGACGCCGCCAAAAGGGGGGAAATAGAATGAGCTGTTCATAGACCTGAGCTGACCGTCTTCCACTCTGTACAGATACTGGGGAAAAAGAGACGCCACTCTCAATCTGCCTACCAATTCCTCACTCTCGGTGACTTTGTCCCAGAGCTCTCTTCGCGCATACACGACTGCGTCATGCTCTGCAAAGTACCCCGCCGCAGACGGCGACACTCTTACCCTCAATAACAAGCCGCACAGCGTCCAAGGCTCACCGAGAACTCTTGCCTGTCTTGCAGACCTACGATCCCTCAGAAAACAAGTTGAATCTTCCGACCCATCCCTGCCCAAACTCTCCGCCTATCCTCTCCGCATTGTGTCTGAAAATAACTTCCCCACGGCGGCTGGACTGGCTAGCTCAGCTGCTGGATTCGCTGCTCTCGTACGTGCCGTTGCGAACCTATACCAATTACCTCAGTCAGCTAGTGAATTAAGCAAAATTGCCCGCAAGGGATCTGGCTCTGCTTGCCGTTCGCTGATGGGTGGATATGTTGCCTGGAGAGCTGGCGAAAAGGAGGACGGTAGTGACAGTATAGCCGAGCAAGTTGCTCCTGAGAGCCATTGGCCAGAGATGCGCGCTCTCATTCTGGTTGTCAGTGGTGCCCAGAAAGAGGTACCAAGCACAGAAGGAATGCAGTTGACCGTTGCTACGTCGACCTTGTTTCCCCGCCGTGCCCAGTCAATTGTGCCAGAACGTATGACTGCGATTGAGAGATCTATACAAGAGCGCGATTTCGAGGCGTTTGCAGAAATTACTATGCGAGACAGCAACGGTTTCCATGCCACAAACTTGGATACCTGGCCACCAACCTTCTACTTAAACGATACCTCCCGTGCAGCGATCAGGGCAGTCCATGATATAAATCGTGCAGCTGGACGCTCTGTATGCGCATATACCTTTGATGCTGGTCCCAATGCCGTTATATACTACCTGGAAAAAGACACTGACTGTGTCCTGGGAACCTTCAAGTCTATCCTGACTTCCGCGAATGAGGGTTGGGAATCATCAAACATCAAGAACGTGAACTCGCTCCAACAATCTGTCGACTCTCGGGCTGCCGAGCTGCTTTCCAAGGGTGTAGGAAGAGTGTTCTTGACTGGCGTTGGTAGCGGCCCGATTAGCAAAAAAGAGCACCTTGTTAGCGAGTCTGGCGAGATATTGGCTACCGCTGCATGAGTCCGTGAGCATTTCGTTATTTCTCATACCTTCAGTGATGGGGTATTTTTTCCATAAGAAAAGAAAATAAATATAGTAATGAAGAAGGTAAACATCGAGATATTCGCTTTTTCATGTTATTTGGCATAACGTACAAGAGGAAGCCGTATATACATTGCACATCCTTTTGATTTTTGATTTTTAACCACCCAATAAAGACAGCTTCGTAAAAGCCTTGACAACTGGCGGTTCTCTCCCCTTGCCCTTGAGAGCTTCCATGCTCTCCAGGTAAACACGTTCTCCACTTGAAATTGCGCCAGCAGGAGGCTCATTTTCTTTGTCCTGTGCATCCAAATTGGTCTCGGCAGGGGTCTCGAAGACATCACTCAGACAGTCCCTACACATACCCAAAACTTCATCAAGGTTCTTTTCCACTACCGCGGCTCGTTCCCGCATTCCTCTTCTTAGCATTGCTTGGACCAGCGCTTCCACTTCCTCAATCGAACTGTTGACTTTCTCAATCAGCCGTCTCACGCTGTTGACGAGGTACTCTTCTTCGTAAACTGTACCCTTCTTCCCCTTTGCGCGTCTGCGTTCTTCTCTCTTCCGCATCCGGCTACTGGCCCGTGACGTACTGCTTCCCCCAGTATATCTGGTGAACAGACTCCTACCAGCCATTGTACTGGCGTCCGTTGGGGCGAGGGAAATGTTGTCAGGGATATCTACATCTCCAGCGCCAGCACCAGTCGGATCACCGCCATAGAACCCGAGGGGATCGGCGACGCGTTTAGCTTTCAATTCTTGAATCCGTGGCACTTGCGCTTGTAATTGGCTTCTGCAGTCTGCTAGAAGTTCGGTCATGGTTCCCATTGCTTCCGCAAGGCCGTGGTCGACGATTTCGGAGACTCGATCTTGATGGCCATGTAAAACGAGTAGTCGGCACGCGTCCCCAAACTGTGTGCCTTTACATAGTAGCCGTGCAGCAGTAGGAATGTCATGCAGGTAGTCAGACTGGATACGGGCAGCGGAGACATAGTCCTTACTCTCATCAATGAGCGTGGAGGATAGCGAAGTAGCTAATTCGTTCAGGTCGGTCTCTAATAGTGGAACCAAGGCTGCACAGTAGAGAGATTCTCGCCACATGTGTGCCAGCTTGTATGATTCATAAGCGGGTTTGAACATTTCAAGGGATTCGTAAGCTATAGCAAACCAAATTAGCAGGAGAATACATTAGGAAATAGCGGATAATAATATCTCACCGATAGCAGCTTCTTTGTAGTTTGACTGGTCATATAAGTAATCCGCGTACAATTGGGTCATATCCCGCAAAAGCTCCGGCTGATACTTATACAACACCAAGGCGTCTTTATAGAGGCTATGTTTGATTGTGTATAACTTCAGGTCATCATATGAGCCCAAGGCATGGAGAGTTTTCAATGCTTTGGTGAAACGGCCAAGGTGGTTGTCAATCTCATACTTTCGTTGGAGCTCTGAGACACCGTGTAGCTTTTGAAGGAATGGGAGATATTCTCTTGGGTCCTGTAACGTTGTTAGTATAGCATCTTATGCTTTCAGGCTATGGTATTCACTCACTCGTTGAGCCTGCTGAGCGACCATCAGCGTAAGTTCAAGGTCATAGAGACCTAGTGCATAATTGAAAAGTTGGTGGGCATCTGTAAGGAAACACATGTGCTCTACAGCTTCTTCCGCCTGTTCTGCATTCTGCTCTGTTTGAGTGTTAAAAGATATTGCAAAACCCTATACGGAGCGATTTGACGTACCGCGCAATTTAGCAACTAGGCTAAGCCCAGCGTCAAGATCCGGCGGAGACTTGCAGACGTGAGAAGTAACAAGGTTTTGTAAGTTGGTGTCGATTCGATTGGAAAGTACGGCTATGAATGCGTCGCAGATCTTGTTTACTTTGTTCTCAGCCTTAGCCACACCAAAGGAGCCAGCCGGCGCTTGGTTTGAGCCCGGGCCATCTCCCCTCGAGGCTTCTGTAGGCTGTGAAAGCTTAAGGGTATCCTTATAAAGAGTCTTTGTTACATCTTCGTTTCTATTATCAAGGTTAGATATTCCGGGTTATGTAGTGAAGAACGTAGATGGATACTAAACTTACTTAAGGCGAGATAGAAACTCGTCGATGAACTCGACCCGTTTCACTTGATCAAGGAAGAGCGGTATATTATCCAAGAATTGCTCAGGCATATAGTCATAAAGGATGTTCATATCCACCATCTGTGATCTACAAACCAGATAGGCTGATTTGTATTTCTTGTTTTCAATATAGCCACGGATACCGGCCAGGACAAAAGCTCGAGGGTAGATTGTCTCTATATTTCCTCGGGGCATCTGCAGGGTAAGCCCAAGCTTCGAGGGCATAGCAGTAATCAATTTGGCTCCACGTTCAACACTTCGACATCTCTCGTCTTCCTCTGGAGTATCCCCAGGAATTTCGAGATCTGTACATGAATTAGCAATAATTCCATACACCGCGACTGGAATAAAAGATATAGTATACCATCAACTTTAGCAATGTGAACAAACTTAAGTAGATGCTGCGCGGTTGTGTAGATAAGGTGGGCGGAGGTTAGGAGAAACGAGGTGACACTCTTGGCGAGTAAGCGCTTATTGGCATATAGGGCCCCGGATCGAGAAAGCGTGAATAAGATATCCTATGTTAAGTTAGACAAAATATTCAAATGATTTGGATTGTGTGTCTTTACTCACGTCCCCGCTAGGAAGCTGGATGGCACGAGCCCAACTGGTGTCGGTTGCAGGCCCATCTTGCCATGGGATAACAGAGGAGTCCTCAGCTCTGCTCCTTCGAATAAAGCTATAAGTTCTCGTCCTATTATTCTGAGATATCTGAGCAATCCAAAGCTTCTCTTGCCCAGAATCAGGGAAAATGGAGGATATATGAACTCCCTCTTCAGGAAGAAAGACAAGTTTAGAATCATTCGACTGTAGCCCTGTCCATTCGACAAACTCCCCCACCAAATTCGTCTTGCGTCACGACGTAGATATCGTCCTCACCGAGGAAAGCGATTAGCCTAGGGCGCCTAGATGGAGATATGGCGTGTGTGGCGCACAGTTTTGCTTCAAGGGGAGACGTGGATTTGAGATCCCAAGAGTATATGGTAAAGGAAGCTGCACTGAGAATAGCAATTTTCGCGCTTGTCTTGCTAAATGCCACGTCGATAACATTTGAATCATGGGCAAGCTCGCAAAGTGCCATCGGGGGAGGCACTGTTGCCACTTTCAATGGAGAAAGTTTCAAGGTGCCTATACAAGGCCGTCAATAATTTATCTTCTAAAAAAGGATGTTGGAAGAATTGACTTACGTCCATCGATTACGGCGATAGAACCAAAGTCATTAGGAACAATAGTCGAACCGGCGGCAACTTCGAAAACCCAATCGGTATCAAGCAGTGAGGCTATAGTAGTGGTTAGAGCATTATTAGATACTGACATGGAGAATTGGATACTTGAAGTATACATACTTGGTGAGCTTGTGGTAAAACGCATAGACTTCTCATGATGCCAGCGGAACGTACAAAGTGATGTTCCGTCGATTGACAGTGGAATTTCTTCTTTGAGGTAGTAGTGGTAGTTTCCTGTAGTCCAAAGCTGGATCCTATCTTTGAACTGGACTGCAAGAACGTTAGAATCAACATTCCAGGCCAGTTTAATGTTTGATGCCCAGCTCAGCCGCTCCTCTTCTGTTAATCGAAGAGTAAACTGGCCGTGCCGTAAACCATTTCTTTCAAAGAAAACGACATCGATTCTATTATCAAGTCGTTGGATTCCAGCAATGAGATTCCCAGACGGCCGCCAGCTTAGAGCACCCTCTAGCCCATCCACCGGCTCGCTCACACTATCCAATGCACCTTCTCTAGAATAGACACGGATAACTCGACGAATGCCATCCTCGATGCTATTGAGAGCGAGATATGCACCGTCACCTCTCCAGCTGAGAGTGGTTTCCCCATCATCAAATTCGCTTAGCTTGCCTTCGTCGACTTTCTCCGGCATTGTTGGGTCACGCAGCGCTTTTGCTCGTTTCCCCTGGAACTGAGTCTCTTTCTTTCCCCAGCCCACGGAGACATGTTGGGATATCTTGAGATCTTCCTGACTTAACGCGATATCCGCAGCACCTTCAAAGTCCCTGGTCATGTAAAGTAAAGTATTTGCCTTTGTGGAGATAGCCAGTAACTCCTCATCGGGAGACCAAGTGGCAGCAGATATACCAGCATCAACGCTGCCGACGATTTCAATCTTGTCCTCTCCTGGCTGAGGTTCTTCACGGACGACAATAATATCTCCGCCCTCTAGCACCAAGCATGTTACCAAGGTGTCGGGGAAGTACTGCAGAGACAATATGCGATCACATTCCATGTCTGGGTTTGGGCAAGGCGCGTCCCAGGATGCAATTAGGGACATGTCCCCAGACAGCGCCTCGGGACTTACATCCTCATGCGGCAGCTTTCTCTTCAGCTCGATCACTGCATTATCCTCCGCAGGACCAAATGCGCATATCAGCGAGTCTGTGGTGCCATCCCACGCAGTGGCGGCCAAAGGCAGCCCACCAAGCAGTGGGACTTCCGAAAAGCGAATATTCCTAAGGTTGCGCATCGTGTCTAGAGATGAATCGTTACCATGCAGTAATCAATATCGAGCAAGTAGTCATGCTGCAGAGCCTTATCGTTTGGCTATATTGATATTCATTCTAGTTGGTGGTTTGTATAGGTTTTTGGTTGCTGACATGGTAAATTTTTACTTTTTATTGTGTCCATGAAAATTAACCAATGATTTAATCTCCAAAGAGATCAAGTCTACAAACGGGCAGAGCCGAGAGTCAACTACACGCAACCAACGAGATGACATAAAATAAAGATAAGATAAATGTATATATAGAGAGAGAGCAAAAGATATCGGAAGTAATACAATGTGTTGATTCTGATTTAATCTTTATACAGGTTGACCAGGTATTCCGAGCCATCCATGGTTCAATGGGTATGGAGGGATTCTAGGGTAGTAACGAGGACTCGGCGGACAAATAGAGAGGGAAAATGCGATTAACGAGACTTCTTCGTTTGCCAGACTAAACAAAATGCGGTGATAAGCAGTTGGAGAGGCGTTATCGGATATAATATGTCGAAACTTACCAGCAATGGCGAATGGAAGACCGAACCCGGTAACTAGTTTCAAGTGGTTAGTCAGAAATAGTCGTCAACGTCGAGGAAGGCGAGGACGGGATACTAACTCATGAAGGCCCAGTATCTGACGAAGAAGAACTTGGTCAACGGGTTGAATGGGATGTTGGAGCGAGGGCCCTCTGGGTAATGGAAGCCAGAGCCGAGCTGGGTGCGAGTTGAGTGGAAGCCTCGACGGCTGATGACGGAGGCGGCCGTGTTGGCGCGGAAGGCAGAACGGGCAAACATCTGGAAAAGGCGTCAGCTGTCGTCCCTGGGGCCCTGGTTAGGAATTGGCCGCATACCTTGACTGTAGCACGGTGCTGGTGTCGTTCGTTGTTTCGGAGACGTGAAAAAGATGCTGGTGAGCTTCGTCAAAGGCATCGAACGATTTCGCCAAAAAGAGGCAAGTTTGGCATAGTCACGTGAAAGATGAGATAAGCCGGATGGCGGAGGAAGTTAAGTCCGGTAGATATATTTTTTATTTTTATTTTTTGTTTTATTTTAAGTTTAAAATTTATGAAGGAAGTAGACAAGAGTGAGCAGGAAGAAGGAAAAGCAAGCATTGACAAGCTGCTGCAGGGCGAAAGCGGGAGCCAGGGAGCTCTAGAGATATCCACAGACACAGAATCTGTAGGGCTCTTAGCGCAATGGACGACTTATTTGACGTGTTCGAGGACAAGCCGGCCTTGAGTGATGCCACCAACGAACCCCCCAGGCCGAGAAAAGCCAGGAACAAGAAGCGACGAGCGAACGGAGACATCAAGATAGATAATACAGAGACAGAGAATGGAGCAGAGTCGCCAGAGGCTGTCGAGGCCGCAGGTGAAAAGAGTGATGCTGTAGAGGCCGATGTTCAAGAAGAGCAGCCAGACATAAAGCGCCTGCGGGTTGACCAGGAGCCGGAGCCCGTTGTGGCAGATACCTTTGAAACCGAACAGTCTCGTGAAGTTGCCGCGTCTGCTGGGTTCCAGGGCCAACAGGATGGGAAAGCTGTCGTGCTGTCCCATCAAGTTCGACATCAGGTTGCTCTACCCGCGGGCTACGAATACGTTCCCATCTCGCAGCACAAACCGCCAGAGAAACCCGCGCGGGTGTGGCCTTTCACCCTCGATCCCTTTCAGCAAGTCTCGATTGCGTCTATCGAACGAGAAGAGAGTGTCCTCGTCTCCGCGCATACTAGTGCTGGAAAAACCGTGGTCGCCGAATATGCAATTGCTCAATGTTTGAGGAATAATCAGAGAGTGATCTACACAAGTCCGATCAAGGCATTGAGTAACCAGAAGTACAGAGAATTCGCTGCTGAGTTTGGTGATGTTGGACTAATGACCGGCGATGTAACCATCAATCCAACGGCAACCTGTCTTGTTATGACTACTGAGGTAGGATCATGTTCTGAAGAATTGGTTGGGGAGGTTAACTAATAAGCTTGTAGATTCTACGATCTATGTTATACCGAGGCTCCGAGATTATGCGCGAGGTTGCTTGGGTTGTCTTTGACGAGATTCATTATATGCGAGATAAGAGTAAGCAACAACCGTTCATCCGGATTCTTGCTACAAGTTCGCTAACATTCCATCAAGCCCGAGGTGTTGTTTGGGAGGAGACTATTATCCTTCTACCGGACAAAGTTAGATATGTGTTCCTTTCAGCTACCATCCCCAATGCGATGCAGTTTGCAGAATGGGTTACCAAAATGCACAACCAGCCATGCCACGTCGTATACACAGATTTCCGACCCACCCCCCTTCAACACTATCTTTTCCCCGCCGGAGCCGAAGGCATTCATCTTGTGGTTGATGAGAAGGGTGTTTTCCGCGAAGAAAACTTCCAGAAAGCCATGAGCTCGATTGCGGAGAAGCAGGGAGCAGACCCTGCGGATGCCATGGCTAAAAGGAAGGGGAAAGGGAAAGACAAGAAGATAAACAAAGGAGGAGACAAGAATGGTCCTTCGGATATCTACAAGATCGTCAAGATGATCATGATGAAAAACTACCATCCAGTCATCGTCTTCAGTTTCAGCAAACGAGAGTGTGAATCCTTTGCTCTACAGATGAGTAAACTAGCATTCAATGATAACTCTGAGAAGGAGATGGTCTCCAAAGTTTTCAACAGTGCCATTGAGATCCTCTCAGAAGAAGATAGGGATCTACCTCAGATCCAGCATATCCTGCCTCTTCTTCGACGTGGTATCGGTGTCCATCACTCCGGCCTCCTTCCAATTCTTAAGGAGACCATTGAAATCCTCTTCCAAGAAGGGCTTATCAAGGTTCTTTTTGCTACTGAAACATTCTCTATTGGTCTTAACATGCCCGCAAAGACTGTTGTTTTTACAAGCGTCCGCAAGTTTGACGGCGTCAGCTCAAGATGGATAACGTCCTCAGAGTTTGTCCAAATGTCCGGGCGTGCAGGTCGTCGAGGTCTCGATGACCGTGGTCTTGTCATCATGATGATTGATGAAGAGATGGATCCTCCGGTTGCCAAGGATATTGTTCGCGGAGAGCAGGACAAGCTCAATTCGGCTTTCCATCTTGGTTATAACATGATCCTGAATTTGCTGCGGGTGGAAGGAATATCACCTGAGTTCATGCTTGAGCGGTGTTTTTACCAGTTTCAAAACACTGGTAGTGTTTCTGGCTTAGAAAAAGGTAAGGCTTTTGTATACCCAGACCCATTTTACCTATTACGGCCACAATATGCTAACTAACTATACCAGAACTGGTCGAGCTTGAAAGTTCTAGGGATTCGATGACAATCGAAGACGAAGGCACAATCCGGGAGTATTATGATCTTCGACAGAAGATTGATACCTACAACTCTGATATGAGAGCCGTGATAACACATCCGAATTATTGCGTTTCGTTCCTCAAGCCCGGACGTCTGGTTCACATCAAACACCAGGACTATGATTTCGGATGGTCGGTAGTTGTCAACTGCCAAGCACGAAAACCGCCAAAGCATGCCCCGCGTGAAGAGTACGAGCCTCATGAGAGCTACATAGTAGACGTCCTACTGCCAGTTTCGGAGGATTCGTTCTTGAAAACAAAGGGCGTTCAACCACTACCACCTGGTGTCAAGCCAGCTAAGAATGGCGAGCCTTCGAAGCTGGAAGTTGTCCCCGTTCTCCTTAACTGTATACAGACAATTTCTATGGTGAAAATCAAAATGCCCAGCGACCTAAAACAAGAAGATAGCAGGAAGGCTGTCAAGAAGCAGATTACGCAAATCCAACAACGTTTCCCCGATGGCCTGGCGCTCCTTGACCCTATTGAAAACATGAACATTACCGACGATTCGTTCAAGAGATTACTAAGGGTATGTAATAATTCCACCCCTTCTTGTTATGACTCCCATGATTAAAGTAAATTATAGAAAATCGAGGTTTTGGAGTCTCGCCTGATATCCAATCCATTACACAACTCTCCTCGGCTTCCAGAGCTGTACGACCAGTATGCCGCAAAAGTGGAACTCATTAAGAAAATCAAGGACACGAAGAAGAAGATCACCGAAGCCATGTCAATAATCCAGATGGACGAGTTGAAGTGCCGCAAACGAGTACTCCGCCGTTTCCAGTTCATCAACGAAGATGAAGTTGTGCAGCTCAAGGCTCGAGTTGCTTGTGAAATCAGCAGTGGCGACGAACTCATGCTCAGCGAACTGCTATTCAACGGTTTCTTCAACACTCTCACACCCGAGCAATGCGCCGCAGCACTAAGCGTGTTTGTCTTCGAGGAAAATGCTAAAGACACTCCAGCCATAACCAACGAGGAGCTCGCCAAACCGCTTAGAGATATCCAGGCCCAGGCTAGAATCATTGCGAAAGTTTCCCAAGAATCCAAACTGCCTGTGAATGAAGACGAGTATGTGAAAAGCTTCCGATGGGAGCTTATGGAGGTTATGTTCGAGTGGGCAAAGGGCAAATCCTTTGCTGATATCTGGTAAGCTGCTCCATACCTGCCCTGGAACTTATGCCGCCTGCCAAATCCAATCAGACTGCTAACTATCCTTTTCGCGTAAAGCAAAATGACAGAAGTGTACGAGGGAAGTTTGATCAGAGCTTTCCGGCGCCTTGAAGAGTGTATGCGGCAAATGGCGCAGGCTGCCAAAGTGATGGGAAGCAGCGACCTTGAAACGAAGTTCGAAACATCCCTTACACTCATAAAACGAGACATTGTTGCTGCACAGTCTCTCTATCTATGATTGATTGTTACCATATATCGTTATTGGCTGTCTATTCGCTTTGTATTTACTGCGACTATGAGTGGTCTCTGTGACTGTATAAGGATGATACATGTGTGGCGTTGGGTGTGTGGTATTCCACGTATTATAGCAAAAGTGAATGAACCTGTTATTCCCCGAGCAATGCAAAATGATCACCTAGTTATTACCCGGTTACCTTTTTCTTCTTTTCTTTTCCTCTCTTCTGCTTTCCCTTTTAAAACAATTTTCAGGGGCAGAAAGGCAAAACAATGGCCAAAGAGACATAAATAACCTTGCTTAGTCATAAGTTTTCGGGCTGAGGACCCCGTGAAAAGCTTATTTTTTAAGGTTATGACGTAACACGCAAAAAAGTATCACAAAAAGTTAAATTAGCACATGAAGAGCAAAGCAGAAGCAGATGTTTGTAGTCCTGGGAGAGAGCAGGGAAGCCGCTTAGGAATATTGTAGAGAGACATCGCAGGGTAATGCTGATATGATTTACCCAATGCCCATATCTAGTAAGTACTACTTGAGAAAGTTAACAAACGGGGAGTATTTATATAGATCTATGAATACGGAAACCAGATCTATATAAAGAAAGATGAGTGAGTAATAAATAAGAAATGGGTGTAAATTGTTTGTGACAATATTCTAGAAAAGTAAGGTCTATATATTCTAAGATGGTTGAGACTGATTTATGTTTCACAAGCATTTTTATAACCTCAAGAATTCCCCGATGCGTAATACTTGGTGGCGATAGATTTGTTCTAGCGGGACTGACATTACCCGGCCGGCCCAGAGCTTGCCATAATTGCAGTATTAAAGGATCATGGACAAAGACGAGTCCATATAGCCGGGGACTCCTATCTTTTCGGTAGTGTAATATTACTGGAACCGGGTAGGCGTATATGCTGCTGTGATTGCCGAGGAAGTTTGTGACACGCAAGGAATTGAAGCCTAGCAAGAACAGCTATTACGTTGCTGCAGGTTTACTAATACTCGTGGATCGCATCATCACCAAATGGCTGTTAAGGGCTGGGATAGACGCATGAATAACACTCTGCAGCCTCTTTGGCCAGGCCGTGGATAAAATTGCCCCATAGAAGGCAAACCAGCCATCCCGGTAGCGTAAGAAACCTAAGTGACCACACTCTCCTTCTAAAGAACGTAAAAATCCTGAAATCCTTTCATATGGCCTTCTACACGGTCGGTAAGTAGTTAACCTATGGCCGCCCAAAGACATAAACAAAGCCGTAACCATGGCTACCAGCCATTTTGTCGCTACCCTCCAGTCATTCTGCAGTCGACCCTGAAGACCTGAGCCTTCCATCACCACCCATCGCCACCAATACTCGTACTAACAATACTAGCAGCCGCAGCAGGCCTCCTTCTCCGTCTCCCTATGCAGCGTGTGCCTAGGTATGTACGCATGTATGTGTGTGTGGATGTGTTTGTGTGTGTAATTTTGCCTTTGTGTAATGTATGGTCACGCTGGAGCTAAGCTTGGGCCTTCTCTCCCCTTAGTTAGTTTAGCGTTAGTTTAAGTCCTGTCGCCTTTTTTTCTCTGCCAACTCAACCGCCTGACTTGCCTCTCTCTTTCTCTCTCTTCGCTTGACTTCCCTCCCTCGCTTCGACTTCTTCTACCAAAGGGCCAACTCCCGCAGACTCCCCAAGCATCCGCATCACCACTTCTCTCTAGCACTTACTCCCTGCCGAGCAGCTCTCGGTGACCATGAACAGCCTGGTAGCCACACCGCCTGTTCCTCCTCACTTTTACGAGACCTCTTGTCGCTCTGCATCATATTCCAGTAGGACTAACTCCGAGCCACCCTTCCCACCCCAGGCCTCGCAAGAAAGGCGATAAGAAGGGGCTCAGCGTACCTGACTGACTGACTGACTGCCTATAGTGTCATCGACAAACGCCTCAGTGAACCGGAAGAGAAAGGCCGAAGATGACTGCCTCCCTAGTGATGACACTCGCATGTCTGCCTCGCCCTCTGGGTCCCCTGCTCTCCATCCACGGCCGTTAGCTCCCCGTCACCTCAAACGATCACGACCAAACGTTTCGGGCCGGCCGTTGTCACTCCCCCGGTTAATGGAGACGCTCGATACAGATGCTCTGCGGTCGGTGCTGAGGTCTCTCTGTGACCGTCATCCGGAGATAGCCTCAGAAGTCATGCATACTGCCCCCCGGCCCAGCGTCAGCGCTGCCCTCGAAGTCCTTAACAACTACCAATCCACTCTACAGTCCTCTTTCCCGCTGGGCGGGAACCCTTCCTCCGACTATGCATATAATCGAGTCCGTCAGCATCTCACCAACCTCCTTGAAGCCTTGAACGACTTTACGCCCCATTTTCTCCCGCCAAATGAATCGCAGCCTTCAACATCGCTAAACTACCTGGACGGTGCCACAGACATCATACACCGACTTCCACGGTGGACGACGCCACAGCATAATCTCGAGAAATACGCAGCGTATGAAGAGATGAGCAAAGCATGGTGTCTAGTGATCAGAGAAGCAGCAAAGCGTGGTGGCGGTATCCAACTACAGTACGGAGGATGGGATCAAAAGCTAGCAAAGCACAACGAGACTGCTGGAGGGAAACTTCAGGACGCTGTGAATGAGCTGAACCAGAGCCTTGGCTGGATCGGTGGCAATGTGGGCAACCCAAGCTATCCCGGTGGTAGCAATTCTCAAGGTGACATGTCAATACGCCAACAACTCATGTCAGGCACTTACGGAGCTGGCCTACCGTTGAAAGTCGGGCCATGGTAATCAATCCTGCTCAATTCCTTCCCTCCCTTTTTAGGGGTTACGGCCATTCCATCCTTTCCGAACGGCGTTGCCTTCCACCATTTGCCTCCTCACCGCATCGTCAAAGCAGACAACCTTTGAGCAATCTTTTAATGAAACGATTACGATACCCATCTGTTAAATACTAGATCGAGTTTTTTCATTTGCTCTGTGGACACATAAATTTTTTCCGCTTCCCACTCCTGCCCTCGAATGTGGCAATATCATGTTACAACTTTATTTTCCCGACAACTCGATGCCCCTTTTTCTCACTCTTCCTTTTTATTTATCATCCAAATACACTCCGGCAACCCATCCAGATTCCTATGTTTCCTTTACTTTCTAACGGTCTCATGATACTCATTTAACTTGTCCGTCTTTTTTATCAATTATCTTGGGTGCTCATTTTTGGGGAGGCTTTCTCGTTTTTCTCATACTTTCCTTGTTTTCTTTAATAGCTTTTTATCTTTTTACTCTTTGTTTGGGACGCCTCTCCTGAAACAGCTGCAAAGGCTTCGTCACTCAGCTAATGTGCTTGGAGACGTTGATAGACGTTTGCATACTCGGTTGGTGCTCCCTCCTCGTAAACACATCAAGATCTTGATGGGAGGATAGTTAGTACTAGTGGTACACCTTATAGCCCTTATGGTTATACAGATAGACATAATAGAAAGAAATCCCACGATAAAAAAGAGTCCTTGTTTCGTCACCTATCGTCACTATACCGTAACTAAGTGAACCAGACCATTTGGCGGAATATTACTGTTATCAATGTGATTTGTTTTTAATGTTAAAATGGCTAACCTTAGGACTTTCGCTCAGATTATGAGGAGAAGGGGGTCATAGAAATGAAGTAAGGGGGAAAAAGAAGATCCGTTAAAACATAATATACTAAGCAGGGAAATTTAGACAATAGGGAGTAGACAGTGGACAGTGGGTAGTAAATGGAAAGGAAAACGGACATAGGAAACATTTGGATCCCATGATACACCGAATGTGGGGGCAGAAGCGGCTCTGGAGAGAAATGGGAAAGGGAATGCTTGCATATGCATGGCCAACCTCTTCGGTCCGAGATGTATTAGGGTACTAGTGAAAGACATAACGACTCCGACAAAACAGAACTGGAAACTTAGTGGTGGGAGGGGGGAAGGTTAAATGGAAAGCAAAGGGTGTGGAAGAGACAGGAGAAGAGAAATCAGGGGCTATCAATCATCATGCACTGTAGTTGGAGATGTCAAAGGAACAAGAGGGTTCGGGAGGGTTATTTGGCTAAGGGGGATGGGTAGAGTTCTAAAAGAAGAAGTATGCTAGCAGGAAGCTAAGAAGGCAGAGACCAGCCACAGCTTGTAGAGGTACACCACCCGCTGCGGCCAATTGAGCAGGAGCTTGCGCTTGCTTGAGAGAGGATTGGTTTGTAGAAACCTCACCACCTTCTACGGGCTTCTTTCTCTGCCTCACCTCATTGTCAGCTATCTGCTGTTGTAGCTGTTTGATCTGCAGTCTTGCTTCCGCCAATTGGGAAGACAGAAGGTCATCACTTGATTGCGAGGGCTCGATGCGAGAAGACGAAGAGGCCATGCCAAAAGAGTTGATGGGCTCAGCTGATGGCTCAGACGGGCTTTCCTGCTTCATGTCCTCGGATTTGGAGGGTGTGGTACTGCTACCAGTGGTGCGCTGGACAACAGGGGTAGTAAACTGAGGTGCTTGGGGAGAAGATTGTGCCGGGGGCTCGGAATCAGGCTCCTATCGTATCGCAGTCAGTATATATAATTTTCGCATGAAATTGTACATGGTAAATGTCAGGTATCTTTATCCAGGGCGTAGTGGAGCGGCATAATGAAAGGATAATCGCTAGCCCGGGGGAAACGCACCACTCCATTGGTATGCAGGTCATCACTTGGGAGGAAGTTGACTCGGATTTTGCGCTCTTGAATAAGAGACTTGGATTTCTTTTCAACATCCTGCCACTGTTAAATTGTAAGCGACCAAACCTCCATCAATTCCAGGCATGTGAAAAGGTTCGGTTCGGAGAGTATGGTACACACAATAGAGGCAACATTCGAGAACTCCTTATCGGCGGAGACCGCAACAGACTGGACAAGGAACTTATCGCGGCATTTGGCGTCAAGCGGAGGGTCTTCTTTCATCGCCTGGAGAAGAACTGTTATCGGTTCGCGGATTAATAACTGCCCACAACCAAGACAGTGGGGGGAGGGGGGCTGGGGGTTTGCGGATATGCGTACCCTGGACTTCAACTTGTTTCCCAGGCTCGATGCGGCCGGAGTTAGGGCGGACACAATAACTGGCGCCATCTGGTCAATACCACTGGAAGAAAGCATGCGACTGTGATGGGTGTATCTCACTGTTTGGGGGCAGTAGTTTTGACCTACGGCGTTGGACTGTGGTAAGCAACTCAACCAAAACGGTCAACTTTGGAACAGCAGAGCACGTACTTTGAAGGCAACGGGGTCGCTGTTGGGATTCCGTAAGTAGAGAATCTCAGTGACTTCTTTAGTGAATGGGCCTATATTATAGAGGCGTTAGGCACGAATCGCGGGCTATAGCAGACATGCGAAAGGGCAAGACATACGCTTGAAGCCGAGCTCGCCGGGCTCTATTTCAACTGACATGGTGGCTGCGGTAAGAAGACGGTGATAGCAAGATTAGAATATATGGTCTCTACTGAGAAACGCAGACTGGAGAGCGGTGGTGTAGCGAGCGATGCAGGTATAATCGGCCTTGTTGGAATCTTTGGTGCTGGCAAGTTGATAGACAGCCTGAGATGTCTTTAAAAGCAGCTTATGTAAGAAAGTCATGTGATCCTATTTAAACCTTGCGGCGTGACGTCGTTGATGTTTGGGCAGCCAGCCGCGGGCAGCAAGAGACAAAAAAAATCACCGACAGCCAAAGACGACGACGGTGACGACGACGACGACGACGACGTTCAAGCCGCAACTAGTGAAGGCGTGAGAAATAGGCGGCGATGGGAAAGGGTTCGTGTCGTGCATAAGGACCTGCAGGGTTGCAGTTAGGACCACTTGACGGTAGTCATACCATGCTTCGTTAACTAACAGCTCGCCTTCTCAGCATGCCTCTCTTTACGGGAAATCTACCCCGACTAAGGGACTAAACAACAGGTCTACCTGCCCCTGTTATTCCCTAGTTTATTGGATGAAATGCACAATTCGTGAAAC
Organism: Nannizzia gypsea CBS 118893; assembly: GCF_000150975.2. Lineage (NCBI taxonomy): Eukaryota > Fungi > Ascomycota > Eurotiomycetes > Onygenales > Arthrodermataceae > Nannizzia > Nannizzia gypsea. The sequence continues at coordinate 4,793,972 of NW_003345201.1, forward strand.
CTGTCGCTATTAATACGGACCATTGCTATGATATTAAAGCCTGATATAACGCCTTGTTAATTCCGCAACCTAGGGGACGTTGCAATAATCAACTTAATTTTTACCGTTACTTAAACGATACAACGGAGTCAGATCTTGTTCCTACCGCCCATCGCCTTGACAATACTTATGCGGTAATCATGCAAGACCACTCAATCCTAGCGTTGTGTCCCACACCCGAGCGCCTATATTGACATGGGGATTATATAAATAAGCTAGATCAATAATGGCCTGTGATTTGGTGGTGATAAGCTGCCTGAAGAGGCTCTATCCCATGTAATTCCAACATGGTCAAAAAACGTTATTGGAGCAAGCTAAGGGCATGCATGTAAGCAGTACAAATGCCTTCGTGGCCTTTAGATAAGCGTCAGTTTGGTGCGGCTGCTCCAGAGCTAATAAGAGCAGACTGGTGGTATGGTGAAGTAAATATTTCAATGCCTGACTAGCAACTAGAAAGCTCCAGAAACGTATGTTATCTCTCTCTCTCTTTATTTTACCATAGAAAAGCTCCAGAGTAATCATCACAGCCAGAGTGGAAGGTTAGCTTGAAATTCTGTAGTGGGGCTATTCCGTTAGTTAGCCAGTTATTTATTAATAGCTCACCCGCGATTTTGTCATCAAAAGAGCTTCACTTCCACACATCAACGCCTGCCCTCTGCTATACATTCTCCGCTGCCACAACATCGTTGAAGATGCCTTCGGACCTGGAACTTCTAGCCGACATGGGCTTTGACCCTGAGCGCGCAAAGATAGCTGTGTCTAAATCTGGTGGCTGTAAGTTGGGCCCGGGATCTTAGCCGGTATTTGTTAATACAACTGGTACTGACGTATTATCTTTTTTGTTTAGTACAGGGTGCACTCGAGTGGCTAGAAGCGAACCAAGACAAGTCTCTGGAGGAAATAAAAGAGGAAGCGGCCCAGAAACAGTCCGAAGCTGGAGGGTCAGATGAACCTCCAGATCTGAAACCTGGAGAAGAGCCAAAAAGCCTGGTCTGTAATGAGTGCGGGAAACGATTCAGAAGTCAGGCCCAGGCCGAATTCCATGCTTCTAAAACAGAACATGTCGACTTTTCGGAGTCGACGGAGGAGATCGCACCACTCACCGAAGAAGAGAAGAAGGCTAAGCTAGAAGACCTGCGCCAAAGACTGGCAGAAAAGCGGCAGAAAATGTCTGAACAGGATAAGCAAGACCAAAAAAGAAACGAGGTTAGCTTTAGCAATCGCTCCGCCTGGGAATTCTGTTTCAAGTTCTGACCCCAGGTTTGATTATTAGGAAATTCGCCGCAAAAGTACCAAGGAGACTCAGGATATGAAAGAGGAGCTTCAACGGAAAGAACAATTGAAGGAAGCAGCTAAAAAGAAGCGTGAAAAGCAAGAGGAAGTCGAAGCAAAGGCACGGATAAAAGCCAAGATCGAAGCAGACAAGCAAGCTCGAAAATTGAAGGCAGAGAAAGAAAAAGCAGAACGAGAGGGTCGTGTATTGGAGGAACAAAAGACACAACCTACACCAGCCGCAGCTCCCGTAGCCTCGAAGCCTGCTTCAGCATACACAGAGGCTAGACTACGATTGATGACACCATCTGGGAACGTCATCAAGTCATTCCCCGTTGATACCACCCTTTTCGAGGTTGCTGCCGCTCTACAACAAGAAGGTAACCAGGTGAACAGCTTTACGCAGACATTCCCAAAGAAGGTGTTCAATCAGGAAGACTTTGGAGCTACGCTCAAGGAGTTGGGTTTTGTACCAAGTGGAAGTCTGATTGTGGGCTGAATGTCTAAAGAGGCTGGTTCGATGGTGGTAGCTTGCTCGATTCATAGCATAACTAGATAGGTCCGTATAATTAACCCAGTTAATCAGTTTATGGAGACACCATATGGCAATAGCTTCGGTATGGCAGGCAGTTCTGTATATACTACGTAACAAGGTGTCCTTTCGTGAACCAGCGAGCATGTTGATATTGAGGCTCTTTGTTATCTCTGCTGTGGGGGGTCGTTATCTTCACGTGATATAAAACCACGGCTTATGTAACGAGCTTAATTAGACGCGTCCAGGCAAACATCGACGCGTTTGATGGGTGTGCTAGTTTGGGATACCAGAAAAACATTATCCGACGTTGAATCATCAAATTACCCGGTGTTACTTGTTATACTAGACGTTGCCGGCCACTATGCCTGCGTAAGTATTCTCTTATTTTTTCATATTTAATCGCAAGCTACGACAGACTCACTAACAAACTCTTATAGGATCGGAGACCAACATCGGCTTGGGCCAGGGGACAATCCCGCGATCTCTGCGAATCCATATTTACAAGGAACTAGACGAGTTGAAGAATACACAGCTGCCGAGGTTGCCTCGCTGAAAGAGAGACTAAACAAGCAGCTAGGCCCAGAGTTTCTCTCATCCAGACCTTCGGGAGGAGGAAAGGTACATTATATCACGGCAGATAAGTGTATCAACCTTGCGAATGAAGTCTTCGGGTTCAATGGATGGTCGAGCTCTATACAGAATATAACTCAAGATTTCGTAAGTCGGGATTCATTCAATGGAGGGTTCCCTTTATATGATTGGTAGTATTAACTTGATTATAGGCTGATGAGAACCCTAACACTGGCAAGGTCTCGGTGGGGTTATCTGTAATCGTGAGGGTTACTTTGAAAGACGGAACATATCATGAGGTTTGCTTTCCATGGTATGCAGATTCTTATGCTACGGACTAATTCTCATGTACTGGACAGGATATAGGATATGGTCATATTGAAAACTGCAAAGGAAAGGCTGCTGCGTTCGAAAAGGCCAAGAAAGAAGGGACAACAGACGCTCTAAAGCGCACCCTAAGGACATTCGGAAATGTACTCGGAAATTGCATATACGACAAAGAATACCTCTCCAAAGTGGTGAAAGTTAAAGCAACTCCTGTGAGTTATGTCACTGCCGTGAGGTCCCTAGGCTTTCGCTAATCATATCTTTGCAATAGGTAAAGTTTGACGTTGATAATCTCCATCGTCATGTAGACTTTGTGCCTCCCAAAATACCAACAGCAGCCCCAACGAGTAGGATTGTAAAACATGAATATCAGAGTAATGGCCCGTCCAATCTACCTGCACGAATCCCTGATATCCAGAGTATCACAGCGGAAGATTCTCTCGCATACGAATTTGAGGGCGAGTTTGGAAGTAAGATTGTTTCCACGTATTCTCTTCATCTTAGTTGACGCTGACTTTGAGAAGGTGATGTATTCGATGAGGCAGATTTCGCGGAACATACTTCATTACACCCCGATGAAGTGGCTTTGGAAGAACCCGACTATTCAAGACGACCAACTGGACAAAATGGTCACCAATCAGCAGATCCAGGGAACTCCGCATATACAAACAGAACAGCAGCGCCTGTTAACTCAAGAAAACCCATAGCTTCGGTTTCGGCTAACAGCGCTGTTCCTTCCCACGTTGTTCCAGCCGATGGAATCCATAGGAACACTATGACCGCCCCGAAAACTCCGATTCCGAGCAGATTCGCACAAGATAGAAATATTGACCCTAGACAACCCAGCGGGAGACAAGCAATGCAACCAAATGGTCCACCCTTGCCTCATTCCACCGATCAGGGCCGACCAAAACTTGATCATGCCGCAAATAATGAAAGCCATAAGGCCTCTGTCGCCCAAGGTAATGAAGAAAAGGTGCCAGAGGACCCCGTCGTTGGATTTTTCTCTGCTCGGGCCGCAGAGGCTCTAATAAACGATCCCCATACTGCCGCAAAATCAGCTCCAGTGTTTGACCCTCAGTTTGACAGTCCATCCATACGCAAAACCGCAGGTATTGACCATACTAGCTCTTCACCTATCGTTAGAAAGTCTCTACAGGCCCTGCAACAACAGGCTGGCAAGGTTCCGTCACCAGGTGCTAGAGCAAATACGGCGACATCTAACAACGGAGGGCCTAACGGCCCTGGGCCCTCAGGCAGACCGCCCATGACTTCCTCCTATCGACCGCCAATACGGCGATCCATGGGAGCAGCGACCACCGGCAACGTTAATAACCTTCCCAACATGCCACCACCTATAAGGAATAACAACAGCCCTGGCAATGGCGGCCACCAGCAAAACGAACATGGAAAAAGACCACCATTGGTGGATACCACGAATGTTCCTAGCAATGAGAGGACAAAGAACCAGACAGATACTGCGAAACGAACCAGAGTTGAAGATGCCAATGCTCCCAAACCAAACCCTTAAGAGCAACAATAGCATTATGCCTTGCTATACTCAGGGGAAGTAAAGAAAGACTTATGATGATTGATTCTTAATCTTTTCACCCGTTAACCCTTAATTTTGAGCGACTTTTTATGAAATTGCAGCGGTTATAGGCAGTATTTTTACGGAGTTCAGGCACTTTGTTTCTTTTTGGGAAATATTTTGGGATTCCGTCTTGTTCTTATTCTTCATTCTTTTCAAAAGGGTGGTCGGTACACATTTTAGCAGGTCATGTATATATTCATTACCTGAGCAGGTTATGTATGGCACGAAGATACCATATCGGCTTCATTTTCAAACTTCTGAAAAATTGCATGGTGTAATGTCTCTAGATTATTGTCTGGTAATACATTGCCGTAGGCTAGAGTAATAAATACAAATGAAGAAGTATCAAGTTTTTTTTTTTGAGTTGATATTTTCATAAACGTTTCAGAAAACTGGCAGATGTGCAATTGACAGCGAGCCTGTGATGTTTAGGATTCTCGACATCGTCGTAGGGGGGTAACCGAACCTATGAAACTTTCCACAGATTGCTGGGATACGAAATGTGGAAGTAAGTGGAAAAAGTAGAGGGTCACTCTACACATCTGAAATATGCAATCAATCCAAAGCATCACTGAGCTGAATGATAGAACTAGCAGCCGTAACTGACCGCCCGGAAGCGACCGCCCGGAAGCGACAGGAGAAAATCAACAGATGATGTCAACCGAGCCCCATTCTTACCGCTAAATGATTTTCAGCTATAATAATGCTTCTTATGGTTTAGTGAGCATACTTAGAGCCCTCCATTCCGCTTCTCTTCCGTTCAACGAGCGCACTGTTGGCCGGGGCTCCAGAAACAGACACTCCACGCTTTGCCATCTCAGCAACAAAGATGCTTTTTGGCTCGGGGAATGTTTCAGAAGTAGTAGATGAAAATCTGGAGTGATGGTTGGTTGTAGTACGGCCAGTATGAGTAGCACCAAATGCGGCTGGAATGGGGCTACGGTTCTGTGAAACCGGTCGAAAGGTACTGGCAACAGGGGAAAGAGAGGAAGACTGGTTTCGGCTATGGCCACTTGATTTCTGATCAGGCTCTATGGGCTGTGGAGAAGCAAAGTTCATTGCAGGGCTTATGTTTTCGTTTGTTTTGCGGATGGGAGATGTTAGTGGCTTTATCTGCTCTCCTAGCAAGGAGCCAGAGTAATATTGCATTGTAGCGGCGCTAATTGGAAACTGAGGGGTATCTCTCATTTTAAAGCGGGATTTGGGAGCATTGGAGCCAGCTGGGCCCACTGGAGAAACATGGGCTGTAGGAGTAATGTGCATAATATTGACGGATTGATTGCCCATGTTCGACGCCGCCATAGGCGCAGTGCCACATGAAGTAGGGCGGTATGTGAAAGCCACTGGTTCGTTACACTGGGCGCCCTGGTTGAATGTAGAAGATTGGTTGCTGTTGTGGTTCAAATTCCCTGGGAATGTAAGAGCGTGAGAAAATGTAAAGTGGTGTTGCTCCTTTGGTTCATAAGCCGGAGCAGTGGGCCGAGGAGGTTCACTTTTTTTCATAGGCCTTCCAGGAAGAAGATGGTCACCTATAATTAGAGGAACCTCTTTAATAGATGTGGTTTGAGTTTTGGTGGTAGGGCCTTGAGGTGTTGCATGGATTGCTGTCTGGCCGACACTGTCACCAGCACTCTTTTGCACACTTGGATTCTTTACTTCAACAGGGTTTGGCTCGCTTTTGGCATTTTGACTACTAAGGGTTAGTTGGTATTTTGCTTGAATGGTTTTGACATGAGAATTCATTTACCTAGAGCGGAGATTAACTGGTTCGCCAGCATTGCCGTTAGTGGTATCGGAGAGAAGATTGACAGTAGGTGGAGCATTTTGTGCAGCTACTGGCGCTCCTGGATTTGGTGGGCCGGGCTGGATATGCTTCGTGTTCCCCGGTTCGGTGGTATGATTGGGAGCCTTCAAAATTTCTGGATGGCTGATTAGCTCCTTTTCCGCCAGCTCCTTCTCTAGGCGTTCTTTTCTTTCTTGGAGGTAAACAATAACGTCCGGGTCGAGTAAGGACTGGTCAAGGAGAATTTTCGTAAGTTTTGCAAGTTTTTCTTTGAGAGCATTTGATTCATCCTTTGATTCATCTCGTTGGGGCTGCTCTGTCTTGGGAACAGATCGTATAGCCAGTGGTATCGTATCTTCAGGCCCGTCGCTGATATCAAGAAGGCTTGTTCCAACATTGGAACCCTTGGTTTTGTAGTTGTCTTTCTCAATATGAGCAGCAGCCGGGGCTTCAGGTGATGCACACAGGAAAAGGTCGTCAGCATCATGATCGTCTGTGCCTGTTGGGTGCTGTGGTTGTGGTAGGTAAGAGCCGAATCCATGGTCTGTCTTTAGTGGTACAGCGTCAGCTCCCTGACTATTACGGATCTCAGAAGGATTTGTAAATACATCTATTCTCAGGGGTGCAACTGGCATAAGGTTTGTTGCTGAGGCAGCTGCACCAACTTTTGGTTTGAATGGTGCAGCCACCTTTACCTCTGACTGAGTTCGTTGCGGAGAAGTCTCTGTCGCATCCTTCGGTAAATCTGTAGAGGATTCTGGACAGCCCTGGGACATAGGGGGAACGGGAGATACATCCAGGTCCTTAATTGGCGCCTCAGTGGCTTTGGAGGGGGTTGGCGACTGTGCTGGTTTTGCAACTGTAGCAAATTGGACACCAGTAACAGCTGCCATGAAGTCATCCCCATCTGCGAGCAGGGACTCGAAATTGATGCTCCTAGAAATACTTTTAATAAGAAAAGAGCTAATCTGGTTAAAGACATATAGATTGTTAGAGCTTACGGAGGAGCAGCGAAGACAGGGCGTCTGGCTTTTGTAACTGGAGGTACGTTTCTTGAGACTCCATATCTCTTTTTGTCTGCTCTACCACGGAAGGTAGGGGGGTTGTTGCAGTCTTTAGATGGATCCAAAGGCTTCTGTGGAAGAGGTGCAAGAGCTGCCTTATTTGCTGTTGGGATTGAAGGGGGTGACAAACGATTAGGGTCCGATCTTGTTATGTCACCGCTCCGGGTATTGGGATAATGTCTAAATGGGGGTATGTTAGCTATCACACTAAGGTGCATGTGTAGGCTGCATGCATACGTTGTGCCTCCACGACCACGAGTTCCTGCGAAGCCTCCTCCACGTCCACTGTGTAGAGCTCCGCGAGTGGCCTTCTTTCCTCTGCTTGCGCTAACAGGATAGTCTAAATTAGTTCCTTTGATCCTAGCCTCAAGGGCCATTCTATGTGTTTGTCCATCTAGCAATGGCTCAAGATTTTCTGCGTCAATGTTCTCCTCAAGCGTTTCATGATAAGCTGAGCTAGACAGTCAGTATTGATAGAGAACGAAAAGAAGATATTGGGGTATACTGACTCGCCCAGCTATTTAATTTCTCTCTGTTAGTCTCGGCAAGGTTGTACGCTTCAGTCCCCTTTCGATTGGAGTCCCTAGTAGCTTCAATTTGCCGAATACCTATTCGATGAAGCTTGTTTGGGCGATCAACAGTTGATATGTGTTCACGACGTGCAGTGCCCAAATCAGCCTTTATATTCAAAAATACAGTCAGCCAAACACTCTATAGTGTCAATATGAAGGTCACCATAGAAGACATACCATTTGAAGGGCTTTCATGCGCTGGGCACGCTCATTACCTGTATCCGATGCTTCGGCCATTTTAGAGTATTGAGCGCGTCAAAGACGCGTCTATAACGAATCAAATTGATACTCCTTTCAAGGATCCAACTCTCTCCACTGGGCCCCGCGTGTAGGCTGAGATACAAGTTCTCGAAGAAATTCTAAAGCGGATATCTTATCAAAGGCAAAGATCACTATTCTCGATAGTTAGCACCAATACTCAAGAATCTCACCAGTTTCTTATTCTATATCACTCGAATAAACCGATATGTAGATATGTAGCAGTACAAAGCCAACCATAGCCTTATTTAAGGCTATATCTGCAAACTTGAAGTGAATTGCTTCAAAACAAAGGCACAACAGATATTCACAGGAGCCTTGTAGCACTACAGAAAGTAATGTTGGAGGCAGTAAAGGTGATATAACTTACACCTAGTAAACTGCTGTGGTTCTTGATAGAACAGGGAGAAGAATAGGGGCTCTTTTTCAGCAGGATAGAAAGGCCACCAGGAGTTTTAGATGATGAGGTGAAGTAGAAGAGATGAGGTTGTGAGAAATTGAATGTTGTGGGTATAAAAGAATTTTGGTCGTCGCAGGCAACAAACTCCCAAGTAGTGCAAAAAGGATGGGGGGGTAAAAGGGGACAAGCGGATACCGTATATAGTGAAGAAAGAGTCTTTAGGAGATTGAAATTGTCTCTGGGAACTGGTAAAGATGGCTTTCTTTAATATACTGTTGCCAGGTATTCGACAGTGAAGGAAGGGCACCAACAACAAAAGTATAGAAAGGAGTTGGATACCAGGGCAACAGAGTCAATAAAAATATCCACGGGTTTTTCTTCCGGTCCTTCTGGTATCCAGGGCCTATGGCGGCTGGGTATTAGATGCGAAGAGGGAAATAGATGGCCATAGAGATACGATGGCTGAAGTGGAAGAAATAGAATCACAATCAGTCCCACTTCTATCTATATCAAAAACCACTAATAGATAGCAGAAAAGCTGTGGAAAGGTAATAAAAGCAGGTATGTGTATGGCAGAAACTGAAGAAAAATGATAAAGATCATATTCAATGCTCAAATCTCTTTGCTGAGACATGCAGACAATGAAAGGATGGATGGTATATGGATAGCCGCAGCTTGGAAAAGAGTAAAAAGAAGCCAAAAAAAACGACAGGAATTACAAAGATATGACCCGATTGATTGCAGATGCTATATCTCCAACCACAGGCCGTGCAACCGAAACTGGCATAGTAAAGGGTCCCGAAATGGATCTCCTGGAAGAGACAGGATGGAAACTGGCATTGGCTTCGATGTCAGCGTACGTCCTGGCTAAGGCTCGGAATAGGGTGAAAAATATGTATCTATGCATCTAGTAATAACAAGGTAGAATGAAAAATGAAAACAGTACACATCTCATCTTGATTAAAACAGTTAATATTTCAACAAGTCACCGCGCCTCCCTCATCTGTATCGTAAAATATCGTTAGCAAAAGGTGATACATGCCGATTTTACTCCCTCCAGAGGTGGGTAAGACTTACGCTTAATCATTTTAGCTGCGCTTTGAAGAACGCTAATGCACATAACCACAGTACCAAACGCAATGCAAATAACTGCAGGGATCTTTGCCACCCATCCTTGCTTGCTCAGTTTTATGTAGCAGAGTGGCGGGAGAATATATGCTAAGGCACAAGCACTTGTTGCACCTATAAGCTCCAGTACGGCGCCCAGGTCGCAGGTGATCAAAGCCATGACCACTGATGTCACCACCAGGGACGTAGTGAAAATAAGATGGCGGTTGAGGTTGAAAGGCTCCTCGGGAAAGTAGAACGTGGTCATGACAGACCTACAGACAAACGCCTCAAGGGGTAACGTGGCCAGCATGTTAAGCCCAAAAAACCTATTCAAGTTAGGTTAGCAAAAACCCCAGGGGCAAGGTCGCAATCTAAGGATGACTCACAATCTTGCAATATTCACTATGACGTTGTCCGGAGGGAAGTTATTAAGGATGTTACCCTTTGTTTTTGATCCAAAGGTTAAGAAACCGGCAACCGCCATGACTAGACACATAACCATAGATATCGCGGTCGAATAGTGGGTGACACGGGCAAACCTGTCCATGGTAGGCTTCCTCAGAGAACCGTATATCAAGAGGCTGTTGTGATCTAAGATACTGATTTAGTAACGGCACCAAGCCATCAATACACATCAATATGGGAACATACGACAGACGAAGGCTGTTCCATAGTTAGCAACGAACTGACTAGAGACAAATACTCTTGAAATAGGCTTACCAAACGAAATCACTCCAATAGCCGGAACCACACCGCTATTGACAAAGAGAGACCCTTTGACTTCTCCTCTAGCTTCGGGGGCTACCTGAAAACCCTCTATTATGACAGTGACCAAAATAACTAACATGCTGACCAATGCGAAAGTAGAAGCTTTTGCCAGCTACATAGAAATAGTCAGAATTATGAAAGAGCCAAAATAAGCCTAGGGAAGGTTTATGCATACCTTAGCAATATCACGGTATAATGACAGCGGATAGGAAATCCCAAGAACGAAGATAATTATGACAGCACGTCTATCTGCCAACAGCCATAGAACAGGCATGTTCTTGATAGACGGAGCTATTCCCATCACAACATGAGGTATAGTGTCACCGACAATGATACAGAATGCAATCATCCCGCCAAATGCAAATGCCCATTGTGCGACAGATATTGCTATCAATCCCGTTCTTCCGTAGCAGAATTCCAAAGTGGTTTGGAAGGAGTCGGCTCCGCTGAGCTTGGAATTGACGACGATCAAACGGATGGTCCAGTCGACCGTGATCGTCAGGACAACAAGTAGAATGATACCTGTGGTCAGCCCAGCCTGGCGGAAAGCGTACGGTTGTCCAATTATCCCAGCGCCAATGATACTGTTTGCCATGTTCATAAAGGCACTCCCCAAGCCACTCCTCGGACGAGCACTCTCAAGGTGGTCCTCGGGTACAAAGTCCGAGGTAGCGACAGTGACGCTTGGAGCTTCTATGTTCGTAAGCAGCGGAATTGCCTGACGAGAACGGCCCCCTGGCGCTTGAGCTGCCTCTTCGTCGAGATAGTCTTGGTTCGCAATCCAGTCAATATCACCGCGACCCTCAAAGGGCTGGCTAGTATCTTCGTCTCCATCGTCTTGGATGTCGAACCTGACGCGATTCGACGTTCGACCCGTTCGAGGCTGGCCGGTAGGAGAGGTCGAAAGAGAGGGAGGTATCTTGGGAGTCGAGGCTGACTGAGAAGACGGCGGACCGGAAGACGACGAGGGCTCGTCCACAACTAGATAGTCGTCATCTTCGTGAGATCCGTGGGAGAGAAGGGAGCGTCCTTCCTCCTCGCTGTACTTTGATGCTTCAGCTGTGCGAACATCTCGTTTGTCTCCTCTGTTCATAGCTACATATGGGAATCATTCTCCTTGGGCATGAAAAACGAGCGACACCACGATATCAAAACACCCCCAGGCTTGAAAAAAGGGATCGAGAAGGCCCCTGCAGGAGGCGCATGTCTGCTTAGTTAGCAGTATAAGGGGACAGAGATGCTGATTGGTCGAGAGTGCCTAAAAACGACAGTTGATTATATCATCCAATTACAATAATGAAATAAATGTAGTTTAGAATTAAAGGAGCAATATGAGCCAATGGTATTCTATAACTATTTTGGCCAATAAGAGCGCATCAAGTGGCGGTTATAAAACTCGCCGGGGACAGAGCTGGGGCTGTGGGACCACCTTCGCTCCTCCATATATACCGAATTGATATTATGATATCTGAGGTCCATTATTGATACCCGCAGTTCCTGGGCGGCTCGCGCTTATATACCCAGCATAGATATACCCTCTCAGCTCGATGAGCTTCCCTCCCGTCATGATTGTTGATATTGGCAGCTATGGCAATACAACATCTTCATTGAGAAATACCTAGTACAGTGCTCATGCTACTAGCAGAGTACAGTATGTAGTTTTCCCCCAGCCCATATGAATATCATTTACTTCACTTTCGCGTTTGTAGTTGTGGCATGCTCTCAATTCACCTCAAGTCATTGGCGTCATGATTTATCAGAGAATATTTAATCTCCTCATCCTGCTCAGCTTCCTTCCTTCCTTCCTTCCTTCCTTTCTTTCTGTTCCTTTAAGCTATCTCATCAAGAAGGCTGTCCTCATCCTATCCTGCTATCACTTTAACTACGACTCACACATATTGTCCAAGGTATCCTTGGGGCATTAGACCTTGTGGTCCAATACTTTACCTTGCCAGTAACCGCAACGTTCCACGATTGTCTTTAATTCTCTATTACTCAATATGGCCTACCCCGACGGTGGATACAATTCTTCTATGCGCCGCGTCAACGTGGAGGTCGCTTATGCAGGTGCCCTTTCCACGCCACCACCCTCTTCGTCTTCCGAAAACGGAGCATATTCTATCATAGGTGATTCAGAAATGTACAGTGAAGACTTCCGCAGTGGGGGGCCTCGCTTGGTTAGGTTACAAGGATGGATTACAGATTCCGAGGGCCAGCGAATGTGTGTTCGGGGAACTGCATTAGTTGTTCTTCCATGGAAATGTAGCACCTTTGGTGATCCACGCGACCCAGGAAATTTTGTTATGGACCACAAAGGCAGATTCATCGGTCTTTATGTTGGTGGAAATCGTGGTAGAAACATCCGCCTCGTCAGTGATGCGCAGGAGCTTTTCGAAGACATAAAGAGGGTGATGTTGGGATACTCCACTTTAGCTACAACTCGCACTCATTACCCAAGGATTCCTTGAGGTATTAGGCCTTTTTGTCCCTTGTGGTCCAACAGGCGACAAATTGTCGTGACGTCAGGATTTAAGTATGCGATGCTGCTTTGAAATTTCCAAGCCAGCAAATACTTCTACTCCTATTACCAGCTGCTATTCTTACCCTCTCTGTTGATTTGTTCAACAAAGTATGTACCTAGTTAGGTCACTAAGCGCATTAAGAGCTGGTCTTGCCTCAATGTCGACTGAGGGACTTTATCGAATCAATTTCATGCAGTGCAGTAATTATGAGTTCTTGTCTAAGATTTTCTTTTCAGCATCAGTTATGAGTATGCCGTTGTAGAACATTTGACTATTGGGTACCCCTAACTTTGAGACGCAGTTGACTTCATTAACCGCAGCCAGTAACTCACCAGTAGGCGGGGATCCCCATTTATATTGAATAAACATTGTCCTAGAACTCCAAGGCGCCTGATTATACCCCCGCTGAGTCGCTAATACTAGCTAACAGTCGAAAAGATGTGGTCATGGAAGGCCATGTTTGTGCGATACGAAGAGAAGACGTCAGATATTTCCACATTTGGATGCAATATATCTCCACTTCAATAACAGCGCTCGAGCTGCAGTTAAATACCACCTACTATTCTCCCCCCAGAGAGTAACACCATCTCTCTTATTATATGTTATTATTGCTATTTCCATTCTTGACCGGCTTCCAAAGTAGCGCCCAAGTCGAATGTGGTGTAATGCCTTATAATCGCATTAACCTGGGGTCAGCCATTCATGCGCAGAAAAGTCATGATATCCAACTTAAGATGTCCAGCTCCGTTCAAATCTCCCATGCCAACAGCTCCATGTATTTCGGAGAAGAAATATCTCTAGAGCATCTCCTAAGACGAGACGTTTGGGCATCCTGGGCTTCCAATTCTACTCTACGAATTAACATCTCTGTTAGAATACAAACCTCACTAACAAGGAATTTTTCTTTACCAGATACAATGCAGAAAATTTTAGAGCTATTAACTCTGCCATCGGTATGCACTATCCAGTCTATATCCGTTGATTATAGATCACCTTTCTTACTTTCTTAGGTGTGGTCCTGCTATGGCCTTATTGCTACAAAGAATGGAGTTCTCCAAAACGGAACCAATACCCTCGATATAATTCTACATGCTAAGCCAACCAGAAATCAAGCCACTGGGTGTGGACTGAACAAGTTTCCAAAGTCACTCTGTGCGTTGCTTGATGGAAACTTATATGTTCAACCACCCCCAGAGATACCTACGGTCCATATCCATGAAGTCGATATTCTGCTTGAGTTCTCAAATGACCCTAGCCCTTCAAATTTGTTACCAGAAAATAATGACGATCACAATGCACCTATCGATGTGCTGCTATCCGATTCTGATGGATGGGAATCACTGGACGACTCTTCTCCCTTTTCCAGTCAAGGGTCAATATCTACGTGCAACTCTGAACATTTGAACTATGAATCTTCCATGCATAAGAGCATGACTTCTAAATGTCTTAACATCGGCCATATACGATCAATTATCTCCCTATTAGACGCCGGATTTTCCACTCTCTTAAATATACCCTCGTCCAATACCAGGTCCTTAAGCAGTGTGTCTTCAAATGAGCCCCAAGTTAGCCTTGCAGAGTTGTCTCCATGTATCTTCAGTCCAGGATACAACATGGTGAGTAGTTTCTTTCAAATAAAGTGAAGAAAGGCTTGTTCATGCCCCGATTCCTCTAGGCTATGTTTCAACGACTTGCTTTTATACCACTGATAATTAAGGGAATGAGCTCTATGATAAAGACCTTGCATTCCGATACATGTGAATCAGCCGCTTCCAAGATCCATGAAATATATAGATGCAAGAGCCAGATCGCAGAACCTGATATACAAAACATGCTAAGATATATATTATGGATTCAAACGCAGAATTCACTTTATTCCACTAATGAGAGACCAAAAGCACGTCACCATTTTGCAACCGCTATCCCCAATCAGCAAGGAATGTTGCGTTTACCAATGATTACGAAACAAAAGACGGATTCAATTGATACCCTCTTCGGTACCAGTATTTGCCCTGATTCCGATTGGTATATATTTGAAGACGACGAGGAAGATGACATCCTTTTATCTGATGAAGCCTACTGCGAAGAACAAGAAGAATGGTACAATCCGCCCACCCTACCGAAATCCATTGCCAATATGGGCGATTCTTGGTCCAAGACTACGCCGATAGTAACAGACCAGATGATTGACTCGGACGGTATCTTATCATCTTCTCCATGTTTACTGGCAGAAGTAGAGATGGACTCTATACCCGATCAATGTTTAGCAGATGAACCTGGCAGTCGTACGAAAGTAGCAGTGGACTTGGGAGCAGAAACTGACACTGAAATGGAGATGCTTCAATCCTCATCTCCCATGATTTTACCTTTATCAGCGAACGAGGAGAGCCCTTATAATGTTGAAACTGATAGAAGTGCGGAGTTATATACCTTTCCTAGTTTAGAAAGTAGTGATATTGAGATGATGTTACTATAGTTATTTATAAGTCTTCATCTACATAAAACCTGTGTCTACATATATTACTAAGAATGAGAATAAAGGCAGGAACATTTACCATAACCATCTGCCTGGGCTTATAGCTATTAGTAAAAAGCAGTAATAGAAACAGAAAGCCCTCCATAAATGCATTGAGTAAAGTCCCACCAATGCCACCTGTTTTGTCCTTTTAATACCATACCCCAGGAATGCCTGCCTTGGGCCCTATCCCACCCATTATGCAGAGGTAAAGAAGATTATCAGCAAAAGGGAAACATGACTGCCACCATATGGATACAAATCATTAAAGCTGTAAGCGGGGGATGCAAAGAAAAGGAGTATTCAGGATAAATAAAAGCGGGAAAGAAATGCCCATGCACAGTGAGGAGGGTCACGATTAGTCGTCAAGTGAAAGGAGGAAAGGACAAAAAGGGCAATAAAGGTGATGGAAAATAAACAACATCAGAAGAAGAGACATCAACGAAGAAAACACCCTCTCTCTCCCACTCCTTTTTTTATCTTTTAAAGATTCACATTATTCAACTTTTATTGGGCCTCTGATCTTTTCCCCTGACGTTGGAAGGGTGTCTACCGGAGTTTATCCGGAGCTTTGTCATGGAAGACTGCCTGGTAGGCACCCTGACATCATGTTTGCTTGCCAGACGTGAGGGGGGAGAGGTCTGTTGTGAGATGGAAGGAAGCAAGAAGTTAACAAGAACTGTCATAAAGAGGATAAAATATCCAAACGCCGATCCATAAGAAGAAACACGAAAAAAATGCTCCTTTTCCGGTTAATCCAGGGTTTCCGCCCACTAATACGTCTATTTTTTGGGGACCTGTACAAGACGTGCTCCGACTCCAGTACTCCGAATCTGAATTCCGTTCATTTCAAACCGATACTGGCAAATATGTTAAAACGAGGCTATGGGAGGCGTGGCATGAAAAAAAACAGAAGTCAAGACTTACAAAGAGAAGGAAAAAAAGGTAAAAGGTGGAAAACCCGGCCTTCATCAGAGGCTGTGGGTATGTCGGAGTCCGTTTGCACCATGGAATGAAACAGGGGGTGCACTGGTTCCAAGTTCTGGCTTCTTCAAATTGTTACCATTCACACGAGAATTTTCTTCCTCGCCACTATCGAGAGAATATTTAACGGGTGGGAAGGTTGGAATCCACTTTTGAGCACCGGCCTTTTTGACGAGGTCGGCTACCAAACTCTCGTCAAATTCTTGGATATAGTTACGGTCCAAAGTCCGAGTCTTGGGGGCCGAATAATAGATGTATTCCGCAATGGCAGACACAGAGTTCCATCCCTGAGCTTTACGGAAACACGCCATTACGCATCCAGTGCGATGCTATATTCAATGATACCCTCTGTCAGGTCACCAAGGCCATATATCAAAGGAAGAATCAATGAAAGCAGAACGAGAAACATACCTTTCCTTTATTACAGTGAACCAAGATAGGGTGATTTCTGGTGTCAAGGAGGATGGTCAAGACCTCGACAATAGTGCTGAAGGGAGTGAAGACATCGGGTTGCTTGTTTGCAAGGATAGGGATGATGCGAGAGGTGATTCCCTTCTCCCTTACAAAGGCCGAATATTCAGGGGACCACTCTTCTTCAACAAGAGTACTATATAAAGGGTCAGCAAGGTCCAGGGGCAGGGAACCGTCGTTTTCAAACGGATGCAGAAACAGGGGCGTACTTACACGATTGTCTTCAGGTTAAGCTGCGCGAGGCTGCTGAGATGAACGGACATGGGAAAGCTACTTCTGTAGACTCCCTTGACAACTTCCGCGAAGTTGTTTGGCATACCAATGCCATGGGGGGTTGGTGGACGGCTGGGTCCGCTTTCAAAGCCACAGCCATAAACTTCTTGCTCTGGAAACGACAGAGAGAATCGTTAGAGACAATCAGAGGCAGGACTTCGCAGTCAAGCAACATATGCTCTCCAGTCCTTGAAGTGCAGGTAACGACTTTTCACTGGCTACGTGGAGCCATCACCAGGATCTCCATCACCCAAAACAATAGTGATAGAGGCAAGGAGAGAGAGAAATACCTGGTTTTGCCTTGCCATTCTTTTTCGATGCCACTGTCAACGCTGAATCTTCAACACCGTTCGCCTTTACCGCAGGTTTATCACCCATATCGAGCAATACTGCGCGTTGTTTTTTTCCCTTGCTTTCTGGTTTGAGACGGTGGATAGGGTAAACAGAGGGACACAAGTCGAAGCAAGGAGAGAGACTGTGGTAGACCTTTGAGACGTTGAAGAGGACGTGTTGGCTGGGAGAGTGAAAAGGTGAAAGAGGTCAAGGGAAGGCGTTGTGTGTGTTCTGGTTTCTCTCAGGGGGGAGGGAGGGAGGGAGAGAGGACCTCAAGCCTTCGGTCACGAGACTCCGAACCGAAAAGGGGAGGACTTGTTTTGCAGGCTCGACGATAGAGCTTCCAACAGCGACTTTTTGCGTTTATAGACTTCTCCTTTCGCTATGGCATACACAAGGCTGGCCGTCACTACAGCAGCCAAACGGATGCCAAAAAGGAAAAGTCTACGTGGGATATCTGGTATGAAGCTAGCTATCCAAGGGAAAGACGGGCAAAGGAGGAGCAGCGGTGCAACAAACGACAACTAGAGGATGAACTCCCTCCTGAATAAGAAATCAAGTGAACCGCTCGGTACCTAGGAGGGTATATGGGCTTCAAACAGAACGATGTCGGCTCCACGGAAGAAGACGTTTTGAGGGGAGATGGAGTGTACAGAGATTCAGGTTGGCCAGCCCAGACGCAGGCAAGACGGGATATAGTGATGATATTCTAGTGTCTAGGACAGCGGTCGGGAGGAGCAAAGAAGCAGCCCCGAAGGCCGTTTGTTCTCAGTCTTCCTATTGCTTATCCGCCGATGGGACAGTCAGAAGCACTGGCCTTGCATAAAAGATCCATGGTGAAGGAGATTTGGGGCAAGGCGAAGGTGTTTTAAAGCAGGCGGGAAATGCAGGAGAGAGGAAACGCAGGGTTCGAGATGCTACAACCCAGGCGGATGGCGGGATGTAGCGGTTTATCCGCCACTGCCGCAGTTCGCTTGCCGATGACTCTATCGACTCCCCTTACTTTCCTGTCAACCAGCACAGAAGTTGATGATGAAGATGCCTGCTTCTGCGTTGCTTCTTTTTTTTTTCCCTTCAATTCCTTTTGGCTTTTGCAGGCATAAAGTCGATTACATCATCAGGCGGAAATGGATGTTCCGCTCCGATAGGCCGCCCACCACGTGTCTCCTGCCAAGGCTTCCACTTTATGCAGCGGAAAAAACGAAGGAAGCAGCAAGCAGGCAAGCAAGACAAGCAAGACAAGCAAGACACAAAGCAACACCGGCTGGCCTTGGTTGGCAGAGGAGCAGAGAAGACAGCGGCTCTCGCCTTTACCGAGTTGGAGCGAGAGAGCGGCGGCCTGCGTCGACAAGTGTCCTTTACGTGTACAAACTGCAGCACAGTTCTTCATGGATCGGGTGCAGATCCCTTGTCCTGGAGAACGCCGATCTGCATGGTAGGGCAAGATCCTGCAGCATGAGTCTTATCGCCGACGCCTCCTCCGGTCAGGCATATACATGAACTAGTACTGCAGAAAACGCGATATAAAAGAAGGCAAAAAGAGATAACAGTCTACGCATTCTATCGTTCTTCTAATCCATGGATACTCTGCAATCAGGCCACTTCACCAAGTCCAAACATGCGAACCGAGTTGTTCCATGCGCTAGAAGAGAGTTAGCCTTTGTTAGCGAGATACGATTTAGTTAATGCAAGGCAGGCAGGGTTTCTGGTAACTTACGCTTCACAAACTTCGTCCACCGTTATCCCTTTCACCGCAGCAATCACTTCGGCGACACGAACGATAGCAACCGGCTCGTTTCTTCCTTTCACCATACATCCCTTCTGCCATTTCTCTTTCTTGCACGATTTAGGCAGCGTAGACTTGACGTGCTTGTAGCTCGCGTGGGATGGCCGAATTTCACACTAAACAAAAAGCCATCGGTTAGCAAATAATGAACACCCGGAAACAAACAGATAATAAGTGCAATACCCAGGGCCCGTCAGTTTCGATTTGTATCTTATCCAACGGCATGGCTTTGACGACTTCTAGGTTCTCCTCAGTCTTCAAGCTACACCCGTTAACCCCAAGGTCCAACCCGAGGGCTACAAGCCGTTGCATTTCATCGACGGTTCCGGTGAAGCTATGTACCAGGCCTCCCTTGGGTAACTGTGGCAGCTGGGCAGAGAGCAGCCGTTCAAAATCTTCACTTGCTGCTCGTGAGTGTAAGAAAAGAGGTAGCTGGACCTCCACGGCTACTTCAAGTTGAGCCTCAAAGTACTTTAGCTGCTGATCCTTGGGCGAGAGGAATAGCCTATCGTAGTCTAGACCTATCTCTCCAAAGGCGACGGCATGGCCTGACTCCTTGGCCGATAGTGCCAGGGCCTTGATCTCGGCCAGATACTTCTCGGGTCCTCCAGCGTAGGAGTCAAAGAGCTTTGCGGAACATGGATGTACGCCGACAGTGGCATAGCATAATCCTGCTGCATAAAATTTTCTTGTCAGCCCCAGTAGCTTAAGTTGGTGTATACGTAACAGGGACGGGTGTATGCATACAGTGTTCCCGCGCCAGATCCACGGCATGCCGAGACTCACGCAAGTCTGAGCCAGTGATCATGAACTTTCGGCAGCCAACCTCAACGGCTCGATCGATTATATCTTGTAGATCATTCTCGTGCACATTTTTGCCATGGTACGTGCCCCTGAACACAGGGTCTCCTAGATTGATACCGATCTAATTTTCCAAGTAAAAGAATAATGTTTAGTATTCCAGCTAAGGACATTAACACTATGATCAACGGGTATAAAATATGCGTAAATACAACTGTTGTAGGGGTGTATGTATGCACACGTACGTCAATGTATTTTCGTTCTTTGGCTGAATCCCCCATTTTGGTGGCCACCGAAAAGTGGCGACTGCGGCTCGATTTGACGTCTATTATAGGTATAAAAGGTCGTTGGTTGAACAGATCCCGTCTCCCATAAATCGTACAGAGGATGGACCGGGCTGTTCTTGCATGATATCATTAATAACTGGTCACGGTGAGGCAGTCCGACAAGGGATTGTCACTTTTGAACATACTTCCGTCAGAAAAGCAATATCGCGAAGATTGTGGTATAGATGTTGGAAGTGCCTTCTTTAGGCTGTGTCCTAACATAAAGAACGTCCTGACTCAATAACGAGAATGGCCCGATGACTGTTTCTCCAAATTCATGACTCTCGAATGCTGCGAAGTCTGATCAAACTTCACATATCACGTGCCAACGGTCAACCCGACTCATCCTCCTTAACTGTGCACTTTATATCGACGACATCAAAACCAATTGTTACGGAGCCGTAAGTGTTGACTGGTTACATTGATCGCTGTGGATGCTACAGGGCTCTTACGGGTACTCATGCTACCACGGAGCGAGTTACTCTGTTCGACAGGTGCACAGTGTCCTCCCGGAAGAGGCCCAAAGTCGAAGGGCGTCGCCACAGCGAACCAATCAGTTTTTCCCTAAGAACGATTTCACACGCAACCAACCAGTCAGGTTTTCAATATCATACCACAGCAGCATGGGTAGTTTTCGCCCCATCTATGGACGGCAAATACTAAACTGGAGATTTGACACCTTTTCTTCAGTCTTAATTCCATAGTAAATTCTAGCCACAGCCAAGCCTGCAGCTTGAAGACAACAGAGCAGACAAAACGGCGAGGAAGTCCCCACGGCACCAGTAATACTTATAATGGTATAGGTGTAAGAACCAACTAGCTGATGAGCTAGTTGATTTTTGGCGATGCGAGAAGACAGCCAGCCAACCCTGTCGACCGAGCTTATTCTGTTTCAGAGACTCTATAGCCCTCCCCTGACTGGTTGGGGGGCGCGATGATTTTCGAGCTCCACGGGGTGCCCCCGATGGACTGGCGGCTTCAACTCCTCGCCATGTTCAAACAAAAACGCCTTTGCTGTCCTCTTTTCTGGGGAAGAATCAAAACGATATAAATGTTACTACGACCGTTTATGACCTAATGCAAGCTCGTTAATCAGTGACTTTGAGGCTGCACCCGCATTGGCTGTTTTAAATATCCTGAGACTCGTTGTCTACAGCTGCCGTTTATTTGGTTGTCGTTACGGAATACTCCGTACTATTTTCTCGTTTGCTGACTCGCGACTGGGTCAATTGATTGTTTTGTTTTGCCTGGAAATAAAATATCTTCTCTCTATAAAGAGCCAAGGGGAATCCATACTTCAACGGCATTAAGCGTTCAAAGAGTTTTATTCTGCGGCCCTCCAACTCGATAGAAGATGCCTACGTCGAAATTGGTATCGTCGCAAGCAATTGCCAAACACAACACAGCCTCCGATTGCTGGATTGTTGTAGACAATCAGGTCTGGGATATTACCGACTTTCTCCAGGAGCATCCTGGTGGTCCATCGAGTTCGTGATGTTTTTTTTTTACTTGTTTTCGCATGTTGTTGTGAAAAGAGATGGAAAATTTTCTGTGGTGAATGCCAGGCAGCGGTTACTAATTGATGCGTTAGTTATACTACAACATGCTGGGCGTGATGCTACAAAGGCATATTCGGCCGTTCACTCTCCCAGCGTTATCCGCAAGGGCCTTCCGGCTGATAAGTTAAAGGGTACTCTTGACCAGTCTACCCTTGACGCCGAGTGGTTGAAGGAGCCTGTCCAGACAGCTACTCGGGCTGTTGGGGAGAATGAAAAGCCACCATTGCATACCCTCATCAGTGCGCACGACTTCCAGCTGGTCGCCTCCAAGACGGCCCCTGCGAAAACGTGGGCCTTTTACTCAAGTGCGGCCAACGATCTCATCACTCGCGACGCAAATAAGTCGTCCTTTGACCGGATTTGGTTCCGTCCGCGAGTGTTGCGCAATGTACGAGAGGTCAACACAATGTCTAACATCCTAGGGTGTAGCGTGAGCATGCCGCTCTTTGTTGCACCCAGCGCAATGGTGAAGCTGATTCATCCTGACGGCGAGCTAGGAATTGCACGCGCATGTCAGTCAAAGGGTATCATGCAAGGCATCTCGAATAACGCATCTTTCTCCCTGAAGGAAATCAGCGATGCAGCGCCAGATACACAGTTTATCTTCCAGCTGTACGTGAACCGCGATCGTGCCAAATCTGCTGTTCAGCTACGTGAGTGTTCTGCCAACCCACAGGTCAAGGCTATATGCATCACTGTGGACGCGGCCTGGCCCGGTAAGCGAGAGGCCGATGAGCGCGTCAAGGCAGACGAAAACCTCACCTTGCCCATGGTTCCGGGGAAGGGCAACAACGACAAAAAGGGTGGTGGGTTGGGACGAGTTATGGCTGGCTTTATTGACCCGGGGCTTACGTGGGAGGACCTGAAGTGGGCACGACAGCACACACATCTCCCATTGTTGCTGAAGGGTGTGCAGTCTGCAGACGATGCAGTGATGGCTATGGAGGCGGGTATCGATGGTATCATGCTAAGCAACCATGGTGGTAGAAACCTGGACACCAGCCCGGCCTCGATCATTACGCTGCTCGAGTTGCACCGCAGATGTCCCGAGATATTTGACCGAATGGAGATTTACATCGACTCGGGAATCAGGCGGGGAACCGATATCCTCAAGGCCATCTGTCTTGGAGCCACTGCCGTCGGGATGGGTAGAAGCTTCCTCTTTGCATCAAACTATGGCCAGGAGGGTATCGAGCACTTGATTGATAGTATGTATTATTTCTCACACAACACCCTTTTTCTTTGCTTCTTCCTTCCCCTTGACCACTAGGTACGTCTTCCGTTGCCCCGGCTAATCAATATCCTGCAGTCATGAGAGATGAGCTGGAGGGAGCCATGAGAAACATCGGCATTACTTCTCTCGACCAAGCAGGCCCTCAGTACGTCAACACTGCCGACATCGACCACCTGGTGCCCAAGGCGGCTTTTCATCCGTATGCGAGATCCGTTTCGTGCAGCAAACGCCCGTCTAAACTGTGATCTCCTCCTTGCTGTACACGTACACGTATCTTTCCTATTCTCCTGCTTATGTAGTCCATGTGGATACGCCCGCTATCAAATGACATCTTATGGCTCCCCTTTACTCACTCCATTATCCGCAAAGGCAAGAGAGAACAACGACCAAAGTGGACTAAAGCTGCCGAGGTCGGAGGACGCGCCCCTGTCATGCGCCTTTGGCCGGCACTTTGGTCGCTTCCGTCGCTTTCGGAGACTTCGCTGGATGTTCTAGATAGTAAGATATCAAGTAACATAACTGACTCGCCAGTCGGGTAAACGTCCAGTCGACCAGCTACAGAGGGAGTCGCTTTCTCCCCCTTTGTCCCTTTTCCCGGCTTCCACTCGCCTCACTCTGGCGCTGTCTCTGGCGCTGCCTATCCCTGCCTGCGCTCACCTTGTGGCTGGACCCTCCGACCTGCCGAAAGTGTGGAGAAGGCGCACCTAATAATAATAAGCAAGTGGATAAGCAAGCGACGCCTGGGCTTGTTTTACATAGCTTTCCCCAACAGCCAACACCTCTCAACATCTTGTCTGTCCCCTGGTCCCCTGCGTCGAGTCTTCCTCCTCCTCGCCGGCTCAGCTGCTTCAGTCCATATCGCACTGTAAATTCCCCTATATATTAAGGAAGGACTCAACTCTCTTCCCTTCCCTTCCTTTTCCCACCATCGTCTACCTATCAACCTACCTGCACCATCCAGGAACAACTTGCCACCGCTTCTCTCTCTCTCCTTTAGCCTGTCAGCTCTATTGTTTGACTATATTGCTTTTTCCACTTGGCAGTTTGTAGAGACGAAGCACGTCGTGCACTTACAAGTACTTGCTTTACACCTTGGGGGTCACGGCCAGACAGCAGAGCGCAGGTGCAGCTATATAAGTTTATATCCGCCCTGTTCCGGCCTCTCTTCGCCTTGGTCAGCTTCACTTCCTTGACACTTCTTCGCTCAATTGCCTGGTCGCTTCACCTTCTTCCACATACCAGCACCAACTTCGCCATGGCTGCTCCTCGTTCAACCTCTCTCAAGGCCCTCAGGTCTCTCTCTCAACAACCTCGTCGCTCTCTTCACATCACCGGTGCCTACTCGGCCCAGGTTGCTACCGGACCAGATGTCGGCACTCTCTACCACTCTAGGACCATCGCAGACCTCAGAGCAGAGTGCCAGAAGAGGAATCTCGGCGCCTCTGGAAGTAAATCAGAGGTCAGTTCCTTTCTCTCTCTCCTCTTATGATTCAATAGACCGTCTTGCTAACGTCTCTTCAGCTCGTTGACCGCCTCTCAAACCACGATGTTCTCCAGTCTCGTGCATTCAGCATTGCAATGAGGCGTATCGATCGCCACGCCTTTGGCCAGCAGTCGAGTTCTTCCAGACCCTTCAACACATCTCGAGCCAACAGGGCGCCCCAGGACTCCTCCCCCGTCGACCTCGCCTACATGCCAACTTTTATGGAGTCTAGTTCCGCCAGCCAGTCGATGCCTCGCATCCCCACCCCTCCAGACTCCTTCACTCACTATGAGATGGCCCCATCTAGCGCCAATGTGATGAAGCCTCAGATCTACACTGTCAGCAGCGACATGGGCTCCAATGGACCCAGCCCGATGAGTGAGGTTGTAGATAACCATGCCTTGGACTTCAACCCTTTCAACCTCACTGAAGCCGTTAGCAGGTCTCGAGATGGAGCCAGGGCTAGTGCTTCCAGTCAAGAGACCGTTGGTGGTGCTGTCAGAGACTTGTGGAAAGGAATGCTAGAAGACATCAAGGGGCCGAGTCAGAGTAGTATATCCCAATAACCGACTTCTTACTTTTCTTGTTTTTACCTTTTTTGACGGTCTTTTGTTTTGGGATGAACATGACTTCGTTTCTATGTCCCCCTTGTCTTATATGTTACCAGGCGACTGTCTCTTTTCATTTCTTATATCTTACTTGTCCCCAGTTATCATAGCTACTTTTAACTATTAACGACTTTCTTTGTCCTGCCTCTTTCTATAGCATCTTAACATCTTTACGGAGTACTGTGTCTCGTGAGCAAAAACAAAAACAAACCCTCCTTTGTCCATAGTAACGGTTTCAAGCATTCGTGGACCCTGCGGGGGGCGTGAGCTTTGTCTTCCTTTTTCCCGGGCCATCTCATACAAGACGCCGTTAACTTCGGTACTTCCATGTAGAAGGATGTCTTTTCTCTCTCTGTCCGTCTGCAGGGAAGAAGAGGAAACCAACGGATGGGGAGGGATCTAAGCAACACGGTCCTTGCAACTGCTACGCTATGCATGGCTAGCTCGGAATAATATGGAATGGGGTACGCTCTCGCCAATCAACATATCGATATGCAGGCATGGACCAGATATAGATCTGATCCGATTGGCTAAATCGAGTTTCCTGGCACTTTATCGACACTCGATGGTACCAGCACGAGCTTGAAACGGCTTGGATCCTTCCAAGGTCATGCCGTGTTGACGCAGCCATCTGCATCTCCGCATGCTGAACTGCTGTGAGTGGCCTGATAGGACTACTATAGAACATCGTACCAGATATAGTTTCACTCCCACAGAGCATGCACACCACCAGACAAGCCTCGACTTCGGCATGTTACCATTAGCTTTATACCGGTCTATCGAGCTATACGATGTACCTCTTCTTTTCTTTTCTTCATCTCGTCTTCTTCTCAGTTCTTTTTATATGATGGTGTTGTCGTTTACGACGTCGTCGAGATAAGGTATCTTCACGTGATCACCTGTCAGATAAAGTCACGTGTATGTGATAATCGAAAAAAGTTTTGAAGCTCAAGATGAGTCGAAGAGGGGTGCAAAGACATATCAACGACGGTCGACTACTACAGTTGCTTGCCTTGCTTGCTACGGCGCATATATTCTTTTCTTCTCACTCATGGGACGCACAGTACGATAGCAAGTGGGGATTTGGAGCCATTGGCTTGTTTGTGAAAAAAGATAGCCGGGACTAAGTAGTTGGCCGTCGCGGTGATGGCTACAGATGCTCTGCCTGTTGACCCGGGCAAGGCCCAGGTCATAGACCGGGTGCCCAAAGTCATCAAAGAGATCAATTTTGGTGTCCTGTAAGCGCGCATACGTATCTTGGTCTTTTAAGCGGAAATTAACGAATCGTCTATACAGTTCAAATCAAGACATCATCAGCCAGGCGCACGTTGAAATCTCAGACAGAAAGCTTTTCGATCTCGATAACAATCGCGCGGTTGCCCGAAATGGCCCCATGGACCCTCGTCTCGGTATATCTAATAAGTCAGATACTTGCGAAACATGCGGCGGTGATTTACAGGAGTGTAACGGGCATTTCGGATACGTTCGACTCGTCCTGCCGGCTTTCCACGTCGGATATTTTAAGCGCACCATTGAGATATTACAAGATATTTGCAAGGTAGGCCCAAAACGCTACAGCAGATATTTTTTTTCTTTTAGAGAAGACGCTAATAGTCTGTTTTTACTATTACGCGGTTTAGGATTGTTCCAAGATTTTGCTTCCAGAGGACGAGAGACGATCATACTTGAAAGAACTACGACGACCGGGATTGGACAATTTAAGGCGCATGCAGATAAATAAGCGCATTAATGTCAGATGTCGGAAGACTCCCATATGCTACTACTGCAACGCAATCAATGGAACCGTCAAGAAAGCGAGCACCGGAGCTTTGAAGATCGTGCACGACAAGTTCAGGGCTTTCAATGCCTCCCTCTCGGCGAAGAAGATTCCTCCACCAAGCAAACTTGCCTTTGATCGGTCCTTTGAGGAAGCGAAAAAATCAAATCCGGATATCGAGAAACACTATAGACGTGTTTTCGACGACCTAAATCCACTCCGCGTGCTGAAGCTGTTTCGTCGCATTTCCAATGAAGATTGCGAATTGCTTAGTTTGAATGTTGATGGGGCTCGGCCTGAATATTTCCTTTGGCAGTTCATTCCTGCTCCTCCCGTTCCTATTCGGCCATCTGTCGGTCAGGAGGGGGCGAGTACAGAAGATGACCTCACTGCAAAGCTAGGAGACATCGTCCAAAGCAATCTCAATTTGAAAATGGCCTTGGATAAAGGAGCACCCGTACAGACCATTATCGAATGCTGGGACTACATGCAACTTCAGATTGCCGTTTATATCAACAGTGATATCCCGGGCTTACAGAATACGGATTCCAAAAAGACCATTCGAGGACTATGCCAGAGATTAAAAGGCAAGCAGGGACGATTCCGAGGAAATTTGTCAGGAAAGCGTGTTGATTTTTCCGGACGAACTGTCATCTCACCGGATCCTAATTTGCGCATTGACGAAGTTGCCGTTCCACAGCTGGTTGCAATGAACATGACCTACCCAGAACGGGTGACAAGATACAACAAGGAAAAGCTACGTCAGTGTATACGGAATGGCACAAAGACCTGGCCTGGCGCAAATTATCTGATAAAAGAAGGCAACTCGTTCAGGCTCTTCTTGAAGTACGGTAACCTGAACATGATAGCAAACCAGCTTAGGGAAGGAGATGTAGTTGAGCGGCATTTAGAAGATGGAGATATTGTTCTGTTCAACCGTCAGCCATCTCTTCACAAACTGAGTATCCTCTCGCATTTTGTCAAAGTCCGGCCCCATAGAACTTTCCGGCTGAACGAGTGTGTCTGCAATCCGTACAATGCCGATTTCGACGGTGATGAGATGAATCTGCACGTTCCACAGACTGAGGAAGCGAGAGCTGAAGCCATGGAACTTATGGGAGTTAAGAGCAACTTGGCTACACCAAAGAACGGAGAGCCAATCATTGCTGCTATTCAGGATTTTATTACTGCTGCCTACCTGCTCAGCAGTAAGGATAATTTCTTTGATAGAAAAACATTCACTCAGATATGTCTTTCAATGCTAGACTCCAGCACTCGATTTGAGCTCCCACCACCAGCAACGATTAAACCACAAATGCTCTGGACTGGCAAGCAAGTATTCAGCGTTCTCATGAGACCAAACAAAGACAGCCCCGTCAAAGTCAACCTTGATGCAGCATGTCGTCAACTCAAGCTCGTCAAGGGCCAGCCGAGGGATTTGTGTGAGAATGACGGATGGCTCTGTATCCGCAATTCAGAAATGTTATGTGGAGTTGCAGACAAATCAACAATTGGAGCTGGAAAGAAGGATAATATCTTCTTCGTCATCCAAAGAGATTTCGGCTATGCGGCCGCCGCAGAGGCCATGAATAGGCTGTCGAAACTCTCCGCTAGGTGGTTGACAAATAAGGGCTTCTCCATCGGTATAACGGACGTATATCCAGGAGAAAGCCTGGTCAGGTTAAAAGATACCCTGATAAACACCGCTTTCCAGCAATGTGATGATCTAATCACAGCCGCCAGCAAAGAGAAACCCCAAATGGGTAAATCGGATAGTCGCCAAACAGCAGAGAATGAAATCACTGGTATTCTTAACAAAGTTCGTCAACAAGCTGGTGAATACTGTATATCAGAGCTTAGCAAGCACAATGCGCCACTTATCATGGCAACATGCGGCTCCAAGGGATCCAACATCAACGTGTCCCAGATGGTAGCTGTCGTCGGACAACAATCCATTGAGAATGCTCGTGTCTCCAAAGGCTTCCAGGACCGAACCCTACCGCATTTTGCTCGCCATTCCCAACATGCTCTTGCGAAGGGTTTTGTGCGAAACAGTTTCTTTTCTGGACTTACTCCCACTGAATTTCTCTTCCACGCTATGTCTGGTCGTGAGGGTTTGATCGATACTGCCGTCAAAACCGCAGAAACAGGCTACATGTCACGAAGACTTATGAAATCGCTTGAGGATCTATCTACTCGGTACGATAATACTGTCCGAGATTCATCATCGTTTATCATCCAGTTCCAGTATGGAGACGATCAGCTAGACCCTGTCAATATGGAAGCTTCGGCCAAGCCCGTTCACTTTGACCGTACCTTTACACATGCAGAGAGTACTACATACGACAGAAATGACAAGGGTCTCTCGGCAGATGAAATATTGGTGTTGTGTGAAGAACTCATAGCCCCAGAGCGCAAGAAATTGGTTCGGTACGATTTACTCGGCAACACGCTCGCTTATAAGGCTGGAAACGATTTCGATACCGACCAGTGGGAAAGCAACCGTGACTTCCTAAGTTCGATTGAAGAGTATGTGGCAGCAAAGGCTGCGCAGCAGACCTTTCTGATTTCCTATATTCCATTTCCATTTATCTTACTTCTTCTTGTTGATCCAAGTGCTCGACGGTCAAAGCCTTTATCACGTCGTGCTTGGATAAGTACATGCGTGCACACGTTGAACCTGGCCACAGTATAGGGGCCATTGGTGCGCAGTCAATCGGTGAGCCTGGCACACAAATGACACTGAAGACTTTCCATTTCGCTGGTGTTGCTGGTATGAGTATTACTCAGGGTGTGCCGCGTATCAAGGAAATTATCAACGCATCGAAAGAGATCAGTACGCCGATTATCACTTGCGAGCTTGTGAACAAGACGGACATGCGTATTGCTGAGATTGTCAAAGGCCGTGTTGAGAAGCTGTTCCTCAAGGACATTGTCTACTATATTGAAGAAAACCGCTCTCAGACGTCCTCTTTTATCAACATCAAGGTTGATTTCTCAACAATTAAAAAGTTGCAGCTTGAGTTGACACTACGGCAAATCTTACTTGCCATTAAAAAACACAAAGCATTCAAGGCTACTGATCTGACATTCCGGTCCTTCAAGTCGCATATCCACATCTATGTGGATGAGGGTGCGTCGATGGCGGGCGTTTCAGTTTCTGAGCAAAAGATAACTGGCTCAGACCCATACATTCGAATCAATTACCTGAGGCGAATTCTCCCGAACATCCAAGTGTTCGGCTATCCGGACTGCACACGAGCAGTCATTCGTGTTGGAGAAAAAGTTGCCACTAACATTCTCTTGGTCGAAGGATATGGCCTCCGGGCTTGCATGACGACTGATGGAATCGAAGGCCACCGCACCCGTACCAACCACGTCATGGAGATGCGGGACGTTCTTGGTATTGAGGCGGCGCGAACGACGATTATCGACGAGATCAGCTCTGTCATGTCTGGCATGGCGATCGATCCTCGACATATGCAGCTTCTTGCAGATGTTATGACATATAAAGGCGAGGTGCTTGGAATTACCCGTTTCGGATTGGCCAAGATTCGCGACTCAGTTCTACAGCTGGCAAGTTTCGAGAAGACGGCGGATCATCTCTTTGACGCGGGTGGTGCGGGCAGACATGACACTGTCCAAGGAGTGTCTGAGTGTATCATTATGGGCAAGACGATTTCATTGGGCACAGGTAGTATGGAGGTTGTTCGAGACCTGAAGCTTCTTGACAGCCATGTGGGTAAGAAAAAGACGGTGTTTGATGACGCGTGGAGGGACATCTGTGAACCGAAGCAGAGAAGACGTGCCCTTCCCCGTATGGCTATGGCTTGCTAGATTTGAAACCATTGTCCGATCTGTAGTACAGGCTGAATGCTTCGTATATGCGCAGACGACAGCTCAGTTTCAGATGGTTCGACAAACATCTGGAATCAGATCCATCTCTCAGCTGAAAAATATTCTTATTCTTATCTTTGGCGGCCACCTCAGTGTTTCGAAACGCGCCAACTATGTACGAAGGCAAGGAACCAAGCAAACTCCACTGGTCATTCTGACTTGTCTCTTCCGATCCACCATGGTCCCCATCTAGATTCTGTCTCCAGAAAGCAACCAACGCCCGTTGACAAGCAAACCAACACCGAGCACGCTGGGCCGGCAGGGATACACGAATACCCTGCCACCTGTTATACACAAGTGTGCTCATCCGAGAAAAAAAATACTGGTCGCACGACAAGGTGTTGGTATCTGTCGTTCCTTGTCAAACAAACTGCTTGAGTCTTCTCCCTTGTACGATGAGGACGGCTCTCTCTT
This sequence comes from Nannizzia gypsea CBS 118893, assembly GCF_000150975.2. Lineage (NCBI taxonomy): Eukaryota > Fungi > Ascomycota > Eurotiomycetes > Onygenales > Arthrodermataceae > Nannizzia > Nannizzia gypsea. The sequence goes on from NW_003345201.1 coordinate 4,825,247, forward strand.
CATCCTCTTTCCTTTATTGATTGCACCCTTGCATATAGCCCCCAAAACTGCTTTTCATGCCCATCTGTGTTAGCGCCTGCATGTAGTTATATTATGTACTATTTTTTTTGGAATGAATATTCCCTAGCCGGGAAAGTTGGATTTGCAAGTCGCCTGCTCCCCTGACCCTCTAACCGCCCATACTCGCTGCACTGCACACTCCATACGCACCACACAGCACAGCGTGTGATATTAAGCGCTGGCTCACACAAGATCAACCAGGTCGCCTCCAGATCATCGCTGACTCAGCGCCTATCACGAAGAACTTGCCTTCTTTTCTTTTTACTCGAAGGCATTTCTTGCATTCTCCAATTCGAACAATTACGCATCCAGTACGGAGTATGCCTCTCCACGACAAACATCCGGGCATCACACTGTCCCCGGACGCAAAACTTGCGGAAGCGGAAGTGCCATGTTTGCTGTGGCGCCCTGCAGGGGCCAGGGGGGTTCCTTGCCGTGGACGAGGGAGCGTGTCCTGCATACGCTCCGCTCCACCTACTGGCTGCATGCGCTCGCACTACCTCCTTTTTCAGCCAACTAGACCGTCGCTGGCCTTTGCCGCGGTCGTTTTTTGTGTCGATCTGGCCCGCAAGCCAAGTTGGTCTATTCCACGCCTTCTCGCCTCCTATTCCTCACGAAAACGTAAACGGGCAAAGTACTTGAACTCCTGCATCTGCATCGTCGTCTCGGTCTGGACGGGATTTCGTCACTCTCCCTCACTCAATTCACTCCTTGCTTTTCTCTTTCACTGTTCGTTTTTTTTGTCGTTTTCAGTCTTTGCGTTTTTTTAGAAGATCTGCTTGTCCCTCTGTTTATTCGCTCCTTCAGCGGCTGTCTCAAGAGCTTCCTCCCCTGACCCTGAACTCTTGGATCTCGAATAACGTCCCTTTCTTCACCCCTATCTGCGGAGCCGCCGTTTTATAGATTGCAATTATATTAGAGGCTCCTAACACCTAGGAGCTTGGGAGATTTACCAAAGAAAGGAAGAAAAAAAGAAAGAAAGAAATAGAGAAACCTCCCGGGCTTCATTGCAATATCTAGATATCTATTGCCAATGAGGAGATAAGACTGCGATCGCTTGATTCAAAACATCTCGAGCCCCTCCCCAAAGGATCATGCAGTTTCTATGGCTATGTCTTCTATCAGCAGTCACTTTCTCCCCACGGGCACGTTGGCATTCTATCCCATTAAGTTGCCTGATTTCGCGCAGCATCTTACATCCAACCATGGCCATGTCGGCAGACGTTTCTTCACCTTCCCGGGGTTGTATAAACATGCGCACATCGGGTCTACAACCCTAAACATAAAGAGACGTCCCAGTAATGTTAGTAGCCGGTGTTCAAAATTTCTATTCCATTGTCCAGTTAGTTGCTAACAAATTTGGTGATCTGTTGTTCTAGTATCGTCGAGATAACAACTACCCAGCTCTCATTGCCTCTCCGCCAACAGTACCAAGCTCCCTCGGTATCAACAATGATGGGTTTGATTTCTCATATTTCTCTGAAATCAAAATCGGATCAGAGGGACAGAAGATGTGGATGTTGATTGACACCGGCGCATCGTCTTCCTGGGTATTTGGATCAGATTGCACTAGCAAAGCCTGCGAAGCACACAATACGTTTGGAAAAGAGGACTCGAAGACCATCAAGATCACAAATGAAAAATGGGCCGTCACTTACGGCACCGGGAAAGTTTCTGGAGTTATGGTTAATGATACCATGTCCTTTGCGGGTTTTGAGCTGGTCACTCCCTTTGGATCTGCCTCCACTGCCTCGGAGGATTTCTTAAACTACCCCATGGATGGAATTCTAGGAGTAGGGCCACAGGATCCCAATGCGAAGTTCCCAACGGTCCTACAGCTTTTGATGCAGCAGAACCACATGAAGAAAAATGTTATAGGTATTAACCTCCAAAGAAGCTCTGATGGTGCTACAGATGGCCAGATCACCTTTGGTGATATCGACACAAGCAAGTTCTCTGGCGAGTTGACATACTCGAGTGTCGTCCCGAATGGTTATCAATGGGAAATTGCAGCAGACGACTTCATAATGGATGGGGAGCCTCTAAACTTCAAGGGAAGATCTGGTATCATAGATACTGGAACGTCCTTTCTTATACTCCCTCCCGCTGATGCGGAACTGGTTCACTCTAAGATACCTCAGGCAGTTAAGGGTTCGCCATTTTACACTGTCCCATGCTCTACTAAGACGGACATCAAACTATCAATTGCCGGAGTGAAGTACACCATCCAACCCAAGGACTACGTGGGGTACGAAACTGCCACCAAAGGAATCTGCAACTCCCTTATCGTCGGACAGCAGTTCTTAGGACCTAAGCAGTGGCTTGTTGGCGATGTCTTTTTGAAGAACGTTTATTCTGTCTACGACTATGACAAGAGGCAAGTCGGGCTGGCGGCAAGGAAATATGGGGAGACTAAGAATCCATCATCTTCCGGCCCTTCTCCAGGTATGTTCTTATACAACTATCGGTCAAACTTAAAATTACATTCATTCTAACGTTATCTCTAGCTCCTACCTCCAACAAAGCACCTGGTGGCTCCCCTGGTCTACCAGCTGAGTCTAGTTCGGGCTCATCCCCAACTTCTGCCACCGGCGAGCCTAACAATAAGCCCACCAGCTCCCCCAACGCCGCGTCAAGCGTGTTGATGCCAACATGGCTCTCCCTTGCTGTTTTCCTCGCCGCTACCTCCTCGCTCACCCTTCGTAGCTGGAGTTGAAGCACGCTGCTGCCGTACTGAAACCGTCATCTACCTCATCTCCCCGAACACACTGTTATGAACTTCATTTTTCATACATCTTACTCTTTTAATCACCATTGCCATCTACACTTCTATACCCAGCATCTACTACCACTTTTCTCCGGCTTATCAATGGTTAAGCCATGGCTGTATCTACAGCCTGCTACTTTCTTGTCCCTCGCTGTCATGTCCTTTGCATTTACCCGGCGTTTCTAGGAGGTTTTTTTGGGACATTGACTTCAGTCTGAATAGCTTTTACCCGGTTGCTTGTCTTTTTTTTTCTTTATTTCTACATTATATACGTTCCTCTGGTGTTATCAGCGCACTGAGCATTTCATTCGTTACTGTCTTTAAAACATCTAGCCTACTTCTTAGCTTTCTTGCCGCGGCGTTGCTCTTTTTCAGGATAAATATGTGATTTTAGTTCCTGCGGCGGCCATCATATATATAACCATGGCCACAGTGACTGAATAAATTATGCTGCGTCCTGTAGTTCTATTACTCCGTACAGAGGAGAGCCAACTCTTCATCTGTTCGTCTTGACATCCCGTGTCTCCACGACCACGGGTATCCACTACTGAGACTGCAACTCCAAGGCGTATTTAGCTATTTAAAGAGTTGCCCCTTGCTCGTTAGCTAGGTAGTCAGCTAGTTATTTAGCGCCATCGCCAAATCTCCGACTACATCTCTTCCATCTTTGGACTCAAGCCTGGGGATATATGCGAATAATTCGCGATATCTCGCATCATAACTATGCATACTCACACTTACCGTCCGCTATCCTTGTTGATAGCGTCGGCGTCGAGAAAAAGCCTCCCGTCATGCCTCAATCGAAGGATCCAGCGAAGCTGTGTTCAAGCAACGCTGGGTCCAGATATCCAGTCAAGAGGGCTCCATTCTACTCTACCCAGGCAGACATTTCATCCAGCATGGACGGAAGCCAGAGTCAAGATGCCATATATTGAGGCATTGACTAACAGCCTCAAGGAAAAGGGCGCGGGACTAACTACCGGCGCCTCCGATAAGGCCAGGACGGGAGGATCAGTGCAAGCCAGTAACATGGCACCGAAGAGAATGAAAGACAGCTTTTATCGATCGGTTAGTATTTTTGCATTCATTTTCGTGTATTTTTCTTACTTAAACTGATGGGAATCTTAGATACTACCTCTTGGTAAAGACCCATGGCTTCTGGACGAGTACGTCAATGCAACCGGGCAGATCAGGTAATTCATCAAACAGATACTCCGTGTATAATATTACAATGATAGATGGCTAATGAGCGCAGGCTGGGTTCGTTATTGATGGACTTGGATGCCCTTGCTGGCGTTGTCAGTTACCGACATGCGGGGGATGATGTCGCGCTTGTTACTGCAGCAGTTGACAGGATCACGATTGAGAATCCGCTGAAGGAGATCTGTGATCTGGAATTGAGTGGCCAGGTTACTTATTCTACAGGCCGATCAAGTATGGAAGTATCCCTACAGGTTGCTAAGGCGCCAGCTGAGGGTGAAGTGGTGAAGGCTGAAGATGTTTTAATTACTTGTGCCTTTACCATGGTGGCTCTAGACCCAAAGACTAAAAAGTGAGTTGCTTCTGCTTGCCATTCTCAAGTCTGGGGTAATCATCGCTAATATATTATCAGGCCAGCCTCTGTTGCGCCTCTCTTGATTGAGACGCCTGAAGAGCGTCGATTGTTTGAAAAGGGAGAGCGCAACTATAATGCCAAAAAGGATCTTAGGCAGAGAAGCCTGAAGTCTCAGACTCCTAATGATGAGGAAAGTGACCTTATCCACGCGATGTGGACGAAGAGAGCAGGTATGGCTAGATTACCCATCGGCTCTAGATTGCTATCCCTGTATCTCTGTATCGGTATCTTCGCTAACACACTCTAGGCCGTGAAACGCCTCCTAAACTATCTGGAATCTCAGCTACGAATATGAAAGACACGAGCCTCTCTTCTGCCCAGATAATGCAGCCTTATGATCGCAACCGACATAATTTCATGATCTTCGGAGGCTATCTTCTCAAGCAAACTTTCGAGCTAGCTTACTGCTGCGCTGCCTCATTCTCACGCAGCAGACCTACTTTCCTATGTCTTGAACCCAGTACCTTCGACAACCCAGTTCCGGTCGGCTGCGTTTCATACCTCAACGCCGTAGTATCATATACTCAGGACTCTCCCTCGACTTCCTCGACCGGGCAAAAGTTTACCAGGGTCCAAGTTCGAGTCGATACAACCGCCAGGAACATCGACCATGGAACCAGCAATCCGACAGGAACATTCAACTACACCTTCTTGGTTGAGGGCCAGCATGAAGTCTGGCCACAAACTTATGATGAATTCATGATCTGGGTGGAAGCAAGAAGGAACGTTGAGAATATGAATTCGAGTTTGCCCTCTCCGGAAAACGTTGCCATTACCTATAAAGAGGGTGCCACTGAGTGATTACATACATACAATGAATCTTTTGGGAGGGCGGCCTGCTTTCTGAGCAATTTTGCATGAGTGTTTTAGTTACTTGTCTGTCGTAGATAGCCAGTTATAGAATACATGTATATCATGACTATCATTGTCTCTTCGAGTATTCTTGAGTCTTCACGGCGATGCGTGTTAGTATCTGAATAAACCCCCTGGAATGCGTTAAGATATCCTGTGTCTGCTGCGTAGTTAAAACAGTCAGATCACATGGTCAAGTCATCGAGAAGAAACCTCGCATTTTACATCTCAATATGGCTGGATTTGCAAACCACACGGCTACTTGAACAATACCCCGATAACTTTTCCAGGAGCATATCATGCTAGGCTCTGTTCATATCCGATACCTCTGACTGCCTGTGCCATTGTCCTACCGTATCTAAAATTCCAAAAATGGCCCATCTTTTACAAAATAGATGGCACCTCCGCCGGGTTGCAGACACCAGTGCTAAATCATGTCTTATATGCTACAAGCCATCGACCAGCGTACTAGTGACACCCGACAGCAAGGTCAGTTAAATCTACATCTTTCAACATGCTTAGTGCTAGACCTACGTCACTAGCTGGTGCTCGAAGAGAATATCGCCTTTCAATATAAATCCCTACTTTAGAAATATTTGTTAAGACCGGAACAGGATTTCTTCTACATTTGCCCAATCCATCTAAAAGACAAAAGCTTTTGCTCCCCGCTTATAGACGAGGAGGAAGTTGCAGCAAAGAAAAGAAAGGAGGAGATAGACCGGGAGATCGAGAAAGTGGAGAAAGAGTACGAAGAAAAGCAGCGGAAGAAGAAAGAAAAGGAGAAGGAAAAGGGGAAAGACCAGGACAAGGAGAAAGACGGTGACAAGACGGAAGACAAGAAGAAAGCCGACGATGAGGAAAGCAAAAAGGACGAGAAAGAGAAAGATGACAAGGTCTGTGGCGCCCCTTTCCCCATATTTCACGGGTGAAGACTGTTTCTAACATACGGAACAGATCAAGTCTATACAGAGTGCAGCCGGTTCTGGGGGTGCTAGTACTGATGACATGCCTCGAATATACTCGCTCCATAAGTATGTGCGACATTAAATGCCTCTTATTTAAGCGTATGTACGGCTGTTACTAGTTCCATGCTGACCGCCTCTGCAGGAACTTCTATCAAATGCGGGTTGATAGACTGAAGGCTATTGAGAAGTCAAAGAGGGATCGCCAACGTTTGCAGAACCCGTCGACGTTCCCTTCTGTGCCGAAGACAGATCTGTCATAACCATTAAACTTCTTCCATGACAGGTGGCGTGTTTGAGCCAGTACGGAGTAAATCGACATGATCATTTTACTAGTTTGCTATACTTCATGAGACCTTTATTTTCGATCATTTCAAAAGGGTATCTAGTCATCTATCTATTTGAAAGTGTTCATCCAAAGCGTACTCCGTATTCCAAGTACTTCATGAACGATCATAAAAGCCCCTTCCCACTCTCATCATCTCCCATTTCAGCCCTAGCGTCAGCCACAGGCGCTCGAATCATACCAGGGGGCATTCGAATCCCAACACCCACACCACCAGCCGCACTGCCTTTCGTCATATTCGCATCCAATACATCAACTCGCGCCCTCGCTAGTGCTATGGCTGGCACAACCCATGTTCCGCAGCTACAAGGCATACCGGCCCATGCGAACTTACCTATATTCGCACCACAGGATTTAGATGGACATGTGAGGCGGCCGGAGAGTGGAGGGTTAGTGTTTGGATCCAATGGTGAGTTAGGAGATTTTGGTTCTGGAGAGGACGGAAAAAGCGACGGACGCATCCAAGTGAGTGGGTGGAGGAAGATGTGGGCGCATGTTGATGGCGGTAAGGACGTGGGAGTCGGAGATGATATCGGAGTAATAGCTTGCGCCTGGGACGCGACGCCTTTGTTTCCCGGGGTATGTTGGATGATGAATGGTAGTGTGGCGAGTTGCCGTCTAAATATCTGATTAGTCGCAACTATCTTCGCCGAGTAGTAAGGGATATAATAGCTTTCAGCCACGAACCTGCATTTTCGGCATTTAATCTCCATTCTACCCACGGGGTCCTTAATACCATTGTCGGAGTTGCTCTTTATCCCTTGATCTTCAAAATGGATCTCATCTGGCTCAGGCCCCTTTCCGCAAGCTACACTGTCCTGCACGGCTCGTTGATATAGCCAACGCTGGTAGACGGGATGATCAACGACGTTGTCTGGACATCCCATTTTGTGGTAAAGCTCCAATTGCTCCATGAAGCCATCATTCGGCTCGCAAAGCGGCCGGGAGCAGCGAATAAGATCCAAGGCCTCTCTGGGCGTCAGGGCACCAGGGTCCTTGCGGAGGAGATATGCTATACATACAGTCGCCGAGCGGGACTTGCCCATTGCACTAGATAGGCGCCGTTAGCCAGCCCAGCCAGACAGCGAGTGTTAAATTATAACTAGTGTAGGAAAAGAAGAAAACATATGTACATGAAAAAGGGAGGAAACAAAAGTGACATACCAATGAACGAGCACGCCTCCAGTTCCACTCTCGAGCCCTGACCGAATGAACGCATTTGTGGTTGGAAAGTGCTGCAAGAGATCCTCATCCTCAACATCATCAACTGGGATATGCAAGTGTTCCTTGAAGGGTTTAAACCGTTCTTCGTCTACGTTTATGCGTAATACCGTCACTGTATGGGTAATGTTTTCTCTTTCAATGGCAAGCTTATTGTTCAGGGCCATTAACCTGGACGCAGTAGCAAGACAATACAGTATATTCTGATTAGCTATATGTGCTATGCATGGTGGATGGCTTATCCTTCTGCTGGCTAGCTTCGCCCAAAAGGCAAGGCAGGGGTATGGCCATAGATAGAAACAAGCAACAGCTGGAACTGAGGGGTATAAACGGGTAAACGAGAGGGATAAACAAACCCTCCAATATAGAGATTATCATCTCCGACCCTGTTCAACGCCATGGCGGCTGAGGTGGGTTGGTAGATTCGCAGCTTATCTTGGACACGACGCACAGGGAATCATGCGATCATGTATGCACGAAAGAGCCCAAGGATACGAGTGGAAGACAGAGGCTCGAAGGATCTAGGCTACCGAAGACAGAAGATCCGGAGAGGAGCTATATATAAAACAGCTGCCTGCGCTGACGGGGGGCTCAGCCGATGGCTAGCTGAGAATTGGTTGATAGAAAAGATAAAAAAAGTTGATGTTTTTTTAATGTTTGGAAGGTTGAAAAAAGAACTTGATGCCAAGACTTTTCCCTTTCAGCCGAGGAACTTCACCTCGACTGACGTCGACGGGAGAAGAGGAGGAAGAGGAAGAAGAGGAAGAAGCAACGGCAAATGGAGGTGCTGCTCAGTGGGACGACGAAGAGGGTGGAGGATGAGGAGGGAGCTCGGTGAGGCCGATGCCTGGGTTGAGTCTTGCAGCTGAGGGGAGACGGGCAAGGACGCTCTGGTGGTAACAAGATGCGACTCGCTGAAGATTAGGCTCTCTGCTAACGACCGAACTATTTTCCAGTATCCTTATTGTTAGGCTGTTATTTTACGATACAGAGGGCGTTCCGTATAGTATAATACTCCTGCTATATGTACGGAGTATGAATTTCAGCTTCCAAGCGTACCGCGATGCCGGTGGCCAGCCCCATGTAAGGGCTGATGGCGAGGGAGACGGCAAGGGTCCAGGACATCGCTGGCATCACTCCTCCTTCACTCCCATCTTCATCCACCTCACTAACGAGTGGGTGTGTGTTTATGCAGTTGGTCGCATGGGAGGGCATGGCAAATCATTTTCAACCAGGCCATCCGCCTACCTACATACCTACCGCCCGTGGGTCCCTGCCAGGGAAATTGTACCGGCCGTGTGGTTTTGGTTGGTATGGCCGATACATGGTACGGTCTGTGGCCCTGAATGTCAACCTTCGTTTTGCTTTCCCGTGAATACCAGCCCGACCAACCATGACGAGACACACATCCTTGGATGAAGAAAAGAGACGAGAGTATGTAAAAGAGGAGAGAGAGGATGTTCTCGAATTCAGCCCTATATGACCAAACGTATCACACGATCGGAACTAGGTTTCTGGCTCCCTCCTCCATCAGCAGAGGCGGGTTGTGTCTGGTGTGAGACGATGGGATCATTTAGCGAATCCTAGTATATTTCGAGGGACATGCGGGGAGGAGCAGAGGGAGAATAGACAGGGCCAGGAGGGCAACGAAGAGCGAGATGAAAACTTCCCCTTCGCGAAGGGAAGTATACACGTACATTTTTGTCTGTAACCAGGCAAGTGAACTTATCTGCTAACAGTGCATTAGTTTGATCCTGAAAGCCCCGCCAAGTAGGATCGTTCCACTGCAGACAAGGGAAGAAGAGAACGCCAGGGTACTGGACCGATCTTCTTAGCAAGCAAGCTTCTGTGCGTTGCTTGCGATGTGAATTGCTGTTACTGGCGGCGGCGGCGGCGGCGGTGGTGGTGGGGAGGAGGATCCCTGGAGGACTGCGCCTCAACGCACTCCCCCCGGCATCTCCATACTCCATGCGCAGAAACACCATTATTCGTCTAGTCTACGAAAGTGCATACTATTATACAGGGCCCTCCTCTACAACCGACGCCTTACTTATCACGGAAAGGCTTGCATCCACATAAACTGGCGATTTCATGGGCTAATTTCGATACATATAGTTATACATTACACCGTGATAGCTGTACCCCGTACGGAGTACAGGTTACAGATCGTGTATGGAGTCGTGTCCAACCCAGGTCTCCTCTGTTACGCCATTCTTCAGCTGTGTTATCGAGATAGGGAGAAGAAGGTGGGGTACGCCCGTCTTTCCTCGCCCAGCGTCAGCTATCCAGCTCGGCGCTCACTCTGCTGGATGGCGTACGGGGAACAGTGTGGTATGTATGTATATGCTGTGCTGCAATGCTGTGCTGCTGCTCCTTTTGGTGCTGTGGAACGAACGGGCAAAAAAGATAAATTACCAGAATGTCAAGAAAAGCTCCGCTAGGCCCTGATCGAGACCTTATCCTGCATTTTCTAGAAAAGAAAATAACGAGAGGATAACTAATATGTTCTCTGCTTTCTTTTTCCTTTTCCTTTTTTACGCTTTTGTGGGCGTAATGTGGCTCTCTGCAGGAGTAAGTCCGCGGAGAGACCCTCTGTTCAAGCAGCAAAACAATGGAGAAGGAAAAGAGGACGAGGAGAAAGACGATGGACAGGAGGAAAGAAGAGCCTAAGGAAGCTGCCGCTCTCGGGGGATGTTTTTGTGGAAATTCGCAGACCTAAAGGGCGGCCCGCTACAGGGAATAACCCATCAACCGGGATACATGGACGTCGCCTGCAGCTGCCACCAAGCACCAAGTACCCCCCAGCCAGCCAGCCAGCCCGTCGACTTTGCTCTTCCTCTCTTCTTGGTCGTCTGTTTCTTCTGCTTCGACCTCCTGTGACTATCTTTTTTTCCCTTCTCAACCCTTGTCGCTCCCCGTAAATTACAGGAGAGTCACGTGAGTGGATAACTAGTAACAATAATAGAGTTGGCCGAAACTATTGGGTGGTGTTTTGGCATTATATAGCCTGTGTCTATTCCTTATATGATATATAGATGGTGGTTCATGGTTCAACTTTGAGAGAAGCCCTGGAATGATTCCATGGAACTGGAGATGGGATTGAATTCGGACTGCAAACAGCGTTGGTCAAGGAGCAAAGTTACCGTTGACGGTTGGAAAGTCTGATGAGAACATACATAGAAACTCAATCAATTGACCATGCCTCCATCTACTCCGTACCAGCCGGACATGTAGGCACTGTGGCGAGCTTTTACCAAGTGGCCACCCGATGTCTCACTGCAAGCAAGCATGGCGACTGGAGCTCGACACTCGAGGTGAGTCTACCAATTACTCAGAGGAGAGAAGGGAGCTGGCAGCTCAAGCTTGCACAGAGCATTTAATGCCTGCCTTGTGGAAAGGGAAAAAAGAGCAAATGGAGACAAAGAATACTGACTAATAGAGTGTTATTAATAAGCTGTAACTTACTGTAACATACCGGTATTATCTTACGGCAACTCGGGATAGGCGTATCGACCTTACAATACCCATGATACACCGCCTTTTATTCTGCCCTGCTTTTCTGTATTTTATCTTCGTTCCTTCCATTTTCTGCTGTTTTTCTATTTATAACTTTAAGCTACTCTGTACCTTCTTTCAACGACAACTCTCTTCCTTCTCTATTTTGCGTCTTCCATCTCCTGGCGCTGGTTCTTGCATCTTCTCTCGGGCCGCTGTCTCAGGGCTGGCGAGACTGGGAGCAGTTATATGAGAAGTATGCACATGTAGAAGTATCGTAATTTCAGCCCTACGATTAGCGTTTTGGCCGTCTATCTTTTCTTTTTCCAAGGGATCCATCAAAACTTCCTTTTCGCCCATATTTCTCCTCCTTCAACTTTCGCCCTTTGGCTTGGGACTTTGCGCTCGAGCTGGCCGTCCTTGCTGTCTCTTCCTCCTCCTCCTCCACCTCTCCCCATATACCTATATACAGAGACAGATAGACGGACAGCCAGGCTCTTTTACACACCCGCTGCCTGGTCTCCATCGTCCTTTTGTTGCACTGTGGTATATATAGAGCTCGTATCTGGCTTGCCACCGCCGCCACCGTTCGGCCTTCGATATTCTCTTCTCTCACATGGCCACCGGCTAACAAGCATAGGCGTCCTCGAACTGCTAAACTTCAGCGTACCTGAGATATCCCCGTTTTTTTCGCCTTTTCCCTTTATTTCGTCTGCCTGGGCTGACCTTTGGATGCGCGTCAGCCAGGACGTCGTGGGCCGTACGCATGGGTTGAAAGAATGGACATGCCCTTGACCTCTACGCCTTCGATTCTCGTCTCTGATTCTGCTGTAGAACAGCTTCCTACTCGCCACCGCTACCACAGCACCAGAAACAGCGACAGCTCTGGCTCCTGCTCCAGCTCCAGCACCGGTGGACAGCAGGCCCGGCTCTCGCCCTCTTATACTGACTCTACGCCTCACTCACCCTCCTATGGACCAATGGCCATCCCCAGGTCGCAAGAAACAATCGCCCCGCCGCCTCTTCCACCGCCACGGTTTATAGAAGAACTTGCCAACGGACACGACTCAGGCTGGAGATGGGGAAACACCTTCTACCCAGGCAAACCAGGAGCATCAGGCGCAGCACCGGGCGCAGCAGGTACGGAAATGGACACTAGAGATACCTCCACCAGTCGAGACACTGCTGCAGGAACAATGCTGCCGCCCATCAACCCTGGCTCAAGTCTCTTTGGAGGAGGCCATGCCAGGCCACCATTGCGTAGACGGGACGAAACATTTCGCCTGGATGCAGAAGAACAAAGGGCTGCCGATGCCAGGAGACCTGGTTCAGGTTCTATATCAGAGCAAGAGACCACTGTAGGGCCGCGATCAGCACCTTTGATCAGTTCCTTTGGTGATGGGAATGCCTTCTCTCCTGCTAGCCCTCTAACACGGCCGGGCAGGTCTCTTTCCCAGACTGGATCGCTATCTCATACTTTAGATACCAGGATTTTGCCTAGCACAAGGTGATTCATGACGTATTCTTACAGCAGAACCATACATAGATAGACTAACAGCTCAGGAATAGGCAAAAACCGCTCTCGGAAAAGAGTGTTGAACATTCCATTAATGCCTACGATCGAAATCTCTTATCGAAAATTGGTGGCCCAGCGTCCCCGCCGAGGAACGCAGTACTAGGACTTGCTACAACACCAAGAGACCCAGCCAGAGTCCAGACGAGCTTCTCTGCTCTCACCCTCACCGACGAGACTCTTAGTCCACAGGATATGAGATGGGGCAGCGGCCCTCCTTCTGCTGGTATATCTCCGGGTACTGGAGGGAGTGGCTTCTCAGATTACCTTGCATTCCGGAATCAACGTGAGGGGAGTACCAGCGGTCTCTCGCCTATGGAAGTGGACCAGTTCAGCCATGCGCGAGAGAAATATTCCGGAGGAACCAGCAGTGGCCCGGTTAGATATGGTGAAGCCGCACATAGCTTACCTTTACACTCTGGGAGAAGGAGCCATGATCGGTCTTTCTTCCCCGACCTGGACACAGATATATCAATGGACGACGCGCATTCGAGCAGTATGCATTCGAAAACTACTCGTCAGCGAAGTCTGGGCGAACGGATGCCATCATATGCTGAGGGTCTATCCCCTTTATCAAACCATGGTGGTATGAAGCGAAGGGCCTCTTCTCCGCCACAGGTAGCACGACATGAGGATGTAGGGCTCAGCACAAGCTGCGGTGACAGGCGTATGTCGGGATTCCCCTTTAATAATGGAATATGCACATCTCCCGGCGGAGCTCGATACCAATCTAGCCATGGTTCGATATCGTCCATTTCATCAGCAAGCATGCGTACCGGATCATATGCCTCCTCAACTGGCCTGTCAGTTGGGGCGAGCAGCATGTCCTCCTATGATCGGCCGTCCCCAGGTGGAATCTCCCCTACTGATGTGGATCACTATGACAGAGGAGGATTTACGAGCAGCCCTGCCCAAAAGCAGTCTACCTCTGCTCCAATACTGAGCATGCCTCGACCAGGACATTACCCTGAACCATTGTCTACATCAGCAGCGGATATGAAGAAGAATTCGATTTCGGCGGCGTCAGGCCGAAAGGGATCCCACACTTGTCCGAACTCATCAAAGAACCCTCAGCGTGTTGGCCGGTCGTATATATGCGAGTGCTGTCATACAAAACCAAAGAAGCTAGACAGCCTTGAAGAACTCAGGTACGAACTTTTTTCCTTTCTTTTTTCGAGCGCCCCAGACTCCGAGCAGGTATTTGCTTTTTCTTTTGTTCAATATGAATTTCAAGGCTAATACTGCATGCACCCCTTCTAGAGCCCATGAAATGGAAAAGCAATATAACTGCAACTATTGTCACAAGCGCTTCAAGAACAAAAATGAAGCGGAGCGGCACCGCGCGTCTCTTCATATCCGTCATCACTCCTGGTCCTGTGGATCCCTAGCAGGTTATGAATCCGCCTTTCATCCTTCATCTTCATCATCTAGCGGCCAGCTCCCTGGTTCTACCACGTCGACCCATGACACATGTGGCTTCTGCGGCATGGAGTTTCCTAATCTGCCAGCTCCGCAGTGGGATGTTCGAATCGAACACCTAACATCTGTCCATAAGTTCGGAGAGTGCAACCAGTCCAAGAAGTTCTGGCGAGCAGACCATCTCAGACAGCACCTGAAACATATTCACGCTGGCTCGAGTGGGAAATGGACCAATATTCTAGAGAATGCCTGTATGAGGGAAGAACCAATAGCGGATCCAGGACTGCCTAGTATAGGTGAGACTCCGGACGGCAAGATGGAAACGGATATGATGGGCCACGACGGAGATGGCGAGTCGTGACAATAGCCAATAAATCAAGGAAGAATAATGAAAACAAACGAAAGATGCAATTGCCGCCTTTGCATTCTCTTCGTTTACTACTACCGCTTCCTTGGCGAATTTTTTATTCCTCTCTTCCTCTTTGCTTTCATAAGGACTATTCGGCTTTCTTATTTCCTTACCTTTGACTTACAAAATGGGGGGGTATCTTTGGTGCAATTTTTCTATTGCCTTGGTTTTTGTTGCATCCTCTTGTTTCATCGCGTCGAGAATCGGGCTGCTTTAACCAGCCTCTCCGTGCTCCTGACACAGAAACAGGAACAGGATGCAAAGTAATGGGCTGGTTTGGCGTCCTGTTTACCGCTCTGTGTTTTGGGCCTTTTATTTCCCCCTCCCTTCCCCTTGTTTTTGTACCCCCTTTCTTTCGCCCTCCTTTGGCTCACCAGGTTTTCTTTCATTCCCCTTGTCTACTTAAACTTGATGCATGATGACAGCTAGCGCAGGTGAGATACTACACAGCTTTTTGGCTTTTTATGTGGTATATCTGCAACTCGACGGCCGAAAATAGAGTTACAAAAAAATCTACCTTCAGAAGACAAAAAAAGACCGAAAGACAGACAACAGCTACATACAGATAGTACCAAATACATTTATGATGCAATGCATACTTCGCCGTGTTTTTCTTATATCAATTGCTTGGTATTGGTATACGGTATAGATTATGAATTGGGGAACACGTGCAGAATTAAGGTGGTAGACACGAAACATGGCCATCTCTAAACAGGATCGAATATCTAAACATGCCGAAGATAAAAAAAGGCCAAAATCCATCATTTTCAAAAGTAGCAAAAGTCACAAATCAGTTCTGAATCTCATTTTCAGCCCACCCGCTGTCAGCTTTGGTAGTTTTCTTATCACCGCCAACGATCCGGCCGCCCTCAGCACGCTTAACACGGCACCACATACCAACATCCTTGTCTAGAATGAACATCCAGATCACCCAGACCCAGCTACGATGGCAAGGAAGGGTTTCATAATACTCCTTTGCAATCTCATGCAGTTTGGGAAGACGTGACCATGGAATGGCGGGGAAGTCATGGTGCTCGTTATGCAGACCGACGTTATATGTCAGAATGTTCAGGATACCGTAATAAGAGTATGTCTCTGGCGGCGGGATTGAAGGGTCGACAGTTTTAGTATTTGTGGCCTGCTGTTCCTTTTGCTGTTTGAGGGTGAGAAGGGATTCAGTGCCACCAGTCTTGATGCGAGAGAAGAAGTAGTGTTCCGCAATGAAGTGGCCGGCACATGGGTGTAATGAGCCAGCCAGGAAAGAGCTTAGGATGAAGTAGTAGAGTGGCTGGAGGGAACCGGTGAATTTACACAAAGCAATGTCGAATGCGATTTGCACAACGATGTTGATCAGATGAATGTACGTGAACTTGGGGGTATAGATGAACATGGGCCTGATGGCGTAGAAGAGGATTTGACAGGTGCAGAAGAATGTTTTGCCGAGTAAAGAATCAAGGAAGAGTGCTTCGAAGGCGGTTGGAAGGTCGGCATCCAGACCGGCTACACCAAGGGACTTGTGGTGTGTGAGATGATATGGCTATGTAAGTATTAGCATTGCACTCCCATTGATAACCAGATTTGAACATAGCAAGGAATACTGACTCGGAACGAAGCAGAGTATGGTATTCCAATGGGCAGATTGGCAACAATGGCCAGGAGTCTGTTGGCTAAGGGCGACTTAAATGCGAGGTTATGTGATATTTCGTGTATTGCGAGGAACAGGTTCTGGTTTGCGGTAGCGCCCACGACGTACGCAGTGACAAAAAACTGCCATGACAAAATAGAGGTATCGCGCAGGAGGTATGCACATGCAACCTGAAGGGAGACGACGGCGAGGACGAGATATTTGGTAAGAGGTTCGTGACCGCAAAGCTTCAGCACCTGTGTGGTTGTCCAAGTCCAGTCGGTCAGCGCAGTCCGCACACACAACAGGATCTCAAAACCAGCCCATTGAGAGCAGCAGAACGGGGATAACACACCTCTGGATGGGCCTTGATGATAGCTTGCCGCCGTGTTCTATGTGGTTCTTCGGTGTATGTCCAGAAGAAATGGTCTTCGACTGAGCTATCTGGGGGAGTAGCACCAGAGCCAGGCTGCTCCTTCGACGCTGCTCGCCCAGCAGCGGTTTCGGTAACAGCCATCGCAAAGAAGGATTTCTAGGCCGTATGGGTGTTCTGCAGTCTGTATATCAATTAGACGATCAGACGATGTTTCTCGGGCCCATGGCGGGAAACAGCAGCGGTGTTGTAATATTAATGAGATGGCTGCACTCACTGTTTTTTCAGGCACCCAGCAAGCAGATCGAGGCCTTAAAAAAGGATTAAGGAGATAATTCAAGACGATAACTGCTTTCCTTGACACAGTATCAGGGTCTGCCTTCTTTCGTTGCTTGATATTTTATTCTCTTCTACTTCAAAACATCTCTCTAAGGCATCTACTTTTTATCAATCATCCTGCGTAACTATTTAACTCGAGGAACTCGCTGCGCTGGCTCAGGGGTCAAGATCCGCCACGGCCAGGAACGAGCCACCATCCACCTCCATCCACAGGGAGGGCGAATAGGCGCCTCCCGCTATCAAACAACCGTGTGCCCGTGTATCCGTCTACCCTGGCTTCACCTTAAACCATCCATTTAAGAGAAACATCGCATGTTCCTTGTCATCTTTCGTCGTATGATTTAACGTCTTTTTAGCTGATAAAGTAACCGCGAAAGGAGGCAAAATTCTTATCGATAAGGAAAAAAGTCAAAAGCTACCGAGACAAGAAAACCTTCACGAAGATGAACTTGTTGTACCAACTCTCGCCTTCGAACATCCAATTCGACGCCGCGCTGAGTCGCAATGGGAGATGGTCAATTCAGAATCTGGCGTACAGATAGATAGTCTCCGGCTCCGTGATCTGGCCTACCATGTCTGCCCGGATCGCGACTCGATTCTTGACTCTGAAACCGGCCCTCGGAAACATACCAGCGTGGCCATACCAGCAATGCCTACGGTGGGATAATAACAGGAGTTCTAGGGGCCTGTTTCTGGGCAATAGACGGTTATACCATGGTACGAGCCTGCGTTATGGACAGAAAAGTGGTAGCGAGCATGATGGAGCTTCCGGGGTTAAGGGGAGGATAAGGTCAAGAAAGGGGTTCATACTGGCGGCTACCACTGGCACTCTTGGAGGGACCTTACTCTTCTTCTATGACGATGTGAAGCACGCATACCAAGCAGCAGAGCGGACGGGAAGAGTTGTGGCTGGTTTGCTGATTTGCATCAACGAGTTGAGTTCTGAACCGACAGTTTATGCGGCGTGTGTAGTTGCTGACCTTTCAATAGCTACCGGGTAACACTGAATAAAGAGACAGATACGGAGGAGGAAAGAACCGCACTCTTAAACGCATGCCATCAGAGATGCGCCGACCGAACACTAAAGGTCCTTGAAAAGAACGGCTCGATATTCATCAAGCTGGGTCAGCATCTAAGCAGCTTAGGCTACTTACTACCATTAGAATGGACAACCACCTTCATCCCCCTCCAGGACAAATGCCCAGTTTCATCATTTGAGTCCGTTCAAGAAATGTTTCTCAAAGATACGGGCCACACGATAGACGAAATCTTCTCTAGTTTTGACCCAATGCCCATTGGAGCTGCATCGTTAGCGCAGGTACATGTGGCTGTCCTGAGAGAAACAGGCCAGAAAGTTGCTGTCAAGGTGCAACACCCTACCCTTCAGGAGTGGGCTCCCTTGGATCTGAGCCTTACACGTTTCACCTTTTCGTCTCTAAAGAGAGTCTTTCCGGAATATGACCTTGAATGGCTGGCCAGGGAGATGGACTTCTCATTGCCTCAGGAGCTGGATTTCCAAATGGAGGCCGAAAATGCGAGAGTGGCCCGTGAATACTTTAGCAAAAGGACCACTGCACCACTCGTTATTCCAAAAGGTAGGCACCCGTTGAACCATACCCAAAATTATCTATCTCCTGTTTCACTAACACTGTTTTCATCATAGTTATTTGGGCGAAGAAACGCCTTCTGGTAATGGAGTTCATATCGGGCCATCGACCAGATGACCTTGAGTTCCTTGACTCAAACAACATCGACCGTGATGAGGTATCAGCTTCGCTAGCTCACATATTCAACGAAATGATCTTCGGCGATGGCGCGCCTTTACACTGTGACCCTCACGGAGGAAACATTGCAATTTGCAAAAACAACACCAGAAAACGTGGGCCTAACTTCGATATCGTCCTATATGACCACGGCCTATACCGAACCATCCCCAAGGAAATGCGTATCAACTACGCCAAACTCTGGCTTGCTGTGATCAACGCAGATGAAAAGGAGATGCGCAAGTACGCATACGAAGTTGCGGGCGTCACAGACGCCGAATTCCCTCTGTTTGCAAGCGCCATTACCGGAAGAGATTATACCGTCCTTGCACAGAACCAAGTCGCATCTTCTCGATCATCGGAGGAGAAAGAATCGATCACCACTGCGTTGGGAGATGGGATGTTACAGGAACTAGTCAGTCTGCTAGGCAAAGTTCCGCGTGTAATGCTCCTGATCCTCAAAACAAACGATCTCAGTAAGTTTAAATTGAATTACTAGTTCTTGCTGTTCGGGGTGGGAACTAACAGGATAATCTCTGTAGCTCGTAACCTTGATGAGAATCTGCATACCCGCCACGGCCCCGTACGGACATTTCTCATTCTAGCCAAATACGCTACCTGCGCTGTCTTCTCGGAGGAAATGGAGCTTATCTCTAAGCAAGGAAGCATATTCTGGCCACCGAACTTTCTTCGCTTCCTTCAGGCCTGGGTTAGCTACCTTCGCGTTGAGATAAAGCTAGAGATCTACGAGAATTGGCTATCATTGCGGAACCGACTTGGTTTAACGAATCATTGATTCGCGCCGTGATCGGTCAAAATATACCTTCGCCTCCCCCTTAAGGCACGTCTCTTTTGATTTGTTTGTCATAGATGGTGCCATGTATTGTGCATCACACATATACCTGGCGTTTAGATGTTTGTTTTCGTCTTCATGCCCTTTTGTTTGATTAAGCTGGAGAATAGATGTTGTATATTATTTTCTTTTCTCTAGTCTTGTTGATATTTAATCTAGTAATTTGCTGCCACCAGGGGCTGTACCATTGTCTGTTAAAGAGTTAGGTGGATATATATTATATGTAATATATACTGGTACTTGATATATTGATAGACCTCACCTCTACGATCTATCACATCTTACACCACGAAAAGAAGAAAGAAGATAAAACACCTGGGATGCATTGAAGTAAGTAAAATCTTACACCACGACCTAACTCCCCGCCCTTCCTACCTCCTTACTTCAACCACCTAGCCACTACTTCAACACACACATTCATCATCAAAAAAAAAAAGGATAAGAGAAAAAGGAGAACAGAAAATCAAGAAGGGAAGAGAAGAAAAGTAATCCGTCAACAGAGAGGATAGGAAAAGTAGAAGACGGAGGCACGCGACCCCCTGATTGTCAAAATGGAAATTAGAGATATAAGGCGGAATGGAAGGAGGAAACGCCTAGCCCAAAAGTTAAGTGTGAAACTGAAACTGAAACGGGAGAAAAGGGGAACCAAACAACCAGTCAATCAGTCAAGGAAAACAAGGATGAAAGGAATAGAGAATAGGCGGGGGATTAAGAGTGTTTGGTGGAGAAATGAACATTGAAAATGAAAATAAAAGGGTTGGTTTCCTGCACGGGAATGTGATATAGGTTGTTGGTTGAACCTCAAGCATATGTATGGATGAAGCAACTTGGCCGCAAGACTCAAGACTCAGGATTGATGTTGACATTGACGTTGGCGGGTCGAGTTTTTGGCACGGTTAGCTTGTATACCATATGTGCTGATCCTGAAAAAAGGGGATCTGGAAGGGAAGAGACAACGAAACGAGGTAGAAGATAATACAGAAAGAAAAGGAAGAAAAAAAGAGGGAAGCAAACATGAGAAAAAGACATAGCGAAATCATGGACGGAAAGGTAAGGTAAGGCAGGTAGGTAGGCAGGTGTTGGTCTATAAATAATGAGCGGGAAGTGGAAGACGAGCAGTTTCGCACTTTGTGGGAGTTAGGCCGGCCGCTTAATGGGAGGAAGGTACCTATGTGATTTAAACGTGGCTTTTGGTATTTGTCGCGGTATGCAAGTTGGGGATTTTCATGGAGGAGGGCGCACGTTGTGGCTCCGGGGGATGTCATTAATGTGTTGTGAGAAAAGTATGCGTGGGCGAGGAAGAAGAGTGAAAGGCGCTTTTTGAGCTTTAGACGTTTCCGGGCTTTTCTTCGGTATCGTGATGCCAGACGACGTAGTTCGGTAGGCCGACGACTTGGTATCCCGCGCGCTTAGCCATCTTAGCGAAACCTTCGGTTTCAGCTTGGTTCTCAAAGGCGTATGAGGGGAAGTTGATGCCTGTTAAAGGTGACGTTAGTCGATATATCCTATGTAAGTGGGTGGGTGGGTGGGTAGGTAGGCGGCGTACCTGCACGGTGAACATCAGCTTTGACAACGATGTTGACACCGCCGATTCCATCCAATTCGAGCTCTTCGTCCTTGTTTCTTCTCCAGTCACCTTCTCTAGCCATGTATCGGCGCCCGGTGTCGAATTGTTTGTATCCCTCGACGATGATGGTGTCCTTGTCTAGGCTCTGAGCCAGTTTCCGGCCTTTATCCGATTCAACCCAAGAATTGTAGTCAACTATTTAAAGTGTTAGCACTGACGAACGCCCAAGTTAGGAAGCATTCGTTCGTTGACTTACATCTTCCCTCGATATCGTGGCCATCGACATATCGGTGGAACCATACATCTGTAAAACACAGTTAGCACGTATCCACAATGAAGTGGCTAGCCAGCTAGCTAGCTGGGGGGAAAAAGCACATACTAGGAACAAGGATGTCCTTGTTATGCGCGACGAAGTCCTCGATAATCTTAGGCGGGCTATCGGCAATATCGACGTCTCTCCAATAAACCCAGGAATGCTCTGGCTTCAACGCTGTAGCCAGCAGGAAATTTCTGGCCTTAGCCATCGTCTTCCGTCGGGGAGCCTGCGCCTCAAATCCATGCTTCGCATTAACATTCATATCCAGCGTAGCGCCAAAGTCCTTCTCTACGACCATCGCGCTGCGGAAAGGGATGTTGTCCGGCATCGACTGCACACGGTTCAAGTTCGCAGCTAGATCGGCTAGTGTCTCATCGTTGCTGTCACTGACCAGGAAGGCAATATCGATCAGATGGTGTGGGTAGGTGAGCATAGAAAGTAAGTCAAAGTATTTATCCAGATGTCTAGCGGCATTGCGTAGGGGTGTGAGGATCAAGATGCGTTCTTCCATTGCGGCTGCTTTGGGGGTTGCCTTGATAAGGTTCAGGTTGACGTTTTGGATGGAGGTGTTGTTTATTTGGTAGGCTTCGTGGTGGTTGAAGATGACGGGGGTTTGGAGATGGGAGTGCCAGTCTACCAGTTCGTTGGCGGACATGTGGTTTGGAGGTTTTGATGGGCCGAAGCAGTAATATCTATCGCTCAATTAATCAGTATGGATGTAGGTTATTGTTGGAGATGTATGTATGGGCTACAAACCTCTGCATCTCCGCTGTCGACCGGCTGACGCCGCCCCAGAGCAGTATGACCAGCCCCGCAGCGGCAATGGAGATGATGAATCGGGGTTTCGAAAGGAGCATGAGCACCGCTTTCCATGGCGGCAGGTTGGACTTTGCCGACTTCCATGTAACGCCGCCCTTGGGGAGAAGCATCTTGGCCGCGTGTGTATTCTGTCTTCACGATCTTGTTCTCTCACGCCTGATTTACTCGGCTCTGACTCCGGTATGTACTCGAGTACTTGTGTTGTTTGTACTCCAAGTACTCCCTTCTGAGACGGGTGTTATCCAGCAGAGAAGTGGAATCAGGCTATGGGGTTCGTCCGGCAGTGAAAACGAGTGACGTGACAGCGCGCCTGTACGTCGAACACTGTGTACGCGTGGTCTCTCTTGGTTTCCTTTCGGCTAGAGAAGGGATGAGAAGTATCTTCCGAGTTCTAGACATGTCAGTCAGCTCAATGTCTTAGAAGAACGGTTTTGATTATCTGGAAAGGCTAACCTTGAGCCGCCCAACAGCGGAGGGAAGAAGAGAGCAGAGTATCCGAAAGAAGAAGAAGAAGTAGAAGAGAAGAAGAAAACAGGCGCAAAGAAACAATGGGACGCCGCAGACGAAGGCGAAGACGAAGACGCAGGCGATAGAGAGAGAGAAGAAAATGCGAGGGCGAAGGTGATACTGCATAGGGGCAACTTTTTCTTGAGCGAGCGAGATGAAAGGAAAGCGACTTGCGTAAGGGGTCACGTGGACTCGTATTATATAAGCAGGACGTTGTATCAAAACGGGCGAAAAGGGGGCTTATCAGGACTACACGAGAGAGCACACCAAGAAGAAAATACCAAGATGAGTAGACCAAGAAGAGTACGACGACAAGAGTACGACGCGAGAAAAAGATAGTGAAAAAAGATGGTAAAAGAGTAAGAGATGCTGAATTACTACCGTTCGACTTGGACTAATAAACCATTAAAGCGGACATAAGGGGGGCAAAGAGATACAATTTAATTGAATGCCACAAAGAGGTAAAAAAGGAGGGTAAAACTGTGTCATAAGAGAGAAGAGGAAGGCGAACGGTACAAGAGCTGATGTAGTGGTTGGAGGAGGAGGGCTAAAAAAAGAGAACAACGCCATCATGTACTTTGGTATTTGGAGATAAAGTGGGAGGTTTTCGGACATGCTTTAGTTTACAAGAGGAACTGGAGAGCACCGAGGAGAGCAACGAAGAGACCAGCAGGGGCCTGAGCGAAAGCAGGGGCAGCACCAGTGTGGCTGTCACCGCCGTCACCAGAGGTGTCGTCACCGGTCTTGGGCTTCTCCTGCTTCTCACGGCAAGTAAGCTTGCCGCGGATGACATCGTCAGACTTGGCCTTGTCGAAGGGGTCGCAGCCAAAGACCTCGGTACTCTGGAAGTTGGCATCACCACGGACTTCCTTGAGAGCTGGGAACTCGACCCTATTTATTATATGTTAGCAGGTGATACTTCGTTATAGAAAAAAAGGGAGAAAGGAAGAAACGTACTTCTTGAACTTTCCGGTAACGTCAATGGCACCAGTGATGGTAGCGAGCTTGGGGAAGCCGTTGATCTCCTCGAGGGCGCTGTTGTTGGCAATCTGGAGGCCACCCTTGACGGACTTGAGGGACTTCAAGGAGATTTCCTGGAGCATGGAGTTGCTAGTGAAGACCAGGTCGCCGGTGGAGGTGAGGTTGGGGGCACTGAAGTTGGAGAAGAAGTTGGAGTAGAAGCCGAGGAGACCGTCCATCTGCACGAGGGAAGGAATGTAGACACCG
Source organism: Nannizzia gypsea CBS 118893 (assembly GCF_000150975.2). Taxonomy (NCBI): domain Eukaryota; kingdom Fungi; phylum Ascomycota; class Eurotiomycetes; order Onygenales; family Arthrodermataceae; genus Nannizzia; species Nannizzia gypsea. The sequence continues at coordinate 4,849,354 of NW_003345201.1, forward strand.
CTGGTGTTGCGGAAGGTCATGTTGTGAGCACCCTCGAGGTTGGGCAGGCTGATGGAGAGGTCCTTGTGGTTGGCAGCGAAGTTGACGTAACCGGTAGCGTTGGTGATCTTGTCGACGTTGGCCTCAGTCAAGTGAGGGTTGTTGGTGACCATCATGTCAACAACAGTCTCGAGGTTGATACCGGTGAGGGAGGTCAGGTCAGTGTTGGTGATGAAGATGGTGCTGGCCTTGGAGACGGTCTTGGTGAAGCCGAGGGTCTGGAGCTTGGGCAGAGCCTCCAGCTTAATGGACTTGACCTTGGTCAAAGATGGGAGGTCGAGGGATCTCAGGTAGGTGCAGGCATTGAGGCTGAGGGAGTCACCAATGGTGGCCAGCTTGGAGATAGAGAACTCGGTGATGCTGGAGTTCTTGGCGATGACGGAGCCGGTGACCTCCTCGACGCCGTCGATGGAGATGGAAGAAGTGATCTTCTCGCTGATGGTGATGTCTCCATCCCACTTCTTGCAGCTGCTCAGCTTGCCGGCATCCTGCTGGTTCTCAATGGTAACGTCTCCCTCGCATGCTAGTCATCCGTCAGCACCATTCATCCATATATATCCATACAACTTCATGTCTTCTTCCACAGGCAGTATCAGACGCCGTTTTACTTACACTTGTCAGCGAAGGCCAGACTGGCAACGGCCAGAGCCGAGACGAGGTACTTGGTGAAGGCCATCTCGTGGTTGGGTCAGAACGTGAGCTGGACACGGTCGAGTCAGTAAGCTTGCACTAGCAGACAGTAGACGGTAGACAGCAGAACAGCAGAGGAGAGAAGAGTCAAGAGAAGTGAAGAGTCTGTGTAATTCTTGAGTCCCCGAGACCTTCTTAAAGCCCTTGTTGTTTATTTGTTATGCCCGTGTTTCGAGGGAAGGAAGTGAGGGCGTTTCAAGGGTGCTCCAGTAAGGGAAAAAAGGGGTGCCACAGCCGTCACACAGCCAGCAGGGAGTGTCTCTCTTTTTGCTTCTTGATACCAATTGCGATGATAAGACGATGGATGGTAGAATAAGAGAAGGAGTCTTACCTGGACGAGCTTGCTTGAGTTCTTTGGGAGAGAGGAAGCTTTGCTGGTTGACGGGACGAGAAGGATGAAAAAGAGCGAAGGAAGAGCGAACGAAGTCAACTTTTTCAAGGGACGCGAAAAGTCGAAGCAAGGAGAAAGAAGAAAAAAAAAAGCGAGAGTGGAACCAGCAAATCAGGGAGCGGCCTAACGAACCGGGCTGAAATTAACTAGTCAAGGGGAAGAGGAAGACCTTAAGACTTTAAAAAGGGACAAGAGAGAGAGAGAGAGAGAGAAGAGGAAGAAGAGGAAGAGACGAAGCGGACGAGCAAGAAAATAAAAAGGGGAGGAAGAAAAAGAAGAAAAAAGAAGAAAAAGAAAAGAAGGAGAAACTTTTGGCTTTTGACTTGCCAGGGGGTCGAACCTGAGACAGCAGCTTAGGTAAGCGATCTTCGGAGAAAGAAAAGGTTGGCAGAGACAGAAAAGAAGAAGAGGAAGAGAGAGAGAGAAGGGAGAGGATGTTACTGCTACTTGCTACTTCTGCTACTTCTATTACTTCTATTACTCTTCTGTTACTATTACGGAGTACTGCTATGGCTGCTACTTCTGCTACTCTGCTACTCTGCTACTCTGCTCTGACTACTCCGACCTAGGTACCCAGTACTTCTACTCCGTACTTCCATTCCACTTCCACCTGTCCTTCTCCACCAAGACGAAATTTAAAGCAGGCCAGAGGTCGACAGCTTACTCCTTAGGTTAGACCCGATGCCAGAAGTTCGCCACGGTTGTTTCCTCTCAAGTCAGGTTTATTACTTATAAAGTGGGTTCTTTGGGGTTGGTTCCGTAGGTTAAGGAGCTATTCACTGCTGCCGCTGCAAAATGAAGATTTGCCTAGGTTGCGTGGACTTGCCAGGGGGGGAAACGCATGAGATTTTTGGGGGGGTGGTGGTGACGATGATGGGCGGGAGGTGATGTCAGGCCATCGTGAGCCAAGGACGGTGGGAGGCTTGTCGATCGCGGGTGAATCGAGCAGTGGCTTGGCCGTGAAGAGATTCAGTTGAGCAGTGGTCCCCGTCGTTTCGTCGTTTTATAGGGCGTCGGTCGGTCGAGGGATGTGCCGGGTTGGTTGGGTGGTTTATAAGACGGAAGGGAACGCTATAGCAGCTCTTCTTTTTGGCCACAGCGGCAAGAGGTAAGAGGCTTTTTTTTTTTGCTTTTTTGTTGTTATTGCTTCTTTTCTTTTCCTCTGCCTTGACCTTGACCTTGACTCCCTGGATCTTGCTTGACCTTGAAGTTTGCCCCTGAGGCAAGCACATGAAGTGCAGGCTTGTCTGCCTGGTCGAGTTTGGGGGAAAAAGAAAAGCGAGGAAGCTTGGTTGGTTGAGTCAGCCAGCTGCAGCAAGTACGTTATGAGGCATGATATTAGTGATGATGATGATGATGGAGGCAGAGTAGTTACAGAGTACTTACAGTAATTAGTTAGAGGCTTCGTATTAATAATTAATCCTGCCACAAGGCGCGGAGGTGACTAACCTTGCAGGTAGAACGTTGCGTTGGACGCGACATGCAACAGTGACAGATAGATGAGCGTTGGATGCCGGTGGTGCTGGATACCGCGTCGTCTGCTGCTGGCCCCCATGGCTCCCCGACGGTCAGCCAGAGTCAGTGCCGCTGCGGCGTTGAAGGCAACAGAGAAGGAGACGTACAAGACAGAAGAGACGAAGGAGACATACAGGATAGAAGAGAAGAAGAAGAAGAAGAAGACGACGACGACGACGACGACGACTAGAGGCATCACTAAGGCGAAAGCTGAGCCAAAGAGGAAGACGACCAAGACGAAGACACAGAAGAAGACAACCGTTACGGTGATAGCTTCAACGCCTCCTCCGCCGTCTCTACCACCGCCAGCAACACCAGCAACACCTCGCACCACGTCAGGCAACAACAACCTCGACAGGCCGGTCGACCCTCATCGCACAGCGGCTCCCCTCCTCACCCCGCGTGGCTCGCATATCACAGCATACCCATCCACTGCTGCTACTGCTGCTACTGCTGGAACTCCTACGACGACGGTAGAGAACCTCCTCAAGGAAGCAATTGCCCATCTGCTTTCCGTCGACGCCAGACTCAAACCAGTCATCGACAAGTTCCCGGATGCCCCCTTCAGACCAGCAGACCTCGCAGTCGAGATAGACCCTTTCCAGGCCCTTGTCAGCGGCATCATAGGCCAGCAGGTCTCCGGGGCCGCAGCAAAGTCGATAAAGAATAAATTCATCTCTTTGTTCAGTGCTACCACAGAACAAGCTGGAGCCGAAGCTGAAGATGGCGAAGATGAAGTCGGTGATGCAGGACTACGTTACAGGCCTGTGCCATTCCCTTCGCCGCAGCAGGTAGTCTCCTTGGACCTGCCTACCTTACGGACCGCGGGTCTCTCCCAGCGCAAGGCAGAGTACATCCATGGCCTGGCGGAGAAGTTCGTCTCGGGCGAGCTGTCTGCTCGTATGCTGCTGACGGCCAGTGACGAGGAAGTGCTGGAAAAGCTGATTGCCGTGCGGGGACTGGGGAAGTGGTCGGTAGAGATGTTCTTGTTCTTTGGACTCAAGCGGATGGATGTCTTCTCGACGGGTGATCTTGGTGTTCAGTGAGTTTTGTCCTTTTTTATTTAGTTCGATTCTGTGATAACTGGTATATGCAGTACTAATGAGGTAGACGTGGGATGGCGGCGTTTGCAGGACGCGATGTAGGCAAGCTCAAGGCAAAGGGAGGAGGTAAGTTCAAGTACATGTCGGAAAAGGACATGGTAGAGATAGCAGCGCCCTTCTCGCCGTATAGAAGTCTCTTCATGTGGTACATGTGGAGGTGGGAGAACGTAGATATTACCGTCATGCAGGCGTGATGCTCCTCCCGTCTCCCATTTACTTTGATATACCTAGTTACCTCTGATATATATATACTACTGTATGAGAAGTGATTGTAATGCAATTGACTTCCTCTCTCCCCCGTATCTAACTATCTGTACATGTTTATCAAAATTGGAAACGCAAGGGGAAAAAAAGAAAAAGATGTCAAGAGTGTAGACAGGAATGTAATAGTTAAACAATGATGGGATTTTTTTCTCTGATCTAGGCCCTTTTCCTTTTTAAGTCTTTTCTTCATACCATCCTCTGTACATGGTATCATTTGGCATTTGACAGGCTAACGGGATGAATTGAATTGGCTGGTCGGGTGGGAATTCATCGCTTGATGACGAGGGAGTCGAGTTCGGCACGCTCGGCCTGTTCACGCTTTGATGGCCTCGATGATGGGGGGAGAGGTATCGGACGTCCTGTGACAGGCAGTTAGCACGGTTTCTTCGACTCAACAAGCAAGAGAAGGAGACAATGGGTATGACATACATCCTCTGGCTTGGTCTGGTCCTTCTCTGGCAGAAGCTGGTGTTCCACAGAGCACTAAAAAGTTCACTTGTCAGTCTGTAGTTTCAAAGAAGGAACAGAAAGTAAAGAATAAAGAAGGAGAAGTGCAAATGTCTAAGCAGGCACATACCTGGACGGCTCGGCGAATGCGGTAGAGACGGTCATAGGCTTCCTTGGGAGGAAGTCTCTTCAACGCCAACTGAACAGTGTCATTGTCCTCTGGAATCAAATCATCAAGTCTGTTCATATCCAATAAAACAACGTTAGCATCTTTCTCTCAGACTCTCTCTCTTCACATTCCTCTTTATCTGCCTGCCACTGGCTATCACAGCCTCTCTTTCTTCTGCCTATCTGATGACACAGGCAAAGCCACTGGTAACGGCATCCCCCTCCGCCTATTTATCCCCATATATACAGCCTCTATCTCCCCCCATCCGCATCAATGGCTGATATAACGCACCTTAGGCCCAACTTCCTGTATCCAGCGGCATTGCAGTACCAGCTGGCAACTGGCTTCATCGCACTTCTGATCCACGGCGCCTCAAAGGCCCGGGAAACCATTGACGTCAAAACCATCGCGCCGGTTCGGGTTTGTTCGACTATTCGACTATTCAACGACTTCGAGACGCTCTTCGCTCTGTTCTCGGTGTGCTATGCTGCGACTTTCCACGGCTGGCGGGCTGGCTGTCTGTTCTTGCGGTCGTCCTGGTCGGCCAATCACTGAGTTGGTGATGTTGCTGAGGTTTGCTGAGAGTGTGCAAAAATGTAACGCTCGGACCAATTCGGCGTCGTCGGATCTCGTGATTTCAACCACCAAAAAAGTAACTTGAACTCGCATATTCTGGGCCGCGGATGGGATGAACCAAGCGGCCTCTTCTTTCGAGGATAATATATTCAACATCTTTTCTTTTCTACGTCATCAAGACGGTTTGACACCAGGAACACAGGGACAGCGCCCAGCAGAAGCTTGTCATTTATCCCGTCACCATTTGATACGGTTGGACACTGCAATATCTACCTCTACACACTACATCTTGGGACTAACCTCCCTGTCTATCGGCGAAATTTAAGACTACTGCCAGCTTTGCCTTTCCCCCCGCCCATGCCTGGAGTCGCTTGTTAGCCTCCACCTGCTCCAGCTTGGAGCTGTGTAGGCTTGACCACCGGCCGATTTCCTCTGCTTTCAACGCTCCAAAGACGATATACAGAAAGTACCCTTGAGGAACCGGGCAAACGAGGGATACATCCAAAATATATCAAGTTCAACACGTCCCTCATTTTGCATAGGTCTTCCTGCTCCGCATTTGCCTTCTTCGTCTCTACATCCCCCTCCGCACCCATGCAGCGATATCGATTGTCCTGCTAAGTGAGACTCCGCTCCATCAAAGCCGTCAAGGATGTCTCTGGACCGTACCAAGCCGGCGGAGACATTCACCACTCAATCATCATCACACCAGCAGCAACACCAGCAGCAACAGCAAGAGCATCACGAGTCACAGACCTCAACGATACCACAGCTTCATCCGGGAGCTCAGCCTCCTCCAAACTCAACATTACTCACACGGCTGCAAGTCTACTCAACCCGTATTCCGCAGAGCTATGTGACGCCGTTTTGTGGAGCTGGAGCGGGAGTTGCTTCTGGAATTATCACTTGTCCGCTGGACGTTATCAAAACCAAACTACAAGCTCAGGGAGGTTTCTTGCGGCGAAATGGGAAGCTAGTACAGACAGAAGCTCTGTATAAGGGGATGATAGGGACTGGGCGGACCATTTGGCGGGATGAAGGTCTTCGTGGATTATACAAAGGCCTGGGACCAATGCTTCTGGGCTACCTTCCTACATGGGCTGTCTACTTGACCATATACGATAGAGCAAGAGATTACTTCTATGTTCAGACAGGTATTGAAACTCCTCTGCAGGTTCTAATAAGAGCAAATTTGCTAACGTAGTACTACCCCACGGTTAGAAAACTGGTGGCTTGCCCGAACATATGCATCGTTGACTGCCGGAGCTTGCTCAACCATTGCAACCAACCCTATATGGGTCATAAAAACTCGACTCATGTCCCAGAGCATACGGCCGTCTAATGACGGATTCCAGGCTCCATGGTACTATAAGAACACCCTGGACGCCGCACGCAAGATGTATGCAAGTGAAGGGATACGGGCGTTTTATTCTGGCCTCACACCCGCACTTCTCGGCCTCTCTCACGTCGCCATTCAGTTCCCTCTGTACGAGTATTTCAAACTCGCGTTCACGGGGTTCATGATGGGCGAGCATCCCGATGCAGGTAACCCACATTGGGTCGGCATTGGCGCTGCCACTTTCCTCAGTAAAATCTGTGCCAGCACGGCTACATACCCGCATGAAGTACTGCGCACCAGGTTACAAACGCAACAGAGAATCAGCCCCGCTCCATCCCCAGAAGGGATTTCATTCCGGGTCTCAGATGATTCATACCGCAGCGCCACCGGTGTTGGAGCTGCATCCTCCGATGGAATGCCCAATCGGCCCCGTTATCGGGGAGTTATTCGAACATTCCAAACGATATTGAAAGAGGAAGGATGGAGAGCATTTTATGCCGGTATAGGCACGAACCTTTTCCGAGCTGTCCCTTCTGCTATGACTACCATGTTGACGTATGAGTACCTACGTAATATAATACATTGGGGTCAACATGAAGGAGAAATAATACTAGCTTCATCAGTGGAGAATCACCATCTATGATTTCAACATCCCGCTAACTACTAATGCACTGCTGTTCTTGGCCATAGCTGCCACTATCAGCCTGTGGTATTCTGTGAATAGTGACTGATATGCACATACACAACGCATATTCACCAGAAATTCCTTTTCAGCCTTTTCTTCCCCCTATTTAATGATACCAGATTTGCTTGCTACAGAAGCGGCATTCCTTCCCCCTGACGTGATAAATATACCCAGTCAAAAACATCCAAATGTTCTTTTACCCGCCCACCCTCACCCCTTCCCTTCCCTTCTCCTGTCTCTATTCCCCTTTATCTACTATCTTAATGTTTCCTCCTAAAGAAAAGGATGGATTTACTCGTGTCTAGCAAAGCAAGAATATGGCGTGTCAGGCGTCTTCCCACCAGGAATGGTTTTATGTATACGTTGTTCTAATTTCAGCTTATATGTGTGTGGTGATAGGAAAACAAAGGTCAGGATGTGTGCAGTCTGTCTGTCTCTGATTATGGGTTGGCTATTTGTCTTGTTGATTCAGTCAAATATTAGCATACAGAACTTATACGTCAGTCTTTTCAGCGTGTAATTACGCTATACACATGCTTCTAATAGGTTTGAGTACTATCATGTTTTTTCGTATGTACATGTTTAGAAGAGAATAAAGTCATATCGCCGCTCAATACAGAAGTTATCTTTGGTAAACAGAATGGACCGGTGGCTTGATGCAATAAGATCGAATCAATTTCTTCTCTATACCACAGGTCGGCGTTCCATGATAGTTAACGGCCCAAGTTGCACTCGCCTCCAGTTTCTTGGTAGTATAGGTGCATGCCCATATTGACTATCGACAGACAGATATCTCCTAGAGTCGTCCGGGCACTGCATTATCTCCGTCCAGAGGCCCATATCAAGTTCTAGTAGGAGCCGGTTTAATATCGGTTGGTGGGTATGTCGCTTGACCCATAGACCGAATCGATAGCGTATCGTCACTCAAGCCGCCTTAGTTCTCCAGCATAATGACCTAGACACAAAGTAGGCCGAGCTGATAAACCTGTGTATCGCAGCCTGCGCAGTTTCCATAGAGAGAACTCCCCGTCCTTCGTTTGAATCCCATTTTCAATGGTACCGGAAAACAACCTGTCACTATAGACCATTGCCTCGGCCGGAGGAGGTATATATAGAGGTGCGCTTAGCATTATCGCGCGCGGATCGTATACTTCGGTAACAGTATCCTGTAAGTAAAAGAGCCATCGTGAAAGCGGCTATCGGCACATTGAGAGACTGGATTGATAGATGTCAGTATCGAGGCTCTAACTTCACCAAAAGTGCGACAAAACGAACCCTTTTGTTCTTCCCACTTGAAAGCTTCCCCGCTATCGATTGCTTCTGTGTCATGATGGAAGTCTATTGAGTATTGACTGGCCACAAACTATCAATATTGCAAATACTTGCTCAAGCAAATTGAACGAAGATCTGAAGGAGCTGGAGCTGCAGTGTCAGGCTTCTGGTGCAGTAATAACCAAATATACCAGGTTCTAATGATATTACTGGCTATTTCATTGTAACTTTGATATTATACTGTATTTAGATAGATAGCCTGTAAGAAATGCTGTATTTCTGATTAGTCATGACGAATTTATCACGTGTACAAGATAAAAACTACTCTTTGTCATCCTAGCTGACTAATCTTCAACACTTAAAATCTAAGCGACTTTTTTTCTTTCTTGCTTTCTTCTTTCTCTTCTTCAACTCCTCGTGCAAAGAATCGCATTCAAAGCTTACGAACTGGGCATTTCGATGCTCGTACCAATATCTTGCTTTGGGAGAAAGTCCCCGGACGTCCTGGCTTCGTGCCAGGCACTGCGGAAACGCGCTGCCATAGAAGCACTTCACAGCAGCTAAAGCCCTCTTAACCACCTACCGCTGGGTCCGACCCTCGTTGAACCGTCTGCACTCTTCGGTTTTCCCGCTATTCGGTCTCTTTTTCAATGTCAGGACAACTCTGGGATGACGATATGAGTCTCACGTTTTGGCTTTGGAGTTAAGTGAACTGATTCGGGGGTTAACGTTGAGGAGGTTTCTTGGGGAAACAATGGGAGTCAGCTGTGGGAATCTGGTTAAGGAGGTTGCCATTCGTCGAGATTCTACAGCTATGCGATTGCTCTCCTGTTCTGAATATTCAGGGCTGGGCGAGTAACTCGATGGGGCTTATTCTTGCGACGAGGAGTTCACACTTTTTTCATACTTCCGAACCTGTAGCTTATGGAAAGCGGTGATTGTGTCTCTCCTACTTCGGCTCTTCGTTATTTGGATGATTGTCGCGGTGTGCAGAGATTCGATTGCAGAAGCCCCCTCGAAAGGGCCAGATTCTTCACTTCATACATGTTCAGGTGATGATATACAAATCATAGAGTCAAGCACAGAGGCCATATAATGGCTGTTGAAGATCAAGATTTTAAAACTTATCTGATGAACATCTCCCCTCCCCATCCCAATTCTATTCCAATGTTTCTACTTTGCCCTTGTTTATATACCGGTAATCAAACTTCCAAGGCATAATATTAACACTTATCATCAGTATCATAGCATGAGTTTTACACATTAATAGCATTAATAGACGTTTCTCCGTTCATTTCACCCGTTATTGCGTCTTCCTCGTGGGTGTCTGTTCCCTGCTCCCTCTTGGAGTTCCTGTTTTCTGAGCCACAGCCGGTTCCTTGGACTGCTTACTGCTTTTCAGAGCCGGTGCAACAGCTGCAACAGCACCCCCAACTAAGGCGACAACCGTTCCACAGGCTCCTCCCCACGCCTGTATGCTCACGGTTCCCAAAGGAGCACGGGGGAAAGATAAGATCCATTCCACCTGCCACGGAAACCACCCTCGGGGCAGCTCATAAATAGGTGATTTGGAAAACCAGAACTGAAGGATGAGGGTTATACCGGTGGTGGAAACCCACCGGACAGTCTTGATCGTCCAGTCAAAGGAAACCCTCAACGTGTTCAGCTTTTTATCTGTATGGTAGGTAAAAAACGTTAGTTACCAAATATCTCCCCAGTATTTGTATAGGCCAGATTGCCGGTTCTTCGCAAAATGGGATACGCACTCTTAACGTCATATTCCTCCATAGCTTTATCATGTCGTCTTCGTAGCTTCGCCCATTTCGCAAATTCGTCTTGGGAGCTGGTAGCGGCCATCTCTCGCTTAAGCTGGATTGCTTCAAGCTTCGCTCGTCGTTGCTCTTGAGCCGTGCGTGACGCTTGGTTCGGGAGTTTGATATACAGAAGCCATAGCTATAATAATAAGAACATTAGCAGGAGTAGACTGTTTAGGGGAGGGTGTATGAATACCAGGCTATCTATAGTACTGGCGCCTATTGTATTAATTAAATAAGTGACTATCTGAACAGCAAGGACAAAAAGAAGTAGTGCTGCCATGATCAACGATGGCCGAGCGCCAGCTTTCTCGAGGTTGTGGTTCGCCCGATGGATATGTGTCAATATCAAGAGCCCGGCGAACAGCCTTGTATAGCTACCGGAAAGACAACAAGTGGCCGAGATATGTGTTTCCGTGTTTCAAACGTAGGTAGCGAGGTAGAGCGATACTCCAGAATAATTTCTTGTGGAAAGCCGCAACCCTGGGTGGTGTGGTCCGTCATGTTTGTTTTGTTTGCTTCAATCTAGATCTTCGACCAATTTACAATATCAGCTGGCTGTCATGCCGGTGCTTGCAGCCGCTTAACTGCCTTGATATTGAACTTAACCCTTGTTGTTACTTCCAAGTAGCTAACTAATAGTAGAACTCTTTCAAAATTATTTCACCAGGGCATAGGGGGGCAGGGCATCGTCTTTTTTGCCATGTAGTAATCTAGCATGGTTCATAAATCGTTATGACTAGCTACCCATTTTCAAAGGCTTTCAAATGACCCAGTAGTAGTGCTAACAGTTTCCCCTCAGGTTAACTAACACTGAGCGGCTCATTTCTTCTTAGATTTGTCCACGATGCTTATCCACTGGGATTTGAGACCCCTGCTTACAAGCAGTTTCTCTACTACCCCTCGGTGGTCACCCTGAAGAAAAACCTCCATTTCCCCCTTTGCACCACCAACTGCCTGGCTAACACTAGTGCTACTCGCACATTTCTTCGACAGCTCATCTGCTAGTAGTTGAGGCGATATGCCAAATCTATCTAGCCCAGCTACTTTGGTACCCAGCTTTAATCCTGTGCGGCGTTCAATCGTTATCGTTGCTTTCGGGAGGGCACCTGGCTTGGGCTTCACATCCGAGAGAGTTTGGTTAGGCTTAAGGATGGCATGGAAAGGTGCACATAATGAAGGGTCATCGAGTAATTTCTTTAACAGAGCATCTCGTGGGATGGTCCCGCGTGAAAGGGTCCCGATGTCGTTGGAAGAGATTATTTTGTTGCTGATGAAGGCGTTCAGTGTGAGAATTCGAGGATTAGAGGGAGAGATGATCGACGGATCCTGTGAGGAGATGTAGTCGTTGAGGCGTTTGGAGACGTCAGAAGCCGAGTAGTAGTTGTTCACGTCGGTGTTAGATAGGGGTGGAAACAGATCAGGTACCAACTTGCTGCTTGGACGGTAGAGTGTTTTGACGTTAACCTGCTCGGATGACATGCTTGCTGCGGCATTCTCAGAGGCAGGTTTTGGCTTTGCGCCTCCCGAGCTCGTCTTCTTGGGCAACCGGTAAGGGACAAACTGTTCGACAAGCATATCATTAAAATCAACATCCATGACTATTGTTTCCCCGCCTCTGTCCTTTGACTTCAATAGTTTTATCTTGTCGAGGTGCTTCACAAATTTCTTAACATTCTTCCATGATGTCTTCTTGATCTGGTAATATTGTGCCTGATTAGGCGAAAATATTGGCAAGAATGGAGTGATAAGGTTGGATATCAAAAACGATGGCTGGATGGGGAATGACAAGCCATGGTTCTGGTCCCCGGGATGGTCCTTTTTGTGCTGGTAGAGCGCATATAGGAACGCCTTCTCGAAAGCATCGTCGATTTCTAACATTTTTGCCTTATTAGAATTGCTTTGGGAATGTAATACTTGATAATCCTTACCTTTCGTGGTTGGAGGTGGGAGCTCCTCTTGCTCTTCCTCCTCCCCCTCTTCTGCCTGCTGTTCCTCTTGAGCCTCGTTGATCGGAACACCCCCATCCATGCCTCCATATAAATCCTCGTCATCACCTAGCTCTAACTCCTGGAGCTTCTCTTCCGCCTCTTCCGTTTCACCAATCCAGCCATCTAGGTGGTCTGGTGATGGCTGGCCAGGTTTTCCAGCCGAACCCCAGCCCCATAGCTCATCTCCCTCCCACTGAATTCCCCTGACGGCATGTCCCTTTGCACCTTGCACTTGCGTTAGCCCAGCAACATCAATCTCACAGACGCCCACAAATGTAGGAACACTGGGCTTATCCAAGCTCGAAACAGCAACAACAGAGCCTTTCACAGCCCCTTTCGGAAATGGTGGCCCGTTTGTAAGGCCTGGCGTCATAAGATCTGCACCGTTGTAGAGCTTCTCCATAACATGGCCTGTTGTGCACAGCAAGGGGACCAGCCCCGGGTTGTGCCATAGTGAATATACAGTAGGGTATATCCTTCCATCCGTTCCTGGCCCTTGCTCAAGTTTGATCCATAATACTCTTTCTTCGCCGTCTGGGTGCGTTCCAACGTATAGAGTACCGTGAACAGGCCGTAAGTCAGGCCCTACCGTTGTCGAAAATCGTCCCGCTAGAGTGTTTTCTGGTAGAAGCGAGTTTCGGATAGATGAAAGGCTGGGTGCGGTTGTGGTGGGCTGAGCTGATGTCTCATCAACTTCAGGCTGAGCTGCTGGTGTCTCCGGGACTGAGATGCTGTATTCCTGAATGATCTTGTCTGCAATCTTCCTCCGGTCGGAAGATCGAAGTGGTGCAAGCGGTTTGATCTACCATATAATTAGCATGGCTGTCGTTGATGGCTCATGGATAGCTGTTGTGTGGGGGTCAAACCGATGGCTTTTTTTTGAACATTTTGGCAGCAACGCTCGAACTCGGCACTAGAAAACCCCTAAAGATGCAGTATGCAAAGAAAGTATTAAAAAGCAAGTACAGATGCAAAGAAAAGAATAATCCTCCAAAATGAAAATGTAGGTGTTGTTAGTGAGGCTGCGGGGTTGATTCAGCTTGGAGTAAAATAGTAATTATGAGTAACAAGTTGCTAGGTAGTTGCCTAGTAATTAGCTAGCTAAATATTTAACTAAGGTATCAAAAGCTTTAGGCGCACTAAGTAGGTTAATAGACAGACTATCAAATATATCCATCATAAAGCAAGGAAATAGCAGATCTACTCCCGGTAATGACGTTTTCAATATCATCCCTGGCTTTTATCGAAGCACCTGTACCTTACACCAAGCAGATGCCTCTCAACTTAAGCTTCACTTGTGAGTTTCTTAACTAGATGTCAGCTTTAGAAGTCCAGGTATCTCTCGGCTACCAGTTTTGCTACCTATGTAAACATGGTGGTTTTTTCTGAGCTTCTGGGTGGCTCATCATATAGATGAATTCTGGGTGAGTATCTTGCTGGCTAGAGTAAGATCGGACACTGGCATGGGAGGTACAACGGGAAAATTGACCCTTTTACGTAGGCACGCGACACTTTTGGTAGATCCCAGGTAACCCAACCAACTATGGTGACTGGGCAGTTAGCTAGCTAAACTTAGGGCTCAAAGGACTAGCAAAGGTCCTTATGCTGAACATCTAGCAACTCGGAATGCATTGTATGCACAACACTTTGGCAACTTTGGTACTGTTATTTGTCAAGTAAATGCTGCCCAACCACCTGGGTACCTAGGTAGTTCTGGCGCCCGAGATATAGCAGACACCCAGGAAGGAGAGAGACGGTGGCCCTGAATAGAGCATTCTTCGCCTATAATTGCAAACTGAACAGCAAGCCATGGAGGAAAGAGAGAAGGTCCCCCCTTCCGCTTATATGTCAACAAGTGATCTTTGGGACTCCTTCTAGGCAAAGGAAGGTGGTATGCAGTCGGGTATTTTTGTGTTAGGCTAGCTGGGTTGACTATTTATGCCAAAGAATTAAAATATCATTTGTGTGCTTGCCTATGTCAAGCCCTATGGACTGTATAGTTATATATTATACCAAGAAGAAACAGTACAAGAAGCACGGCAGAATAGCTTGCTATCCCATGTGTACACTCACTTCTTTCGGCTCTTCAATATTCTGTTATCATGTACCTCGTATGGCCACTCCTTACCTTATTGCTGCTCCAAAACTCCCTCGTTACAGCGGTGTTTCCCCTAGAGCCTAAAGGCGGGCTGTGCGGAAAGGCATTTCCGGATCTCCGAGTAGAGGCGCTGACGGTGGATGATAAATGGAATCTACTCGAGACGGCATGGGGGTTTGAAGGGACACAGGAGAGTGAGCGCGGGAGCACTCCAGGCTTTAATCCGAACACCAGCGAGAAAAACAACATTACCACACTGTATCCCCTTGGTTTCGGAAATTACAGCACCGACATCATCCCCGTGGCCATAGAAGGATCGCTGTTCGATCAGTTCCAGGTCACGGCCACGATAGGGTATCCATGGTCGACGATTGGGAGGATATTCTTTCGACGGTTCAGGGGGGACAAAGGGGGGTGGTGCACGGGGACGCTGGTTGGAAAGAATTTGCTTCTTACGGCAAGCCACTGTTTCCCGTGGAACTATGGGCCTAGAAGGTGGATGCGGTTTGTACCTGGATTTGGCCATGGGAAGAAACACGCGGAGCCCTTTGGAAGCTCATATGTCTCTCAGTGCCGTGGTGTGAAGAACACGCTAAACGTTACCGGGTTGGATTATGTGATATGCAAGCTGTGTGAGCCCCTGGGGGAGCGAGTGGGATGGATGGGGACTGCCTGGTGGAAGGATACACAGGCATATGTCCACCGGCCGTGGCTGAGCTCTGGATACCCGATTGAACCTTTCAAGGGCATGAAGCAGATGCTGGTCACTAATATAACACTTGACGGTGTTGACCCCCATGGAGAGATTGGAGTTGAGCTCGAGTCGAAGGTATTTGCGTCCTCTGGGTGGTCTGGCGGGCCTATGTGGGAGTACGTTGACGGACAGGCTACAATCGTTGGTATATGTAGTGGTGGAGAGCGAGCGTGCAGTGAGCAACCGGGTGGCTGCTTCATGGCAAACCTGTCTGACCCGTACCACGATGTATCTGCTGGCGGTAGACTCATGACTGAACTTGTTCGGTATGGACAAATGCATTGGTCATAACGATGCGGGTCCCACCCATAGGGCGTTCACCTATATACTACCTAATATTAATAGTACTCTTGGTATTCATACTGGCATCTGCTTGGTTCATCTAGGCCAAACATCATGTTGATGTTTCTGAGGCGAGGAGTAGAAGGCAGCTTCTAGTCCATCTTGACGGGAGGCCAACTGAAAGTTTGGCAAACATGTTTAATTTTTCTCCGCTATCCCCATGCTCTGATATCCAGGAATATGCCTGGAAAGAGGCATAAGCACAGGTATGGGGCATACCCGTCGTCCACATGCTAAGAAGTGGCAGGGGTAGAGCGGCCCCGAGGACCCATGTAACCACGTGTAAAGTATTAATAGTTCGCCTTATCAAAAAAAGAGAAAAAGGGTGATTCAATAATAATGGCCGTCATCCTTTGAGCTGAAGAACCATCTAGACAGCATGTAAGCGGTAGGCGAATAATCCTCCAATCGATGGCCAGCAAATAAACAACTGTAGCGTCGGAATGTTTTACGACTCGTTCATCTATTCATGTCTGGTCCCGGCTCCTGAACGAAGGAAGAGATTCGAAGGAGCAACTAGAAGAAACTCTAGTTTGGCATCGGAGGCGTGGTCACAGTTCCTATCAAAATGTGTGTGTGTGTAGATATATATTGCCTTTATTGTCCTTTAATGATCGTTCCCTTGCTGTGGGTTTATATATGCATGCATGCGTTCCATTGTTGCAGACAATAATAACTGATGCATATCCTGCACAGCTTGCAGATGTCCTTATCCATCTATGCAGGTAGGTATTCTAACCTAGCGCTCCTGCATTCCATCGGTAGGCTCCGTAGGCGTCCGGGGAATATCAGCATCAGCATCCGGTAGCTGAGCAGGTCTACCTAGACTAGACAACGCTCGAACGCCTGTTATTCTTAGGACTTGTAGGCTAGACAAATCTAACCCTGCCTATCCGCCCTGGAGGCAGACATAAGAGAGAGGGTAGTACTCCGTATATGGGGGAATAAAGGGGGGCCAACACTGGTGGTATAACCAAGCAACCGTTTGACCAGGCTGAAGCACTAGAGGCCAGGAGGTCAATTCATCCCACTCCTTCAGAGGTAACTGTATCAGGCCGTCTTCTTCACAGTATTGCATCGTATTATCTGCTTCTTCTTCTTCTTCTCCTCCTTTCACTGGTGATGCTGTGCTGGTCTTAATATACATCTCGACTCCCCAGGAAGAGGTCCCTCTGCCGGGCCGAAGCCGCTGTCTTCCCTTGAAGGCTCGCTCAGCTGCTAGACGGCCTCATGCTCCAAGCGTAGGCGAGGCTCACCACCGTCCCATATAACCTCATCTTCCTCTTCGTCTCCGTCTTTGTCCTTCGCATCTTTTGTTCTTTTCTCTGTCTCTCTCGTCTCAAACGTCGCTCCTACGGCATGTCCAAAACGAGTTTAGCGTCATAACCACCAACCAAAACGTTTCGCTTTTTCTTCGTTTTTTTCTTGTTTCTTTCGTTTTTCTGCGACGTTGGAAGGCGAGGAAGAAAAGAAACACCGTCAAGAAGAAGTGAAGAAGAAGAAGAAGCAGGTTCAAGAGACGGCCGCTGCGAGGACTGACTGACTACGGACTATCGTTTGCTGGACGAGCACGCAGCTTGGATGCGCTCAGCTGCAAACTAGCTGAAGCGCGCCAAGCTGTCGCTGTGGCTTGCCGCTCCCCTGCCAGCGCCAGCCCAGGAAGCACGAAGAACCTCACCGACAAAGGCAGGCGAACAGAACAACTCACGAAAAGTCGGCGGCCATCCCTGAATTTCGATCTCGTCTACACGAGCCACTGCGACGTCGCTCTCGCCTGTGTCTGTGCCTTGCTATCTCGTCCTTGCTGCCACCGAGGGCCTCGTCGACTGCTCGCCCGTTCCTATCGATAGCTGCGTGACCGGCCCCCGTGTTAATAGGCGCATTGTCATTGCTCAGCGCCCGTCCTAGTCCCTAAGGCACCAGCTTTGTCCTGGGAGCGAGCCCCCCTGAGAGGATCGAATCGAACCCGCCGAACCGGCATACCTAACCACACCGTCCGTTCGAGGGAGAGAGCGAGCACGCGACGGAAAGGGACATACGGAGGACTCCAACGACAGACCTGACTGTTTATTTTATTTTATTTTATTTTATTTTATTTTTTACTTTCCTTGTTGTTGAGTTAGTTGCCGTTTTTCTTCCGGGGCCTGGTCTCGAGGCAGCCAAGGGTCGAAGAGATGGAGCCCATCATTATGGACGGAGATATGGACAATATCATGGACGACAGAGACACTCTATGCTTCGACCCTTCAGTTCTCAATGCCTCGACTCCCAGCCTGGGACGGGACTTTGAAGACATGTTCTTCCGGCCGTCCAGTGCTCCCCAGCTTTCCGATGCTATGTCGTGCTTATCCCCTTCCGAAATGCCAAACAAATCCCAGAATGACGTTCCACCAGCGGGCTCAACCCCGTCAGACACTCGATCAGACTCTCCAGAAGATTCCAGTCATAGCTCCTCGATGGATTCGCCTACAGGCCATCTCCGGAATGCCTCTCTGGCTTCAAATCACTCTGGACTCTTCAGTCCCGACAGCACCACAACCGAACGATATATTCCTGGCTGGCCGAACGCCGACCAGCTCTCTCTAGGCGACGAAGCGTCCTTTCTTGGACAGGACGGCGGAAGCCTCTTGACACGGGTTGACTCCATCGAGCATGATGTAGAGTCAAGCAACAAGGCGATGGCCTCTGCCTTTGATTTTGATAGTGCTGCGAGCAGTCCTAGCCCACTCAAGATGGAGCTCAACACCGAAAAGAGTAAACCAACCATGTTCAAACAATCATTCCGCACACCTTCTTCCACAACCTTTACCGGACCATCCAGTGATGCAGGCTCATCGCAACAAGTATGTATACCCCTATCAGATATATCTTTTTTTTTTTTTTCTCAAGAAAAGAAATATATATTCAAAGACACTAATCTTCTTCTCTTAGCAGCCGACTGTCGTAAACCCATTTGTGTTCCAAAGTCCTGGTGACTCTACATCACTCTACACCGGACAAGGACTCTGGGATGGCCGAAGCTCACAATCCGCTCTAGAAGATGCTTTCGGGGGGATCGGTATGAACAGTGGCTCGCCTCTTTCGACGACATTATCTCCCACTTCTACGTTTAGGTCACCGCGCCAGACCTTCGAAACTCTGAAATGTCCCTCCGGAGTGGTTTTCCCTTTGAACGACCGCAACTCTGCCGTTTTCCACCCCAATATCAGCATGGAGAATTATATTCGTCCCCGCCTCATTGTTCATCCCACTTCCCTGAAGTCTCGCGTCGAAACGCAAATCCCGATTAAGTTAACCCTCTACCCGATGCCACCTGGGGTTAAGAAACTACGCCTCCCAAGCCACGCCATCTCGAAACCAAAGTTCCTCGCCAAGCCTGATATCAAATGTTCTCCGGATATCCTGGAACTCAGAGCTAGCGTACTGTGCACAAGTGCCATTCAGGACAAGAAGAAGCGGGAGAGGGCCTTTGCTAGAGCCCGGGGCGAAGATGTCAGTGCAAAGTCTCCAAAGGACTCCGAAGAAAGCCAGGGAGACGAAGACCTTCCACTAGGAGGAGGTGAAGTCAAAATATGCGCTGGCTGCATCCAGCGAGAACGAAAACGTGCCTCTCGGAAGAAACAGCGGAAACCAGAAGAAGATGAACTGTTCCAGAGAGACGAGGATAAACGGGTTATTGTGTTCAACACCACAGAGATCAAGGACTGGACCGACCCTCCCAGAACCCCTAACTCAACGAATTGTGACCCTTCTCTGCCCATTGCGCCCCTTGGTGCAATGCAAGTAGAGTTGCCAATGCGAATTGCATGCTACTGCAGACATCAGAATGAGAAAGTGGGCTTCCAGTAAGTAAATTACATGTATCTTGGTTTATTTTACTCTCTGGGTACTAATTGAAATTTAGGGTTCTTTTTACTGTATTTGACTACTTGGATAACCCAATAGCTCAAGCAATCACCAATTCCATTATGATCACCGATGACCATAAGACACATGCGCCCGCAAATTATGCTGCAGCTTCCAATTCTGCAGTGACAGATCCGCAGTTTCCTCCTGCAGCAATGTTTCCTGGGAACCCGGCAATTGATCTGTCAAAGCCTTTCGTGCATTCAGTGCCTTATAAAATGTCTCCTACCGCTAACGACCTGCAAGCACTCCGAAATCGGCAATACCCATTAACTCCCGTTTCATCGAATCAGTCGCAGAATAGTACAACTGCAACAGTTCCTATCACTACCCCCCGGAACCTCTCTCGTCAAGCGTCTCCTTCGGACGGCACCGGCCCTCTTGCTAAGCGACGGAAGCAGAGCGGATCTGGGAAAGTTCCTGCAGGACTAACGATGTCGCGAATCGAGACTCAGCGGTCGTCACCAATCGCCAGCAACTCCCCCTTGCCCTCAAACTTCCCGACTGCCAATGGAAGCACAGATAAGGCTTATGTCACACCTGCGATGCTCAACCCGCAATTTATCAATGGGCCGCCCACGCCAAACAATAATGATGGAATGTTCTTTAGCCCACTTGAGGCCGCTAACCCAATGGACAGCCTGGGACAAGCGTCGCTGGTTTCCGCACCCAATTCGACCCACCCAAGCCGTCCTGGTTCCCCTCGCACTCGGTCCCAGGATCAAGTTCCCGCGCTCCCTGATATGGGAATCCAAAATCACTCCTGGAGTGTGCCAACGGGACTTCCTCCACCACAAGTACCCTCAATGATCCATAAACTTGTCCCAGCTGAGGGCTCAACCACTGGCGGAAGTGAGGTGACTCTTTTAGGTAGTGGCTTCTACCCGGGCATGGAAGTCGTCTTCGGTGATACCTTAGCCACTACCACCACTTTCTGGGGTGAAAAATGCTTGAACTGTCTTACTCCACCTTCAGTGAAGCCGGGAACAGTACCAGTTGTTTTCAAGCATGAGCATCCTCGATTGGGTCAACAGCAGCCTGGACAGCCCATAATCCCGAAACCACAAATCTTCTTCCGTTATGTAGATGATCGTGAGCTGCAAATGTATAGGATCGCGCTCGGAATATTAGGCCAGAAACTTAATAACCCTGCTGATGCCTATCAAACTGCACAACAAATTATGGGCGGTAACGGGAATAGTTTGTGGAGTCTTCAAAATAATTTCCAGGGTGATGGCGGTTCTGGAGGCCAGCAGCGACAAGCACCAGGCAACAACCAGAGCGCGAACATCACTGACACTGATGCGAAAATGCTCGTATATCTTGAGTTTATGGACTTGGATGCCAATCCTGGCTCTACAAAATATAACACCCGCTCACCATCTGGGCAGACTCTCCTCCACCTGGCTGCTTCACTAGGATTGACTAGATTCGTGGCAGGTTTGCTTGCTCGAGGGGCTAACCCTGATGTTCAGGATAAAAACCATAACACTCCCTTGCATTTGGCTGCTCTCAGTGGACATACACATATTGTCCACCGTCTTCGACTTGCCGGTGCCAACGTTGCGGCACCTAACCTACGCGGCTTCACTCCTGCCGATCTTGCGACCACTCTGGAAACACACCGTGCTGTGGTTGCCTCTACAAATCACTACCGCTCAAGAAGCGTGGGATCAACTTCTCCCTTGCGCCGCCGACCCAGCTCTGGTTCTCTCGATGGATTCTGGGAGCCAACATCCTCCAGCGATGCAGCTGACACTGAAGAAGATTCCACGGAGGATTCTGATGGCGGACGTACGCCGGATGTGCCAGAGTTACTATATGGTCAACTAAAACGCACTAAATCAGAATCCCGCAAGGAGAAGAAGCAGTATTTCTCGCTTCCACGGAAATCTAGCATTTCTCGGGCGCCTACGCTCGCTTCTCCTGAGTCTGATGTTGTTGCTGGCAGCCCGTCACCTCCTGTGGCGCTAGTTGCATGGCGAGACCAACTGGCAGCTCAGATTAACCAGTTCCAGCAGAACGTTAACCGAGCATTCCCCAACCTTCCCAACTTACCAAATCTACCAAACCTCCCAGCGTTACCTGCACTGCCTCAAATGCCTACGCTGCCTCAGATACCAACTCTTCCCCAGATTCCGAATCTTCCTGACTACCAAACTCACCCGATGATCCAACGTATCAGCTCCCTTGTTCCACACAGGCCGACAACCGCCTGGTCTACCAATATCATGAAGGATGGCTGGGGTAGATTGACTGGCAATTCATCTCCGCCAGCATACGAGGAGCTATATCCCCATGAAACCGACTCTGGCTACGCCGAGAAGAAATCATCAATGGTCGAAGCTGCGCTGGATGCTGCGGCAGACCAACACTTTGCGGAGACGGAAGTCTCGTCACATGCTCATGCTTCTTCCTCTAAGGAGGAGTTTGGTGATGTGACCATAGGCAGCAGGAATATCTCGAAGGTTCACCAGGATCAGCTCAGAAAAGCACACGCACAGAAGATGAAGAAATTCCGCAGTGATCGTAATCTCTTCATTATCTGGGTAAGTCATTCAAAAGTCTATTTCTATTTTATCCTCGTATCTATAGCTAACCTCTACCTTTCTAGATTCCTCTCCTGATAATAATTGTTGCGGCGATGCTGAAAAACCTCATTCCTGATATCTGGCAAGCCGTCTCATACGGATATGATCTTGTAATGTCTCATGTCAATCCCCCGGTCTCTAACCGGAACATTATCGCTACTTAGTGCGGCATCACTCCGTAGCACAACTTTGTTCATTTGTTATTTATTTTGTTTAAGCGCTTGATTTTATGTGTTTGTATTTCAGGAGGGCGACTGGGGTTTTGCTGTTACGCGGTTGCGAGTTGAGACAAACTCCAGTCTCGGATTGTACATTTGTTCCCTGTGGAAATTGGGGTGGCATACCGGTTTATCTTCCCACTAGGTTCTTTTTCTAAAGTCTCACATTAGTTAGGGTAGTTAAAGAGTATATTTTTAATAGAATACTATCATCTTAGCATGTTGGATGTTTTATCTCCCTTAGCCTTGCGAATATGGGTGGAGGTTGACTTAAAAGCAACGCCAAGACATGGCCCTCCAAACCGCCATCCAGCTAAACTTGACCTCGACAGCGCAAATCACCCGAAGCCGCCCTCACAACGCAGAGCAGGATGCGGTTATGAGTGTGGAATAATATGGTACTCCTGTTACTTGTGAAGCTTCGGTCGTCATGGACGCCACCCCTCACTTAAACTCGAATAATGTAACCGGTATGCAATAGTACTTGAAGCTCTACGAGGAAGCCTAATAACTTACTCCTTATCCTTGCAGTCGAGTATACCGACCCATTTGGCCTCTTCACTCAAGTCAAGCCACTGCTATCCCAAGTCCTCCCTCTCCGAAACCTACACTGGAAATCTTCGACTCGGCCTGTTCGCTCGATTGACTCCCTGCAAATCGATTTCAAACCCGCGCACACAGCAGCAGATGATCAGAAGCGACTCAGCGATGGCGCAACCGGAGCTGTGTCGCAGAGACGACACCAGATACCCGGGCTATTGCAGACGCCATATTTGAAGATATATTTATTACGATGTGATGATAATGAGACGTATAAAACGACCTCTAGAAAGACGTTACGTGAATGGGTAAAAACCAGGGTATCCGCTGCCCCGACTGGGCCTGATAACCATGATGCGTTTGAATGGTTGATTCTTCACGTCATACCCTCGACGGCACCTAGTCCCGAAGTGACAGAGAAGGCAGCACCATCAAAATGGCCAGGGAGAGGCTCGACTTCGGTTCTTGAGAAAGTAAAGGCTGATTTCAACGGATCGTCAAAGACTGCAGTTGACCGGGTTGCTCAGCTGAGAATCCCAAAGGCAGATGCGGATAAGAAACAGCCTGAACTAGCGGCGCAATTAGATGACCTAGTTGCGAAGCTGAAATATTTCATCCTCACGTCCTTTGGTTTACGCGTGAGTCAATATGAAGCTGATATCCGAGAGAAAGACTCACAGAGGAGTCTGCCGGGCTGGAATTTCTGCACTTTCTTTATACTAAAGGAAGGCCTTTCGCTTGGTCTTGAGAATGTTGGCCTTTTCGAGGATGCTCTTATAGGCTATGATGAGCTTGCTGTCGGACTGGATTCGGCGCTGCGAGATCACATTTCCGGCGCAGGAGACCAACACGGAGGCACCTTCCTAAGCTATAGTAAAGACCTTAAATCGAAAGCCGAGGCTTTTCTGGCTGCTAAATTGTCAGAAAAGGAAGAAGGGTCCAGTTCATCGGAGGATGAGGATGATGAGGACGACGAGGAAGAAGACGACAAGAATGGAGACCGTGATGACCTTTTCTCAAACCCTATTGCACTGGATCAAGATCACTTTCCGCTCCAACCCCAGCAAAAGCCATACAGAGATATGATCCTCGCAAATAACATATCGGTCTTTGATTTTCGCGTCTACATTTTTTCCAGACAGTTACTGCTTCTACTCAAAGCCGCTCGATCTCCCCCATCAAATCGTCAAAGCGGCACATACAAGAATGCGGAGAAGCATAATTTGGCGCTTCTTGCCGAGATCTGTGAGAGAGCTAGCGAGTTTATCACGCTTGCTTGCCGAACTCTGCGGAAAGATGTTGAAACTGGACTGGCCCAACTAGAAAAAACCCCATCTCCTTCTAGAAAGGAGGATATTGTCACAAATATCGTTGCATCCTGGGCATATGCAGCTGTTTCTCAGGTCCTTATCCAAACATCGACAAAGAGCCTCCAGGTTCCCAAAGTTTCGCTAAGAACGGGCAAGGACCTTGTTGATGCGGCCGTTCTCACGAGCTTCGCCACGGGGGCAAGGCCAGGCGTTCCTCAGCGAACCAGTTCATTAATGTCTCCTACTTCAAGGCCTAGCTCTGCATTAACCTTAAACTCCTTGGGATCCATCATGCCTGCACCACAAAAAGCAGGCGGTATTGAGTTGGCTGCGGCCCAGGCAGATTTATACCACCTTGCCAGATGCCAATTGGGAGCACTGGGACGAAGGAGAGGATGGGGAAATAGATGGCATAACATGTCACTCTTGCTCAATGAAAAGAACGACCTCACTGATGTTTCCTTGAATGACGAGCCCACAGTTGAAAAACGACTTGCAGTAGTATCAACGTCAGGAGGTGTAGAAACGCCTTGCCTGGCTTTGTCTATTAAATCAAAGAAGAAATTCAACTGTCTATTTGAGCGGACTACAGATCAAATATTCCGCTACAATGTTGCGGCGAATCGATTCAAGTCTGGGGAAATAATGATGGCTGATATTGCATTGCTGAAGTATGAAATGGGTGACTACGCCTTGGCTGCATCGTACTTCCACCAGCTCTCCAATTTCTACGGCAGCAATGGCTGGGAGACGTTAGAGGGCACAATGGTAGAGCTATATAGTCGATGCCTGAAGCAGTTGGACCGCAAAGACGAGTTCGTTTATGCCCTCCTAAGACTACTTGGAATATATTCCTCGACCATCCAACCTTGTTTGACATTGCAACCTACCATAGGTTGCAAAGTCGAGGAATACGTTGAGGATCTTTTTGAGGTTTCACAATCACTTTCGAAAACGTTTCCAGTTCTTATTAAAGATTTCTTTAGAGACATCCAAGTTCAACCCGGGATTTCTCATTTCAAGGATAGAGATGGATTCCAGGCGCAGCTATTGTTGAGATATGCTCTTGGGGAAAAGATAAAAATCGACAATGTTAAGATGCGGCTTATCAATGCGTTAGAAATTCCAAACAGTGAACTGTGGCTGGAAAGCTCTAAAACGATTGTCGTGAAGTCAAAGGGAACGAAAGTCTTGCTTGACTCTTCGGTAAGTTTTGGTGTATTGTCATTCTTCATGAAAAGTGCTAATTCTTGTTTTGCAACCATAGACAACAGTAAATGGGAAATACTATGTTGACCGAATTGAGATGCGAGCCGGGAACATTGTCTTTACACATGATTATGATAATCAGGTGGCTACATCACATATACTACAGGACACGACAAGCAAATCACTTATGTCTGAGTCTGACCGCCCATACGTGGTTTGTTTCCCTGCTGTCGAAGCGTTTATCGGGAAAGTCTCCCAGTCAAGAGCTATCAACCTGGTAGGCCATCGAAGCCTGGATATTGAATTGAGTTCTGGTTGGAACGATATATTGGCTGGCTGCTTACGACTGAGGCCTGCGACTGCCGGACTACGCCTCATTATCTCAGAAAGCTCACTTATAGACGGACCTCTTACGCTGTCTGAGGAGATAAAGGAAAGCAAGATATGCTTCACTTCCTTTGCCCGGGACTCCACTGCTACGCTGCGGGTGCCATATAGCATGGAAGGAACCCAGACGTCACTCTCAGTTTCGGTGGAAGTTGAATACGAAACTTCCAAAGGGCAGTTCGACTACATTGGCTCATCCTCGGTTGTAGCAAATTTGCCCGTCAGTGTCAACGTTCAAGACTTATTCCAGGATGAGCAGCTATTTTCTAGGTTTAGCATAAGTCCCGGAATGCTGATACCTATTCGGGTGTTTAGCTGTGGAATGGAGAGCTCTGACAAATATGAAGTACAGACGAGTGTCCAGGAGGGTGAGATAATGGACGTGTTCCCAAAACAGCCAGCTTCATTGTTGTACAAAATCACACCCCGGCAGGATTTCCAACCCAACACAGGATCGGGCTCCACTCGACCGTTGAGCCTCTCAATAGAGTTTGCTTGTTTGAACGAAGAATGCCTGTCGGTTCTAGAAGACCGGTTCACGAAGGATGTCGAAGCAAGTCCCTTTTCAGGGATGAAGCAGCTCCTGGTACCATTCTTGCAGACAGCTTTTAGCGCTATCTGGACAGCTCATACGCTAGAAACAATTGGCCTGACGAGAGAAATAGAAGTGTATAGCTATGAACGCATGCAGTGGAGAGAGGCCGTTGACAGCATGGACGGTGGCACACAGACACAGCTGGTGCAGTGGCTTAACCAGTGGCATAATGTAAGTCTCCATTTGCCCCCTACCCCCAGCTAAGTAGCCAAGCGACCTACATGCTAATTGAGAGCTTCTCCCGATATAAATAGAAAAATAAGACTATACCCCTACCAGATGACCGACCAGCGAATGCCGTTCGGCACATTACCATCCCGGTTGACATCCCGGATGTACAGGTCGTCCATAATGCAAGAATGGTGCTGAAGGATATTTCTCCAGGCCAGACGCATGTGGGCGTGGATGACATGATACCTGCGGAGTTGATAATCAGACACACAAGACGCTGGTGTGAGGCAGCCGAACGGGAGGCCCAGTCGTCACTCGAGTTTACATACGAGATCATAGCTAGCCCAGACGTATGGGTTGTAGGCGGCCGGAGACGTGGAAACTTCACCTGTGCTGAGGGCGAAGAGAAACGGTTCCCACTGCTGCTTCTACCCCAGCGAGCTGGCCATCTGCTCCTCCCTTCTGTCGACATTAAGTCCTTTGCAGCCGGGCCAGACGAGGAGCAGCAGCAGCAGCAGCAGCGCTTGTCGTCGCCTACGGGAGGTGATCACCTGCAATCAGACAGTAGCTTTGCACCTCGCCAGCGCAGGGCCATTTCGAGTGAGCTAGACTACCGCAGCCACGGTGAGACAGTCCTAGTCAGCGCCGACCTTCAGATGACGACCATCAACCTGGATGGCTTTGGCGATGCCGTCGAAGGAAGCTGGCATGACCCTGAGCGCAAAATCGACGCTACCGTCGCCTGATCCCCCCTTTCCCTACTTGCGATTACGTGTGATTACCTGCGAATGCCATCCATGGATATCCATAGGTCATGCCACTTTTTACCTGTGTCTTTTATATAGAAATTAACCTCGGAGCCACATGCATTGCTGGCCTCGAGATGCGCAATCGCCAAACGCCCATTGGCGCCTTCTCTTCCCGCATCCTTGTAGTGCTATTTTGCAGCACTAAGTAAGGGCACCACTGCTTTTTGTTGAATAAAACACGCACTGTATTTGCAGTACAGATCCCAACAATACGACAATGAGCCAATCAGAGCTCGCTATTACATCCAATTTTTGGATATTTACATACAGATACTAAGTTACCGTACATGCATAAGCGAAAGCGCCCTGTAAGATGGTAATATTAATACATTATCTTATCGCAAAAGCCTATGATTAAGCAGCTGCCGTGCCTTGACTAGCGGGGTGGTAAGGCGGTGAAGAGTTGAACGAGGGCAGAAAAAAGGCTACTTCGACGGCAGCTGAAGATTATCACAGAGAGAAAGGAGAGAAAGAAGAGAAAGAAGCAAAAAGCGTGGCAAGAGGCGAGCAGAGGAAAAGGCAGAGAGAAAAAGACTCGCTGTTCCCTGTACGTTTCCCTCTTGTTCCTCTTGCTCCTCTTGCGGTTCCATGGTTGAGCATAGACACCTCAGCTTGGGGCACACGCTAAGTGCAAAAAAAATTAAAGAGATTTTCGGAGGTCAAAACAAGGTTTGCTTGTTGTCGAATTAAACATCTGTGCCTGTAATGCTTGTAACAGTTTATAATACACAGGTGTCTCCTACATCAACTTCCCTCGAGAAGCGGTACTCCGTAGTGATGGAGTACTTTGTGGATAGAGGAGACCATACGCCGTACAAGTAGAAATAAACTGAGGGCTGGGTAATGGCAATTTTCCGTGCTATGCATAAGCTGGTGCATCTTGCTTGCCCGTCGCACAAAGCTGCAGCTCGCTCGTTTTTTGCCTTCCCTGCGGCGATCGAGAAGGTCCTTCTGTATTATGCTTCGTATCAATACCCGAATACCAAAAATACCCGAGCCCACTTAGAGTTTTTCCCTGGCAACTTTTTTTTTTTTGATAAGAAAAAGAAGGAGAAGAAATAAATAAGAAAGATATCAAAGACACCAACCTCATCTTCCCACACATTGAGCAGTGGTGTCTTACTAGCAACTTCACCGTTATCACCCACAGTAACGGTCTGTCTCCTTGTAAGTGCAATCTGCTAGCAGGAGGACTCTTGTTATCACCATCTCTTTTAGGGCTGCCCTTTGCTAGTAGTCCAGGAAGGGGGGTGAACGACAAGAAGAGGAGGATATAGGATATGCGGCAGATGCTAACAAACCAATCTATAGTAGGAAGACGGAGTGCTCTTTCAAAGGAGTAGCTGTTTTAGCTGTCTGTTCCGGAACGTGAAGGCTCGCTACCTTCTTTCATCTCTTTAACTGAGTTCCCACTCCTCGCGCCGCTGATAAGATGGCCACCACCGCCCTACCAGCTGAAGCTGCCACCCGCAGACAGATGGCGGCCTCTTCCTCCGCCAGCTCTGCCTCTGTCTCGCCTCTGGACACTCCCCAGCACATGTCTGCATCCGACACTTCCCTCTCGTCGGAGTCTGACGACCAGCAGGAATCCGGAGTCGGCAAGTTGGTCGACACCTATGGCAACGAGTTCCAGCTGCCAGACTTCACCATCCAGCAGATCCGTGAAGCCATTCCAGCCCATTGCTACAAGCGTGATGGCTTCCGTGGCATGCAGTATGTCCTGAGAGACATTGCTTGTCTTGCTACCACCTTCTATATCTTCCACAATTATGTCACTCCCGAGACTGTTCCCTCGACCCCGGTCCGCTATGTCCTCTGGGGACTGTACACCTTCATCCAGGGCCTGTTTGGAACCGGTATCTGGGTCCTGGCTCACGAGTGCGGCCATCAATCTTTCTCAACCTCCAAGGTCTTCAATGACACCGTTGGCTGGGTTTTGCACTCCTCTCTACTCGTGCCATACTTCTCCTGGAAGATCTCCCATGGAAAGCACCACAAGGCTACTGGAAACATGCAGCGTGACATGGTCTTTGTCCCCAAGACAAGAGATGCATACGCTTCTCGCGTTGGCCGCTTGGTCCACGAGCTCAATGAACTCACTGAGGAGACTCCCATCCACTCCGTTATCGACATGGTTCTCCAGCAGCTCTTCGGATGGCCCATGTACCTTATCACCAACGTTACTGGCCATAACTGCCATGAACGCCAGAGCGAAGGACGTGGAAAGGGCAAGAGTAATGGCCTCTTCGGCGGTGTCAACCATTTCAACCCCAGCAGCCCACTGTACGAGTCCAAGGACGCCAAGCTGATCTTGCTCAGCGATCTCGGCTTGTTGATTGTCGGATCCATTTTGTACACTCTTGGAAACAAGTTCGGATGGCTCAACATGCTCGTCTGGTACTTCGTTCCGTACCTCTGGGTTAACCACTGGCTCGGTATGTTCGCATATTCCTGTTCCTCGTACTGATTTAGCTTCGCCTGTTTTGCTAACACACCGTTCGCTAGTTGCCATCACTTTCCTGCAGCACACCGACCCAACTCTCCCTCACTACCAGCCCGAGGCGTGGAACTTCACCCGTGGAGCTGCTGCCACCATCGACCGTGAGTTTGGCTTCATCGGCCGTCAGCTCCTCCACGGTATCATCGAAACCCACGTCCTTCACCACTATGTCAGCACCATCCCCTTCTATAACGCCGACGAGGCCACCGAAGCCATCAAGAAGGTCATGGGCCGTCACTACCGCGCAGACACCAAGGATGGCAGTCTTGGATTCCTTCGAGCTATGTGGACTTCTTTCCGAAGCTGCCAGTGGGTTGAGCCCTGCGAGACCGCCAAGGGTGAGGGCAAGTCCGTCCTCTTCTTCAGAAACCGTAACAGCATCGGCCTCAAGCCTGCTACTCTCAAGCCAGTCAGCAACTGAAGACACAAGCCAACAAAGCTTCAACGGCCGAATCTCCAAAATCAAGATACGAACTGAAATAAATGAATAATAACTGGACGCCAAAATGATTCTTTTTTATAGCAACGCCCTATCCTTGAATGTGATGAAAGGGATCATCTTACATTTAGTGGAGCAGACTGAGTTGCCTGATAGACGTACATGTTTGTCGTTCAAGCCCTTGTCTGCCAAAAAAAGAGATGTCACCATATGTGTTATTCTCCTTTCTCTTTGTCTCTTTTCATGACTTCACTGTTTCCGGACTCTTTCATTATTGGAAATCAAGTCAGGCGTTGTGGAGTTGATATGCAAATATTAGCCATGTTAATCCAGCTAGCAGTAGAGTGATGCAGGCCCTTTCGGCGCTCCTCAAGTTATGCAAATATAATTTTGATTCGATCTGTCTCGTACCATGCTCCAAAGTATAGTAGCTCCAGCTCTTCAAAAGCTCCGGTTTATTCACCAACCAGGCATCAACGATGACCGAATGACCCTTTATAGGTTTCTGTGGCCGCCAAGCCGGGTACAAAGAGTTTAAATTCGAACCTCAATTACAAATAGCAAGCCAACCGTTGAGCAAGCCATAGCTTCAATACGCGAATGATAATAATACTTTATACCACCGCGAAGACGACGTGTACGTGAATGATGCAAGCCTCCGGCGGACAGCTGCTTGCCTTCAAACGCCCTCCGCCCACTCCTCAAGCCTGCCCATGGACCTATCTCTGACGCTGCCTGATTTCCCAACCAAGTCTTACACGCACTTACTACCACTGCTTGACCGGGCTGGCATCACGCTCAAGGAACTGCTAGTCCTTGACGCCCTCGAGATTGCAAAGGCTTGTCGCGCGCCAGTGACAGATATTCGAAAGTTAACGGCACATGTTCTTGATGCTCTCCGCCAGGATCTTGGATTAGGAGCCGGTTCACGAAAGAATCGAGATAATAATGGGACGTACCATTTGAAGCCGAGAGGTGACAGTGATGACAGAGCCGCGGATGAGACGGACCGCCCTTCAGTAGCTGGAAATAGCGCGCCCAAGGTGCTTCACCCACCTGCAACAGGACGAATCAGCACTCTAGATCCAGTACTCGATGCTGCTTTGAATGGAGGCATATCAACTGGATATTTGACTGAAGTGACCGGAGAAAGGTGAATTAAACCCCGTCGACCGCCCTCAATTCCAAGGGAACTATTCTATTATCGCAAATCAAGGCAATACAACTAACACAGATACAGTGGTGCTGGCAAGACTCAGTTTCTGCTCCACCTGCTTCTCTCTGTCCAGCTGCCCGCACCCCATGGCCTGTCAAAAAATGCACTATATATATCAACGGAGTCAGACCTTGCTACAAATAGGTTGAGTCAACTCTTGAATGAGCACCGGACTATCCAGGCCCTTCATCCTCATACCCCTCGTCCATCCCTGGATAACATATACTCTGTTACTACCGTCGACCTTGAAAGCCAGGAGCACATTATCAACTATCAAATACCGGTGGCAATTTCACGCTATAACATAGGAATTGTGATCATTGACTCAATAACAGCGAATTACCGTGCTGAAAGCTCTACGGAGAACGTATCCGGGCTTCTTGAGCGGTCTGGACAATTAAAGAAGCTGGGCCACTTCCTCCGCACCTTGGCCGTGACACATAATATTGCGATAGTAGTGGCTAATCAGATATCGGATGGCTTTGAAAGTACACTTAGCGATCCCTTTCCAGAGGAAGCTCGTGACGGCTCTGGGAGCCCTCTGGAGACGCCTTCTGCTAGTGCTACTCCACCATTTGTCCCAGCATCTCAGCCTTATCAGCAACCAAAATCAGTTGAGAATAATTTACTACGGGGCTCTTCTGCCAATTCGCCCCAAGTAAACTTGGGCCCTTGTGAGAGTAAAGAGGATATCTGCAATATCCCGGGTTTTAATCTGCTTCTCAGCCTCGATTACCAACAGCCATTTTTTACCGGTTGGGCACAAACCCCTCGCTCATATCTCAGTGACGGACTACTTGGGACGCCGAGAGGGTTCAAAGTCCCTGCGTTAGGGCTTATATGGACTAACCAGGTAGGCTGTCGAATCGTTCTGAAATCGAAAAACTCGTTTCAACCAGCAGATAATTATTCACCGATGCCAATGGTCCAAAATTCGAAAATTGATATGCGTAGGACAAACCATGACGCTCCAAACAGAATCGTTGAAACTCCGAATGAAAAGGATACAGTTACATGTAGCGACCGAAACGACCCCGATCCATCTGGAAATACTCAAGAGAATGAGGCTCAGCGAAACACAGAACAGGATTCTACACAGCCCCAGCCGTCCTCAAATTCCTCTCAGGAAAGCTTTGCTACCTTGGGAGATGAGTCTTGGAGTGACTACACACTTATACCCGCTTCCCAGTATAGAGGACGACTACGACAGATGCAAGTCGTATTTTCGCCATGGACTTCCGGGAACCCAGAGCAGAGCCATGTCTCTGGTGGCAGGGACGGGGATACTCAGCACGATGAGGGACAATCTTCTATCAAGACAGCGTTTGATCCAATGTATAATTCAGCAGAGTTTGAAATCCTACCGCAGGGGCTGAGAGGCCTAGCCAGGCAGCCGCTCGTCGGTAGCTAGCCGACAAGACATTCAAGTGGCGTAACAAGCGCTCAAAGTCGATGTCAGTTGTGTCTATATAGTACCGTTGGCATAGTCAGATCTTTCCATAGTAAAGCCACTAACCAACTAATGTAGACTGTTGTAATGAAACTCCATGCGCAGAGCGACCAGAGACGGTGCTTTTACCCTGTTTAATACGTTCAAGGTATCATTTGGGCCGCTCGCTGATAACCATTTGAGAGCGTTGCTATGACCAGAAGCTTTGGAGCGACTTTTCTCTTGCCATGGTTGAGTCGTTCGGCCGTTAACCAATTGGGCGATAAAGTGACTCGTGATGGCAATCCGAAAAGGCTGAACATGGGGTAACAAAATCTAGCAACCCGACAGACCTTACTCCATATGTCCATCAAAATTCTCATGATAGTCAACTAGCAGGTGTATCCCCAGAGCCTATATTCAAATAAAAAATGGAAGAGAGAGCCCTGATACCGGTGACGCTTCCACGAGAAAACCCGACTGTTTCGTATTGGCAAGACCCGCCAGATGGGATTGCTGATCTTCGTTCAACAGCTGAACTTCCTCCAGATGCAGATATAGCTATCATCGGCTCCGGTATCAGCGGTGCATGTATCGCATATAACATTCTCACACGGTCACCGCACACAAAGGTGGTCATTCTTGAAGCCAGACAAGCATGCAGCGGCGCAAGTGGACGGAATGGTATACATACAACCATGGCACCTGCTAGACAGTCGAAAGTAAAGCCATGCTAACCCCTAACAATACATAGGAGGCCATACAAAAGCAGCTTCATATATAACGTTTGCTACACATGCGGCTGCCGTGGGCATAGATGAAGCAGTCAAAATCGCGAGACTCGAGTATAATACTATTAAGCAAGTACATGCCTTTGCTAGGGAGCATGGCATTCCTTGTGATAGCCGTGAACTCGAAACTGTGGATATCATCTATGATCAAAAGGCCTGGGATGAGTCGGTGCAAACCATTAATGTAATGCGAAAAACCATGGGAGAGGATGACCCTGCTAGCAAATATACCCTCTGGAGCAGCAAAGACGCGGAAGAGAGGTTTCTCTGCAAAGGAGCCGTCGGTGCCATTACCTACGAAGCTGGAAGTATCAATGCATATAAATTTGTTATTGGAGTGCTGAAATTATGTCTTGCAAAGGGTGTAAATCTGCAGACTGGAACTCCTGTTATCGGAATTACTTCGAGTTCTGGCGGAAATGATGAACCAAGCTGGGCCATCTCGACTCCGCGAGGCCGGATGATGGCTTCTAAAGTCATAATGGCGACTAACGGGTACACGGCTGCCTTATACCCGCCGTTACAGGGCAGGATTGTGCCATTGAAGGGTCAGGTCACAGCACAACGCCCCGGAGCAAGCATGCCCAAGGATGGACTTCCTCGCTCGTATTCCTTTGTATATGCTGGCGGATTTGATTACATGATTCCTCGTCCCCAAGATTCCCAGTTTCCCGGCGATATAGTGATAGGGGGAGGGTTCACCAAAGGAAGAGGTCGAGGCCTGTATGAGTATGGGACAATAGATGATACCAGTCTTACGCCAGAGATCAGCGGCTATCTAGCTAGCAGCACGGAGAGCTTCTTTGGCGACAACTGGGGTGAAGACGACACTGAAGGTAGAGTACGGCGGGAGTGGGCTGGCATTATGGGATATAGTACCGATGGATTTCCGTGGGTTGGTGACATCCCGGGGGAACCTGGCCTATACATCTCAGCTTCATTTCAAGGACATGGTAATGCCTTCTTCTTCTGTCTCGGCTGCTTTTTGTTACCTGCCATTTTCTAATATATTCTCTGCAGGTATGGTAATGTGCCTTCTATGCGCAAAGGCACTTACCAGCATACTATACAACGACGATAGGGCGTCCTTGTCTACCTGGTTCCCAATCGCCTTCCAAGTCACAAAGTCTCGCCTAAGTCAGTAGATACGCATAGCTAGATAGCTGAGAAACAAAGGTACCACTTGTATGCCACTAGGCCTAGTCATATAGATACATGATAAGAGGACAAACAGATACATCGTTGTAGAAAAGAGAAATGCCAGATCCAACCCGGATATTTTTGTGTAAGCTTTTTTTCATCTTGGATATCAAGTTAACCCCGTCACGCCGGTGTAATGAAATTGACATAAAATGCAAATAAATCAGACCTGCCAATATGAAATGAATAAGGTTTGGCAGTAGGGTGCAGGAAAATGTAATTTGGAAATTATTCTCAGATATACTGATATCTTCGATATGGTATGATCAAGGCTTGATGTGAAGCAAATGGCGAGAGAGAAGAACAATGCTTAGCTGTCTTTAGCATCAACCTTCTTAGCTGGTCTCTCCTCGGTATTGCTGTTGGCCTTTGCCCCGGAGTCTTCTTCACGGCTGCGCTTCTGGCCATTAGTACCTCCATTCTGTTGGGATTCAGTCTTGTCACTAGAGACCTGGATGACAGGGACGCCGCTATAACAAAAGACCAAGTCAGAATTGTGTCTATGTAGGTTGTAACACACCAATTGTGAACATGAAAAAACATACCGGCTGTCCTTCTCAGGCTCTGGACGTTTTGCCTGGGCTTCCTCTCTTTCTCCGTTACGGTCACCGTTGTTTCGGTCACCACGGCCCCGGCCACCGCCACGACCGCCTCGACCTCCGCGACCCCCACGACCTCCGCGGCCTCCACGGCCTCCCCGACCACCTCTTCCGCCAGACCGGTCACTAGGCTTGAGACGGCCAGCTTCTATCTCCTTGATCTTCTCGTCACAGTACTGTTTCTTGCTCTTAATAAGCAATTCTGTGGTCCCCTTCCACTTTGGCTTTGGCTCAACTGCCAAAAATGCCTTTTGGAGGTCCTCGGTCTCAAATTCGACAAAGACGCTACCTTTGAATGTCTTATCCATGGCGCGTCTAAGACGGACGGCATTGGTGGGACCGTAGGGGGTAAAGAAGGCTTCAATATCGAACTGGGTGCTGGGCTCCTCTGGGCCGAATCCCTTGGCATAAATGCTACGATGCATGGCTTTATCCTCGAAGACTTTGACAGCTGATGAATCGGCCGTCTCCTTAATGGTGTCTGGGAGAGGAACCTTGCGACGCACAGCTTTGTCGTCGTCTACCAGTTCGACGAGCTCTGAGGTCTTGAGGGCTTCGACAATGGCACTGAAAGGCTGGAAGCGGCGCATTCGCTTGAAGGAATGAAGAAGAGCGAGCTCGACGGGCTTGTTCTCGCTACCACCAACTTTGGAGAGGAGGAACTTATCCATTGGGAGGTTGGAGTCAGAGAAGTAGAATTCAACCTACCAAAGAGTTAGTAAAAGCAAAACCGCATGCGGGAGTAAAAAGGCAATGGCTAAACTCACCTGTTTTCTAATCTCAGTCGGATCATCTGTCTCCTCCAGGGAGGAAGGGTCCGACTTGATATTGTCACGGTAATTGATGCGCACCCCTCCACGGCCACGACCACGGCCGCTTCCACGTCCCTTCTGTGTCTCTGATGCAGTCTCATTTGACAGAGCTTCTTCGCCTAGTTTCTTAGCAGCCGCAACAATCTTGTCCTCCTCGGCTTTTTCAGCGTCAGCGCTGTCTGGCTTGCTGGCGTCGTCCTTGAGCTCAGCCAGGACTTCCTTCACATCCTGCTCGGCAGCCGCATTTTCGGCGGTAGCGTCCACGGTCGCGGCTACTTTCTGCTCTTCTGCCATTCTAACTGTATCCTGGAAATAGGCCTGGTGCTGGTCCAGTAGAAATGGTTATCCAGTTAGCTGCTTGAGCCTCAAAGACTAGAAAACTGATATCACGTCTCTACCACCGTCTGTGCGGGGCTCTGGACACTCAAAAGGGCACAGAAATAAACCAGAATAGATATAGATACCTGTTGCGAAATTGTTTTGTCTCCCAGTCGAAGTGATCGCTCAGTGCCCCTTCCAGTAGTTAGTTGTCTTGCCTGAAGATGAGCAAAAAGCTTCGCGCTTGAAGCTGCGAAGAAAAAAAAATGAATGACACACAAAGTTCTTTCTGGGTGTTGTAATATCAATACGAATATTTCACCGGAGGTAAACACGTGTTATTGCTGGATGTTACAATACATGACGCATATGTATTTTTCCCTCCCTATCTCGTTTATCGATAAAAGGCTCCATTTGCGCGGAGTTAATAAAGCAACTAAAGTAGTAAATATAAAAGAGCCGGAGATACGAAAAGAAAGCCATGCATATATTTCCTGAGATGCAAATGCCCCGAGATGCTCAAGGCGACTGGGTTGGCCTGGCATAACTTATGTTTGATTGGTGATGACGCCCTTCTACCAGAATCAAGCAATTGACTCTTGACTCTGGAATCATGCACCGATCGTCTGCGATGATGCACTGCAACCTGACCGTTGCTCTTGATTGGGCTTTCCGGCCGGCTGGCGGAGGGAACCTTGACAGCCAGCAAAGCCCAACGTGGATGACTCGCCAACGCCGTTTGTCTTAAAAGATCGATCTGAGACATGCCCTCCGACTCTGCGTTATACGGACTAGTAGTGGCAACGGACAAGTTGTCCTCGATCTACCCTCCCCCAATCCAATTGCAGAACAAAATGTCCTATGATTTGTTGGCTCTATCTGTGGGCTGATCAGGGCTCGTGGGGAGGACCCTGGCTCTGAAAAATGCCTGGGTATGGCTGTCACGCAAGCAGCTAACGAGATCCGTCATGTCTGACTGGAAGAATAGAGAAAAGCCCCCTGGTTAGCATTGCTGTATACTATTTTTTGCTCACTGCAGCCCCAGAACGGCGTGCTGGCCAGCGGAAAGTGAAACATCTCCATCGCGATTGCCCAAGGAATTGTACTTATCATGTCCTCTGTCTCTGGGCTTCTTTTTCTTTTTCAAAAGGTTGCAACCCGCGCGGTGCGACCCGCGCTTTCTCTCCCTTGATATCAACTATTTAACT
Source organism: Nannizzia gypsea CBS 118893 (assembly GCF_000150975.2). NCBI lineage: Eukaryota > Fungi > Ascomycota > Eurotiomycetes > Onygenales > Arthrodermataceae > Nannizzia > Nannizzia gypsea. The sequence goes on from NW_003345201.1 coordinate 4,887,091, forward strand.
CAGACTGCTGGCCCGCACCAGTGGATATTCCTCTGGCGGTGTTCTTTGTGCTAGTTGCTGGAATAACCACCTAGTAGTCATCTACCACGCTGGCCGCCGGTTCGAGGCTCGAAGTGTGGCTAGTTAGTGATTCTAGTTGGCCGGCGCTCAGTTGTTTTCTTTATTTATCCTTCTTTATTCTTCTTGCTCTGAGAGTTGACGGCGGTGGTTGCAACAGTCGTCCTTTGAGGTGTGTCGATGTTGATACCAAAACGGGACGAGCTTCTTCACCCAGCGCCAAAAGAACTACACCAACACACACCATACGCAAGTGACAAAGATACCAAGATACGCCGCCAAAAAGCTTAGCTACCAATCGTAGCGTAAGACCTGAGACCCTCCATCACGTCTCCTGCCTCCTGTAGGGGAGACTGCAATACCTGGGAGGAGAGAGCTGTTACAATAACGGGTGGGAGTCGAGCCCTCTGTTGAACCTCGAAAGCGAGACAGCGTTCTTATATATTCACTTGGCAAGCCGTTCACGAGATTTGTTGAAAGGAAGGGCGGGAGGTTCGCCGTTTCATCCACGCTACGATGGTAAACTCTGACGAGCTGTTGGCAGAATGGCCTATCAAGGACGTATGTTATCCAGTTGTCCCATGGCTCTCAAGAAGAGATGATTGTATGAGCTAATGCTGTACTCATTATCTAGATCATATACGTGGCAATTATAGGGCCTGTCATGCTTGCGGCCTTCCTAGAATGGTTTCTATGGCTTGCGGCCTTCTTATACTGCCTGTACAAAGTCTTCGTGAAAGCAGAACATATCAGTGTGAAATTCCTCGCAATAATCATGATGATAGCTTTCACTGCGCTCAGGTTAGTTCTTCCGCCTCGAAGCTCCCCTTAGGCTGCCAGATTTAATAAGGATGAATTAGAGGCATTTTCCTTCCAGTCATGGTCGTCACACTCCCGCTACCGCCTGTGATAACTCAGTACTTTCCTCATGAACTGGTGTCATTTCTACAGTGGTTTGCCTTTTGGACTTTCGCAGTCCTGCTCATCGTTCCGTGGCTGTTCTGTGTCTATAGACTTGTTACGAATTCTCTAGGTAGAACCAAACGCATCAAGGAGGTCCTCGATGATAAGACTGCACCCAAAACTGTCGTTGTTATGCCAGTGTACAAAGAGGAGCCTGAAGTTCTACTCAAAGCTGTGAATTCCGTCGTCGACTGTGACTACCCTCCTCAATGCATCCATGTGTTCCTCTCATATGATGGTGACGAAGTGGATGAATCGTACCTCGCTGTTGCAGGCTTTCTTGGAATCCCATCTGGACTTAAGAAATACCCAACCAGTATAGACGTTTCATACAAAGGTGCCAGGGTCACGCTATCCCGATTCAAGCATGGAGGGAAGCGTCATTGTCAGAAACAAACATTTCGACTGATCGACAAAGTCTACGCCAAATATCTGTTGCAAAACGACAATCTATTCGTCCTATTTATTGACTCGGACTGTATCCTCGACCGTGTGTGTCTGCAGAATTTTATGTATGACATGGAACTCAAGCCTGGGAGCAAACACAATATGCTGGCAATGACCGGTGTGATTACATCAACAACGAAAAAGACCACCCTGATCACACTATTGCAAGACATGGAATATATTCATGGACAACTGTTTGAACGATCTGTGGAGTCTGGATGCGGTGCCGTTACGTGCCTCCCTGGAGCTCTCACGATGCTTCGTTTCTCCGCATTCCGGAAGATGGCAAAGTACTACTTTGCAGATAAAGCCGAGCAGTGTGCCGATCTATTTGACTTTGGAAAATGCCATTTGGGAGAGGACCGATGGCTCACGCATCTATTTATGATCGGGGCTAGAAAGAGATACCAGATTCAGATGTGTACCAGCGCATTTTGCAAAACGGAAGCGGTTCAATCTTTCAGGAGTTTGTTGAAGCAGCGAAGGCGTTGGTTCTTAGGCTTTATTACCAACGAAGTTTGCATGCTTACGGATGCGAGGCTATGGTATCGATATCCACTGCTATGTATTGTCCGATTCATGCAGAACACGATCCGAACCACGGCTTTACTCTTCTTTATAATGGTGATCTCGGTAATTACCACATCTAATAAGATTCAAAATCTTCCTGTTGGGTTCATTGCGGTATCTCTTGGATTGAATTACTTGCTCATGCTTTACTTTGGATTGAAGCTTCGCCGTTTCAAGGCTTGGTTATACCCAATCATGTTCCTTTTAAACCCATTTTTCAACTGGCTCTACATGGTTAACGGTATATTCACAGCTGGGCAACGAACATGGGGTGGCCCACGAGCAGACGCAGCGGCTGTTGACGACAACACATCGCCAACTCAAGCAGCTGACAAAGCTGAGGCTGCTGGAGATGAGCTTAACGTAGACCTAGATACGTTCCCCCCTACGGCTGAAGGCAAAGATCCAGTTCCAGTCCAGCCCCCTGAGGGTGCTGAAGGTCGATTCACTGCCCCTATACTGGGTCCAAATGGATGTTACCAGAATACCAATGCATCGGGGCTCACCCTCCCTACACATTTCACCAACGGTGCTGGCCTGGAGTCCCGGCTTTCTTTGGACTCTACCTTTACTACAGGCTCGAGGGCGACGTCTATAGGCTGGCCATGTGGCGTTGAGTATCTTATTGACCAGAATCAGGATAGCGTTTTCATGGGTGCCGAAGATCATAAGAAGATAGAGATAGCCCGACGGAGCGCAGCTCTCGGCAACCGTGAGTTCTCCATGAGCGATTCGGAGCTGGGCCACTTCCCCAGCCGGCCAGTTTCACCTGCCCGTAGCTCCCCATCGAGTCTAAGGAGACAATCCTACGAATTCCCTACCACAGACGGCCCACTGGGAAACGCACCATTTGCCAGCCCTGAACGCCCCTGCCGAGCCCGTACAGCAAGAAGTTCACGCACCAGACGATGCTCGGACGGCCCTGTCCTCGAAACACGCAGCCGTGACTCTTCCAGCCTTGTCCGCGAGAGCCTAGCACTGGAGACTGACGATGAAGGGACGTCAGAGGAGAAAAGGGGCCGGCAACGAAAGCGCCTAAGCAAGCCTCCGCCAGGCGGCATCACGAAGAAATGACCTAACTAGATTCATATGGCAGTAAACAGGATGTTTAGTTTTCACCTTCTGTTTCTTCACTTTCTCCCTTTTTTTGTTCGATACTTAAAAGTAGACTTATCATAGATGCCTTCTCTTACAGTACCCTGCCTGTCTGACCGTCTCTGTGTCTATCTCCTTCATCTACCAAAACCAGGCGTCCTCGACGTCTTCTCTATCAATCTCTCTTCGTCCTTTTGCTTCTAGTAAAAACCAGAACCTTCGATCACGTGATGCCAAGCTTAAAGTGCCAGCAAAAAGTGTAAAAAAGATGAAATTTTTGTGACGAACAAAAAAAAAGAAAAAATAAAATAAAATAAAATAAAAAAAGCCGCCTTTTTGTTTCTCTGCGCCCATAAAAAGGACTCCCCCCCAAGAAGCAACAGCAACGCAACGGCTTGTCTTGTACTAGAGAGCGTCGACCTACCGAGTGTCCGTCACAGACAGTTGGACTCGCTATCTCTTTTTGACCGGAGAGAAGAGAATCAGAAGAAAACGGAAAAGTAAGTGGGATCTGCTTTTTGTTGTTTGTCCACCGCCCGCCATATTTTTTTTGAGATTGCCCCTCCATAGCTATCGACTTTGATATCGCTATCTGAAGCGCAGTTTGGCTGTCGACATCCCTCTATGGCGTATTTGCTGCGACCCTGGGTGCTTCTAAAAGGTGTTGAGAAGGGATGTGCAAGTATATTCTTCCATTATGGCTTCAACTTGCATGGTTCAAGGTGAAGGGGGAGGGAGACACGGCTATATCCTACGTTGATATAACAACAACCGCCCACCTCTCTCACGTCCCCTACCAATCTTCTGGCATATCAACTAGGAAACCAAGGAAACCAAGAGCAAGGATAGAAGCCTGAATGTGAAGAAAGAGTGCCATTGCTATTATCTACGGCCCTGTGTTGTGTGTCTGTGTGTGTGGCGCTACTTCACTTGCACCTAAAGGGGCTGCCATATTGTGACCATACCTAAAACTCACCTCTTCCCATTCACACCGATTACTGCCTTCCCATCCCTCTTGACTTGCATAATTCTATCTTATGTGCTCTGTGAATGCAGGTGGAATGCATTGTTTGCTAACTGTTTTATAACTACAGATAGCTCAAATACACGAATATTAACGCATACATTTCGCCATCATGAGTGTCGTTGGTATCGACTTTGGTGCCCTCAGCACTAAAATCGGTGTTGCCAGGAATAAGGGTATTGATATTGTACGCTTGTCCCCCTCCTAGAAATCTTGGTTCATCTCTCACTGACCAAAGGCCCTTGTCTTGCCGAACCCCATTAGGTCACAAATGAAGTTTCCAACCGATCCACCCCGTCCCTCGTTGGATTTGGCCCAAAGAGCAGATACATCGGTGAATCAGCCAAAACACAAGAGATCTCCAACCTGAAGAACACCGTTAGTTCCTTGAAGCTACTCGTTGGACGACAATTCTCCGACCCAGATGTCCAGTTGGAGCAGGAATTCTGCTCTTCCAAGCTGGTTGATGTTGATGGCGAGGCTGGTGCTGAGGTTACCTATATGGGCAAGAAGGAGCAGTTCTCTGCTACCCAGCTTGCTGCCATGTATCTCTCCAAGATCAAGTCCACCGCATCTGCAGAGCTGAAGCTGCCTGTTTCTGATGTCGTCGTCAGTGTTCCGCCATGGTTCACCGACTCTCAGCGCCGTGCACTCATTGATGCTTCCGCGATTGCCGGCCTGAACATGCTCCGTCTTATCAACGACACTACCGCCATTGCACTTGGCTATGGTATCACAAAGTTGGATCTTCCAGCTGAGGGCGAGACACCTCGACGTGTCGCCTTCGTTGATATTGGCCACTGCAACTACTCCTGTGCCATAGTTGAGTTCAAGAAGGGAGAGCTTAACGTCAAGGGAACCGCCTGGGACCGTCATTTCGGAGGCAGAGCTCTGGACAAGGCCCTCGTCGATCACCTTGCTAAGGAGTTCAAGGAGAAATATAAGATTGATATCAAGACCAACCCCAAGGCCATGGCACGATCCTATACAGCTGCCGAGAAGCTAAAGAAGATCCTGTCTGCTAATGCCCAAGCCCCCATCAGCATTGAGTCCATCATGAACGATGTCGATGTCCGTGCTATGGTCAAGCGTGAGGAGCTCGAAGAGATGATCAAGCCACTCCTTGACCGTATCACTGTTCCTCTTGAGCAGGCCCTCGCCGAGGCTGGCCTTAAGCCCGAGGAGATTGATAGCATTGAGATGGTCGGTGGATGTACCCGTGTCCCCTCTATCAAGGATGCCATCAGCAAGTTCTTCGGCAAGCAGCTCTCCTTCACCCTTAACCAAGATGAGGCCGTTGCCCGTGGCTGTGCTTTCAGCTGTGCTATCCTATCTCCCGTTTTCCGTGTCCGTGACTTCTCCGTGCACGACGTTATCAACTACCCCATCGAATTTACCTGGGAGCAATCTCCAGATATCCCAGACGAGGCAACCTCCCTCACCGTCTTCAACAAAGGCAACATCATGCCTTCCACCAAGATCCTTACTTTCTACCGAAAGCAGCCATTTGACTTAGAAGCCCGCTACTCCAAGCCAGACATGCTTCCTGGCAAGACCAACCCTTGGATTGGACGCTTCTCCGTTAAGGGTGTTACCGCTGATGCCAACTCCGACTTCATGATCTGTAAGCTTAAGGCTAGACTTAACTTGCACGGTATCCTGAACATTGAATCTGGATACTACGTTGAGGATGTTGAGGTTGAGGAACCTATTCCTGAGGAGAAGAAAGAAGGCGAGGTAAGTACATCCATTATGCCGGCGTTACCCCATGCCGCTAACTCATATCCCTTCCGGTTATTACGACAAAGAGCGTGTTTTCTAACATAAGAAAACTATGGAAACAGACCATGGATACAGACGATGCCAACGGTGAGGCGGAAGCCAAACCAAAGACGCGCAAGGTTAAGAAGCAGCTCCGCAAGGGAGACCTCCCGGTCGTTGTCGGATCTGCTTCACTTGATGCTGCTGTCCGTGAGAAGCTGACCGAAAAGGAGAATGCCATGTTTATGGAGGACAAGCTCGTTGCCGATACCGAAGACAAGAAGAACGAGCTTGAATCGTTCATTTATGAGCTTAGAGATAAGATTGATGGCGCCTATGCTGAGCACGCCAGTGAGGAGGAGAAAGAGAAGCTCAAAACCAAACTCACCACCACCGAGGTATGTTGGCTCTCATAAAGTATAGCTATAAGACCATTTTTACTAACATGGGTTTATAGGATTGGCTCTATGAGGAAGGCGAAGACACCACTAAGGCTGTCTACATGTCCAAGATGGATGACCTCCGCTTCCTTGCTGGACCAATTGTGCAACGCTACCTCGACAAGCTCGAGGCTGAAAGACAAGCAGCACCCCCCAAGAAGCACATTGAAATCAAGGGTGACACCGGCATGGACGATGCTGATGCGAACGGCGACTCCAAGATGGAGGAAGTCGAGTAAACCGGACGCACGCACAAACGCACGCATATGAGAAAAATGTTTATGAGACGGATGACCTTTCCACTTTTTCTTTAGCATTCACGACATCTTGGAGGCTGTTGTTTGCACTACTTAACACATCCTACCGCTTCCCCTCTGCCATTCCCATGTTTCATATGTTCCTACAATGCAATGGCTTTTTTTCGCTACGGCTTTGCTTTCATTTGCTGTTTTCTCTTCCTCTTTTTTTTTCCAATACCAAGGTCGTCTGTCCTCTTGCCCATTTCTCGCCTGGTTGGCAGGTATAATGAACAAACAAACAGAAGGGTTAAAAGTGTTAAAATCGTTTTTAATTACACGGATAGAGGAATACAGAATGAATTCACTAGAATTTTATCGTTTAGCAGCTTTCGTAGATACTTTTTGTTTCTTCTACTTTGCGCTTCCCGGTTTTATCTCGGCGTTTAGGGTGATGGCCGAAAGAGGTAATTACCTCGGCTCTTTCGCGGCAATCAAAAGCAACCTCCGCCCTTTCGAGTCTCAGTCTTCGTTATTATAAATATCGCACCACCAACAAGGCCACATTCCCTCCTTCTATACTCTCTCTAGATTGAAAAATCACATATTCGCACTCTCTGTGATATATCTGATCTACCGGCCTGGTTCTACGGCGTCTAGGCGACGGCGCTCCGCAATTTATCCCTGGCTTTTCAACTAGTTTCGGCTCGTATTAGCTGCATATATAGCTCCGAGGTCCCCTCCATTTCTCTTATTTCTCCATTCTCTCATCGCCTTTTGGAACCTACATACTTTTCTTTCTATTTTACGGCATACATATATAACATATCCCTATCAAAATGGCTACTGCAAGACTAAACGCTGTTCTAGCTCAGCTCAAGCCTGCTTCTGGCGGAAGCAGCGCTGTTCAGAAAATGTAGGTCCCTACGCCCTAGGCTGTTATATGCATGTGCAGGTTGAATATGGGTTCATGAGCTTGAATTTTCACTAACATACCCCGTGCAGTACCCAGAAGAACCCCGATGACGTTGTCATTACCCTTGCCGCACGAACCCCCATGGCCCGAGGCTTCAAGGGAAGCTTCAAGGATACGGAACTCGATTATATCGTATACTCTCTTTTGAAGGAAGTGGTCTCTCGCTCCAAGCTAGACCCAACCGTCATAGAGGATGTTGTCATGGGATGCGTAAGGAAGCCAACTTTCAATTTGCTGTTATATCATACATTACGGCCTGGTCAGAGCAGCTAATCTGTGATTTAACAGTCGAACAACGAACGCGCATCCAGCATCATCCGTGCTGCCTCTCTCGCTGCTGGAATTCCCTATACATCCGGTGCCTCAGCCGTCAGCCGATTCTGCTCTTCCGGCCTCTATTCCATCCAAGATGTTGCCAACCAGATCTCCAATGGATCCATTGAGATCGGTATCGCCGTTGGTGCTGAGTCCATGACCAAGGGTCCCACCGGAAAGCCCGCTCCATTTGCACCTGAAGTTCTCGCCAACCAGGATGCTGCCGACTGCTCTCAGCCTATGGGTCAGACATCCGAGAATGTTGGTGCTGACTTTAACATTTCGCGTGAGGCTCAGGACCGATATGCCGTTGAGTCCTTCCGTCGTGCGGAAGTTGCACAGAAGGCTGGGAATTTTGTCAACGAGATCATTCCAGTTACTACCAAGGTCAAGGACCCTAAGACTGGAGAGGTTAAGCAGGTCACTGTGACCAAGGATGAAGGTCCAAGATACGGAACTACCTACGAGGCATTGAGCAAGATTCGCCCAGCCTTCCCTCAGTTCGGTAACAGAACTACCGGTGGTAACGCCAGTCAAATTACTGACGGAGGTGAGTACTTAGCTATTTTTTTGTGCATCGTATTTAAGATTGAAATACTGATGGTTTAATAGCCGCTGCTGTTCTTCTTATGAAGCGTTCCAAGGCTGAAGAACTCGGCCAGCCCATCATCGGCAAATTTGTCGGTGCTACCGTTGCCGGTGTCCCTCCACGCATCATGGGAATTGGCCCATCTATTGCAATCCCCAAGCTCCTCTCCAAGTTCAACCTCCGCAAGGAAGATGTTGATATCTTTGAGATCAACGAGGCTTTTGCTTCCATGGCTGTCTACTGCATCAATACCCTCGGCCTTGACCACGCTAAGGTTAACCCCTGCGGAGGTGCCATTGCCCTCGGCCACCCACTTGGCTGCACAGGTACAAGACAAGTTTGCACTATCATGAACGAGGCAAAGAGACAAAACGCAAAGATCCTGGTTACCAGTATGTGCATTGGAACTGGACAAGGAATGGCTGGTTTGTTTGTTAATGAGCAGTAAATCGTTTATCTTCTTTCCATTAAATGTTAAGGATGGCTAGTATTGCTGTTTGGATATATAGAATTCATGAATCACGCTCCAACAATATGGATATTATAAATTATATTTATTAGGGATTTCCTGCGTCCCTATTGTCGGAATTATCTTCAGAGTGATCCGGAGACTTCATCTTCGCCATTCGAGCCTCGGCGGCGTTGGCCAGAATCTCTCTTCTACTCAGACCCTTTTGAGAACTTGTCGAGGGCGTCTCACTCGACTCCCCAGATAAACCACCAAGGACAAACTCACCTCCAGTCCAACCGCCGTGGTCCACGACCCCCTGAGCATTCATATCTTCCCAGTCAACGGGATTATAAAATTCTTGATCACTAACGCTTCGGCCCTTATTCCCCCAATAATCCGCTCTTTCTACTTCCTTCTCAATCTGTCCCGTCAAGTTCCAGAAATCTCGGTCATGATCACTAAACTCGCAATGTGCAAGTTCATGACAAAGTGTCTTTCGTATGGTCCTATAATCTCTATAGCCGTCATATGCATCCGTTCGAAGGCGAAGTTCAATAACCTCCCCTTTATTCCGGTTCAGACCAAGCGTACGAGATGACATCGTCGTATGCTGTGCCGGGTCCATTTCAGTAAGTAAAGGTATCGAGAATCGATGGCGAGCCATCGCCGTGCGGATTCCAGGGTCATCTCGTAGACGCGCAAGGAAATTATAGCTGCGTTCGGGGTTGGGTAGGTAGGGAAGTGGAAGTAGCTTATGGAACGTATAATGGGAGGAAGAAGACGGTTGTGTCGAGCGTGTAGATGGTTTCGCAGGTTTTATTATTGATTTCCGGACCGGAGATGAAGACACAGGTCGCTTTAGGGACTCTATTTCCCTGCTGGTACTACCCAGAAGTGTTATCTTCGCTCGAGGGGAGTCTAAGGGTAAGGAGGATAACGACGTTGGATGAAACGGAGGCTTCTGTAGCCCTGGTTTCGGTGAGATAAGTAGCTTTTGATTCTGCGATGGAATGGATAATTTCTCTGAAAGTACATCTGAAAGATCTTGAAGCGTCGAGCCGTATGGCAACGATATGGAGTGAGCGTTGTTTTGATGGTGCACTGTTATGTTGATGTTGCCTTGCTCGTCTGAGCGGCTTTGCGTATCACTGAAGTCCATTATCGATTAGTTGGATGGATGTCTTATAATAAGCCTAAGTGTTGCAGATAACTGCTGTCCCGCAATCAATATATCAACTATATACGGATGATTCGTCTCATCCTAACGCTTTGTCGGCTTTCGTTTGTAGAAAGATATCGAAGTTTGGTGGTCGTTCCGTTGAGTGCCTGGCTTAGTAATCATATATCGGTTTTAAGGTGGACTTAAGGGTTGCCGAGGCTCAAAGCTAAACCTTGTTATTTTTAGCCAAAGTCAGGGTAAAGATCCATCGATATTCCAATGAACGAACGACTGAATATACACTGGAAAAGAAGAACTGTACGGTGTACGGTGTACAGGATATTAGGCCTGGTACCGATAAAATCAATGTATTCCACTATTCCAGACTACGAGATATATCAACGTCGCTAAAATACCACCATCATTAAGCCGTACCACTTGAAATACACCAAAGAGCTTAGTGGGTTTACAAAACCTCGTTCCCAGGCCTTGGCTATTTAATGCCTTTGCTGGATGGCTCTTCGGTCAATCTAGGAAGAAAATGGAATCCATTCTTGCAATACATCGCTCCAGGAATGGCTGTGTATGGCAGGTCAGCACCCGTCTGTTAACCATCAACCTGCTAAAGGCACCAACTTACTTCTCGTATGTAACTCTCCAGAGAGAAGCATTGCCATACTCGGTGGCAAGGATATCGATATAGTTAAATGGAACGCTTGCAGAGACCCCTTCACAAGTGCTTTGACGCAGAGGATAAATGTCCGCATTTCGGTACTGGTGGAAGTTTTTGTCACTTAGTACTCCTGCCTCTGTATCATTAAGCTCGCTGATTCCTGTGATATCAGTGAAGATGCCACTTGAAATATCAGTCCATCGAGCATCAATGACGTTTTGGCCGTCACCACGGTGCCGGTCCCATGAGGCCGGGTTGACATCGAGCAGGTATTGACGTTTCCTCCTGTTGTCTGACTTGATACCAGTATAATTGTAGACCGTTTGGTTTAGATATTCGCCAAGGTATATAAGGGTGTCAGAGCTGACCTGCGTGTCTAGGTCCCAGTCCCAAGGAAGCATCTATCAACATCCAGGTAAGTCAGCCTCTACTACGGAAGATCCAACCCATATAAACACAACAATTTGCACTGGATATAGGTCTTACCTTTCCATTCCACCACCAGCCTAGGAGTGTCCCATGAGCTATCCAGGTCTCCAACCCATTTTCCCGGAAAAACTGTAGATATGCTCGAATCATATCTGTCAAGATCTCCACTCGGTCCGCAGACTTCACCACCCCATTAAAGAACCTGATATCATAATGACGAAGGCTGTCATCCATTCCAGGCTCATTGAAATATTTACCCAGTCTCCCTTTCACCGGTCCGGAGCTGGATTTTGAAACAGCCATGGTAGCATAGGTCATAAAGAACGACATTAGAAACATGAACGCTCTGAAGGTCTTCATTTTCACATAGCAAATACCCGCCTGCGCTGTCACACTTTGGCTTCTCAAACAGGCACTTGCTGCCGAATGACCTAAGTAGTGCCACCCAAATTGATTCCTTGGGCTGCTCCCAAGGATGGTTGTACGGAGTATTGACTGTCTTCAATTAATAATGGCTTTGGGTACCGGCCCCTATCGATATTATACACAAGCAGTGAATAACAATATATTTGCTAGAGAATAGAGTCTGCCGTATGTGCTTTGTCTTTCCATACCGTCAGCAGCAATGGTTTATGTGGTCGCGTGCTGTCCCTACTGCCACTGAGCCTATATAAGCTGCTCTTAGCCCATGGTTCAGCACAACTCAAAGCTGTAGCTTCTATTACAAGCTTGATTACGGAGTGAGACAATCTTGGTCACTGACGTATGTGGTTATTTAAAGCTTCTGGGCATTTATATTCCTCGGCATATATGTAGCTCCGCGATCACTTTCTTTTTCGAATGAGACAGCAGGCGGGAATTCAATAAGATAAATTTTGTATTGAAAAAAACCATTGGTATGTGGTAATAAATAAAACTTGGGCTAGGCTGATGCTATTAATGAACACTATGATTGATAAGATGAAAGATATGGTCAAAATCCTCCCAAACCAGTAGTTCCTGAACTCCAACGAAAAATATAAAGACTGATCCTATAGTGTTGCGCCTGTTAAATCCAGGACACCGAATATGTTGAAATCAACAAAAAGGGACAGTTGACACGAGTTTGAAAAATCCCGAGTCTTCCATGCACGCGGGATTGAAAAGGGAAATAAAAATAAATGATATGTCTTGTTGGTCCATATCCTTTTTTAAACAAATATGCTGTTCATGCATGACCTCCATCATTGCTACTAGTAACACTCCCAACTTCAGACCAGCTGACAGGTGTGTAAACTCCATCTCGCGATCGAACAATATCACTAATCGAGTCGTCCGAGACAGATTCAAAGGGGTCGTTGTTGATGTGGCTGAGGCTAGAAGCAATCGAAGGTGCAGGTGATGGCTGAGTGACTGGGGTATGACTGCCGTCAGCATCAAAAATTACTCCGCCAGCCTGGGAAATCGCTTGGTTATGATGATCAGGGTGAGCATAGTAGAAATCCGGCTCTCCGTCTTCCGTATGTGATGCTGAAGGAGAGCCTCCCTGAGCGGGTATACCTGGTTCGCTTATGTGAATAGAAGCCTGGAAATCCGCATCAGGGAATTCGGAAGTTGGGGTTAAATTCACTAGAGACTCGGATGGATGGTGGGAGGATGTTTCCGAGTCCAGCGTGGACGCAAAAGATGTATTCAACTGCAATTTCTCAATAAGAGCACGGCGTTGGTCTGGATCAATGTCTGGGATAACCATGGACACCGAATGAGAAGTAGCGTTTGTATCTCCTTGTTGTACGTTCACAGGCACCACCCGGGACAAATCAGGCAGTTCGATGCCTGAAGACTTGGAGACTGTGTTCTCGGGCTCTTTATCAAAGACTGTAGTGTCCTTTAGCCGCCCTTCGCTATCCACAAGCTTATCAAAACTGTTCATGCTACCCTCTGAAGCGGTGCGTCTTTTTGCTGTTAGTAGAGCATGACGTCTCATAATGTCTTCCCTTGCCTTCTGTCTTCTTGCTTCTGCTTCTGTTCCAGTAGCCTCCACCATGGATATGTCATCTTTGTTAGCTGTACGCTGTTTATCTGGACTAATGCCGTCTCCAAGGCTATGTAAAGCGAGGGCTATCTTTCGTCGAGAGGTGTCAAGCCATCTTTGGATCTCGGGACTCTCATAAGCTGCAATTCCTGCTGCAACGATAACTGTGACAGTTATCACGATGCCTAAATCCAGATTTTGTGTTACTATATTCTTCCATATATCATCTATAACCATCTATAGTGACGGGAAACGTTCTCAAGGGGTGATCATCCTTAAATGCTAACCTTTTGCCAAAGGGGCTGCCATATTGGCGCCTTGAGGGGCGGTATTGAGTGTGACAGGAGCAGTTATATATCAGGCTGCTCGATGCTCTCTTCCTTATTGAGAAAAAGGCGTGGGAAAGCCGAAATGCAACCGTCCAATATGTTCAGAGCCTGATCTCACCAGTCACTCGCATGAACAAAATACGGGCTCCAGTGGCTGTGGAATGGTGTTGCCTTGCCCTCGCTCGCCTTCGCCTTCGCAGTCCGTCGTCATTTCCGATAACGAAGCCGGCTTATGTCACGATTAGATAAGCCCTTATCGCTCGCCCTAGACGCTAAACTCTAAATCCAACCCCCTTAACATTATCTACAACGTTTTTTGGTCCTTGACGCGCGATCGTCAACAAGTAAACAACCAGCTCAACCAGCCCAGCGTCTCTCTCCGACAGAATGTCCCATCCCCCGGCAGTACAGCGCAATCTCACTCTTACGGAGGAGCTAGAGAAGCTTGAACAGTCCATCACCCTGACATTGCAAGGTGAGTGGCTTCACGGCTCAATATATGGCACAGCTATCGCTAATGTGCTATGTCTATTGAAATACAGAAATCGATTCCAATTTTAATAGAGCCCACCGGATCGTTACATCTAGCATTATACCAATAGTTGAACAATACGCAGAAAATTCTAAAGACGTGTGGGAGGCTTCAAAGGTATAGTCGCGGTATACCCCAACACGTACGCTCAACGCATTTCGTCTAATAAACGAAATAGTTCTGGAAACAATTTTTTGAAGCAAGCGCCAACGTTTCCTTGTCTGGCTACGAGGAACAACCGCCAAATAATGATGGACAGGACACTACTATAAATGCCGATACAACCGCTACAGTTGATTCAACGTACCAGGAAGAATCCGAATCATATGCTTCACCCTCCTCAGAGCATATATCAATAAACCATAAAATTAAGGATGAAGACGACCCTGACCTTTCGACTCTTTCGCTATCCCCTTCACACAGCACTCCGCGTGCAAGAAGCATACCTTCTCGTGCCATGGCCGACGATAGCACTACAACTCCGCAAATGGAATACTCTTCAACATTTGACCAACATGAAGATGATTTGCCCGCTATCGAATCACCCCTCCAGCTCTGTGATCCAGGCCCAAGGACTCCCAGGAAAGGAAACCAGTCTGGTTACAACGATATTGTGACACCCGATACTTCCTCATCTACTGTGTTCAATCCTACATCTAAGTTTACACTATCTACGGCTCTTAAGGGGGAGAAGGCCGACCCTCTTATGCACCAGGTACTAGATAAAACATATCGTGTTCAGGCAACTCCATTGACCAGCTCACGGAAATTCACTACCACTAAGGCGGGTAATAAATTCAACGTCACTACTTTACCTACTTCCCGGTATAAGTTGGATGACTCCCCTCTTTCAAGTCCAGAACCAGAGGCGCCCAAACTGCACACAGAGCTGTTCGACTCGCCTATGATTCGACGAAGTGCAATCAAGCGCAATAACAGCAAGACCAGAACTCCTGGTGTTAGCGTACTAGCAACACCTTCAAATAAATTCAATGGAGGCCCAAACCAGTGGGACAGTGATGAAGAAATCAAGAAAGGTGGATTTGTGGATGACGATGATGAAGATGACTCGGCACTCGTTGACTTTAGCCCACCAAAGACCATGCAGTTTCATGTGCCACAGAGTCGACTAATGAAAACTCCTGGTATGTTCCACTCAACTCTCGGCTTCCTTATAGCTATGGGATCATGCTCACATATGCTACCAACCCACAGCGAAAGAAGCATCAAAACGTATTGTCTCAGATTTACTCTACACTGCTGGTGCGAGCGAACTGACTGATGACCTGGACGATATTTATGACGACCCTAACAGCAGCCCAAGCATTGTTCGCCGCTCTGGCCTAGATGATGAGACGTTTTGATCTAAATCATAAATGATAATGTGGTTTTCAGTCCATATAGCCTGATGTAATAGGTCAAAGCGTAGCCATAACGCTGATAAACTGCTAGTTAACCCACTTTCACCACGCAAGTATGTAACGTCCACGGAGTAATAAGACACGGTATATCTACTATCATAATCATTCTTGCTTGCTATTAATTTGCTAGCGACTAGATAACCGGTAATGAGTTAAAAGGGTATTTGGATAGGAAACCATAAACAAGGAGTGCGCAAAAAGGGGTGACGCAACAAGTGACAAAAATGACACACGAATAAGCGCAAGAACATGTAAATCATCACAACTGTAAAAAAGACATTAGGGGGAGCTAAATAAATGATATTAGAGAAGGGGAAGGTAAAAATCACATTCCAGTCTGGGCCAGCAGAACGTTGGTATGATTTCCAACTCGTATTTCAATCCCCTTGCTTCTTTCCATTTTCTCCCTTTCAAAATTGATGATATAGAAAAAGACGAGGTAGGGGGATTGGTGGGAGAGTGAATAGAGGGATGAGTGGCGCTCTGTAGCCATTGTCGAATAAGCAGACAGGCGAAATTTTTGAATTGAGAATAGGGAACGGGCTGCGAAATGAGCAAAGATATAGCCATGTTAGGAAATAGAACAACGTAATGCAAAAGTAGCCTCTGTGGCCGTTTTATTTTCCAAGAAAACAAAGGTTTGTCAACAGAGGTTAAATTTTGAGCCTTGGGTTTCTGGAATTCCAGCCTGCTTTCGATGTAAGCGACATTTTCACTCCTCAATACCCATGAATATGTCCTGACAGTTCTCTACCATGAACTGAATCGTTTCGTTTTTCTTCTGGACATCTGTCATTTCACGACTTAAGCTCTCGGGGCGTAAGATAGTAGGCGCAAAAACAACCGCAATATTGAGACTGGTCATAAGATTTTCCTTCTCGCGATCGACGACGCGCTTCAAGTGGAAGACGAGGAATTCTAGAACGTCCCTGTGCACGCGAGGAAGTTCCTGAAGGGCCTGTTGAATTATCTCAACTCTCGCTGAGACAGGCGTCACATCTGTTGCTTCGATAAGGATATCATACACTGGGTATGTAACCAAGGGGGTTGGGAGCATTCGGAAATACTGTTTGAGGGTAGAAGTGATGGCATTGATATCAAGGTCAGGATCCGATATATCGTAATCGCGAGAACGCTCGAAACCTTCACGGATAGCCTGGACCTGAGAGCTGCCTCCAGATTTTCGGTAGATTCCTTCAACATCCATTCCTGCGGGGTATAGGTTAGCAAACGCTTAAATAATAGTTGGTCAATAGCAGTGTCCTTACCTCGAAGTTCGACTTCTTCGATACAACGAGTAACGACACTAGGTATGACAGCCTTCTCAATCTCCAAACGTTGTTCTAGCTCGCCACCAAAGAGACCTATAGAATGTTAGTTCTGGTCGGTAAAGTAAACAGTGAGAAATGGAGTGTTATCAACATACTCGTTGGCGTATCCAAACCCGGTGAGCTTCCATTAGACTGCCCTCTCCACGGAGTGGGTTTGGTCTTCTGGTTGCTTCCAAAAAATCCGAACCCTTGCCGGGAGGGGTCTTGTGTTTGAGAACGCGGCATAGCTGAACCGTTATTTTCGTGTTGTGGGGTAGAGACAAACGAAGAATTGTCATTAAGCTGGCCATCTCGTTGATATAAGAATGCCCCCTTGAGGCCCTTTGTAACTCCCTTTGCAACGTTCTGGCCCTTTTTCCAGGTGAATTTCTTGGGTTGTCCTTTGCGGATATTCACAACATGAGGGCCTTGAATGACCGTAGCTGGCTCGGCTTCTTCCGGCACTGTAACGTTGGAACTGGAAGTTACCGCCTCATAGGGGGTTGAGCGTGCCTCCAAGGACGTGCTTGGTTTGTCCTTTTGGTGAGAATATATTCCTAGCCCATTAGGAGGCTGTCGACTACTGCCGCTAGATGTATTAGAGTTTGCCTTGTATAGCTCTTGAATCTGATGGACCAGCTGGTTGTTTAATTCTGCCAACTGGGCATTCTTCAGTGACAATTGTTCGAATTCCTGGAAGCTCTTGTCTTTCATCTTCCCTAGATTAGATAATTCTTCAACCAGATCATTGCGTTTCTGGATCAAATCTTCGATCTGCGGGGCGAAGGTATTTTTCAAATTTTCCAGAGATTCTGCAAGGTCTCGGAGAACCGAATTGCTCATCTTTCCCAGGTCAAGCGGCTTATTATTTTTCTTCTCAGCTGTAATGTGTTCCTTCCATACTTCCAGCTCCCGGAGGATAATCTCCTTTTGAGCATCCAAGAAGATCATAGTAGATCTCTTCTCCCGTAACTCTGTATTGACCTGCTTAATATTTACAGTAGCATTAAGCGAGGTCTCTAACTCCAAAATCTTTTGATCCTTTTCAATGACCTTCTGACGTTCCCGTTTTAGTTCATTTTTGAGCCACGTTAGTTCGTCCTTGGAGTCGACGCCGCTGGAAGTTGGGCTACTAATATCATTCCCAGAGCTCCCTGTCTCAAGAGGAGATTTAGCAGGCCATTTGCTGTCTCGGGATAGCCGTGAGCCTTTGTCACTGAAGCTTCTACCGTGTCGAACAGAATTTGACACTTTACGTAGGAACGAATCCTGGGCTTGCGGGTCATCCCCAAGAATTCGTGCCATATCTTCGTCTAGAGAGAAGTCTCCAACCGCACTATAACGTAGAAGACCTGGAGAGGAACCAGATGACGCTTGACGCTGGGAGTCCGGTGGTAAAGCATAACCACCTACCCCTCCAGATGCAGACCTGGTATGGGACGGTGATACGGCAGCAGAAGCAGAAGTAGCAGCATTGGAGTGAGTTGGCGGAGTACTTTCAATGGCTTTCGAAGCTACCGATGCATAGTCGGAACTGGTTGAGGATCTGACAGTGCCTTCCGGCTTCTCCGCATGGTCCTGTGCGGATTGTGATACGTCTTTCCTTTGGATGTTATGATGCAACTTGCTGCTCTCCAGGGAGTCTCCTCTCTTGGGCGGGTATTGCAACTGGTTGGAGGAGGAGGAAATTGTGCCAGGGTTGGATTGCTCGTTGAATGGCTTCTTCCTTGGGTTAAAGCTGGATGATTGGGAGGTAAAGGCTTCCTTTCCTGGGACAGAATGACGATTAGATGACCTTTCACCCGGGGTGAGGTGGATGCTACCACCAGAAGTGGCTTGATCCTTACTTCTTGACCCTTCCTGAGATAATCTGGAACTATCTATGTTTATACTAGTTCGAGCACTGTGTGACCCAGTCCGTTGAACAGCATTATTTGTAGTTTGAGATTGAGGCGGAGTGATAGTTTCCTGAATCCACTGTTGTGAATTGGGGTTCATTTGGCGCTTATCCTGATATGCAATGTGGGTTGGCGATAACACGGATGACCCGTCTGCTGAGATTCCCAGAGCGTTGGAGCCAACCCGGCTAAAATAATCCTTTGGCCCATCGCTCGGGGTCATGGAAGAGTGCGGAGAACCCAAGTGTGGAGAAGTATGCTCGGAAGGGGTAGGGTCAAAAGCAACAGGTATAAGGAACTCTTCACCACCGCCAGAGCCATCTGACCGGTGGGTTGCTACTGATTGGCGGTTGCTATTATAAGTACTCGAAGGGAGAAGCTGGTTATTATCTAGAAGAAATGTACGCTTTAGCCAAACCGTCCAAAGTCAAAGTTCCCGTTCTGGACTCCTGGGTTATTTGCAAACATACCTTGATGTGAAGAATATGACCTGGCTGCCCGGTCATCCTCTTGTCTAGACTGAGGGAGATGTTCTGATGTGGAATCGGAGTAAATATCGGAAGATGACGGCGGGGGAGCGTTATTGTCAGGCGCCACCATAGAGGGGGGCAGTGATGGAAGTGATTTGTCTAGATGCATGCTGGGAGCTGGGAGCTTTTGCCGTTGCGCCGCATTCCGGGCTGTCCGTTTCCTTCTTCTCGACATTAACGATTCGTGGCAATCCATACAGAATATACCCTGGGAGGTTCGCGCATAGCGGAGATTCTCGATCTTTTTCTTGCAGTTGCGGCATTTGAAGCAACCAGCACAAAAGGCTTGTTCACCGGTTACAATGGCGACGTCGTCAATCTTGGAGCCGCAAGAACTGCAGCTATAGGCACAATTTCGACACACCAGGGAACCATCGCCAACCATGAGGAGGTTTACATCGGAATCGAGGTAGGCGCCACAGGTATGGCATCGGAAGCAGTCTATGTGCCATCGGTTTCCGGCTATTTTATGGTTAACAAAAGTTGGTCGCTGAGGGATCGAATTCACATACCAAGTTCGAAAGCCTTCCCTTCCTCAAGAATCTGGAATGGACGGAAGATATCTTAGCAAAACATACGATAAAAGGGAAACAAAGAAGAACTCCATGGACAGCATCATACCTCGCCGCATCCTTTGCAATGAATGGGAAAGTCATCTTGGTCGTCAGGCGACTCAGTAGAGGCTGAGGCATCCATATCCATCGTTCACAATAAGTCCGACTCAACTGTTATTCCAACCGTACGTTCAGTTCTTCAAGGACAAGGGTTCGAGTTGAGAAAAAGGGGAATTATCCGATCTGGCAAAAATGGGAGTAGGCGGATCTATCGAGGCCGTGATGCGAAGCATCTGAGGAGCAAAGCAGGACGTCCAAGCTTTTGATCCCCCTTGATGGTGAGAATTATCCGGGCAGTGACTTGTTTCAGATATTATCGCAAAACTGCTAACGAAGGTGTAGCCCCAAACATAGACCGATATTCTATCGAATGAGAGGCAACAGTTGGTTCTTAAACGGCCCCCATTCAGACTGCGTATGTGTATTCAAAAGTAAAAGCAAAAGGATGCTCAAGTATTTCGGTGCAAGGAGGGCGGCGAGCGGGGAGGGCGATCAATATGCGATGTCAGGGACGGGGGCAAGGTCGCAGGGCCACGTCGATGGTTGTCCGTATGGAGTATGGGCGAATGTATCAGTGTGAGGTTCAGGGAGCTTATGTATGGCTATTCTGGTGCTGTGCTTCCTAATTGCTCCTCAGCGGCCAAAGTCAGCAGGGCTGCAATATGACCCGTGGTACCGAGTAGATAGATAGTTCAGAGTTGTTTGAAGTGTACAGATTAGTAGCCACCCTTTCCGGTCAACAGTGAAGAGTTGCAGCTGTGTTAAAAATAATAATATGGAGACGCAAACAACGGCGGCCTATTCAGCCACAATATAACTAACTAACAAACAGGAGAGACAAGCAGACCAGGGGGCCAGCTGGGGAGAGAGGGAGCGATGAGGAGGGATACGAGCTGTCTTGGATGGACTCGAAGCGAAGAAAAAAAAAACTAAGAGTAAAAATAAAAAACACAGCGAACCAAGAAGATGCGAAACACACCAGAATCTCCTGAAAGGGGGCAGCAAAAAAGAAAAGAAAGGCAAGGGGAAAAAGAAAAGACTCCAACAGAAAACTCACCTACTCCTCCTTTTGACTTGTAAGTGTATATACATGCCCAGTACGGAGGCCGCTGGTCTTATAAGGGATGGTGAACATATAGATGGCAATGTTCCATATATGTCTCCGCTCGTATAAGACCCAATATGATCATTAATCGAACCCGGCGAGTGGTAGTGGACGGCGGATCAGGGCTGGGGTCGCAGCAGCAGCACTTTACCGCGAACACGTAAGTATAGAGCTACTTTAATCCTGTTCGTACTCCATTCCGCATTAGTTGGATGGCCGATGATATGCAAGCTGCAGTCCCTCCCCCTAGAAACAAGGCTGAAGGCGCCTACCGTGGAGGATGAGAGCGCAGAAGAGAGCGCGGGAGACGACACTGGCTAGCAACCCGGCATTGCTGCTTGCTTGTCTCTTCTTTTGCCGACCCGAAGGCCCCTTGTCCCTTGTCTCTTTCTGCTGGATCGTTGAAGAAGTGCGACTTGTTTTTTCTGGTGAAGTTCGAGGTTGGTCGTTGATTTGTCCCTTTTGGGCCAAAGCGAAGATCAGGATCTGGTATCGTACTGTATTATTACGAGTGTTAAGTAGGACTCGACTTAGACTCACTGATAACTTACTATGGAAATGAAGTGCTTTTTATGTAATATTACAGTATTTGATTTACCACTGTTTACCATCGCTTATATAATCAAAAGAAATGTGCATAGAAAAAAAGGGGGAAGAAGGCGATGTGGAAGGACAGAGAGGGCAGCGAGGGCAGCGAGGGCAGAGAGGAGTGTGTGATGGAAAGATGTAGTATCTGAGGCTGTCACTGTCGCACAGTCAAACCCAGTTTCTCATGAAAAGGTTGATACTAAGGGAGAATGCATGCATGCATGCATGCACCATCATCATCTCAGGCCAGCAAACCCCTGAGCCACCGAGTACGCTCGCGTCCGCCACTTCGCAAGCACCCGGCATGGTTACGACAGAGCGATATGAATAGCTGTGCGAGCAGGCGTCGATGCGGCGGTGGGACATGGGGCTCTCAAACATCCAGCCGAGATTGCTTTGCTCGGGCCTGGTAAACAGCCTGGACAAACTGCTCAACTACGGAGTAGTTTTGAGGACGGTGCAATATATCCATAGCAAACACGGCTGCTTCCTTCGTATTAATATGTCACCTACTTCCCACGTGGCATGGCAAAATACAGGTGCCCTATACTCCGTAGGGAATGTCTGCTCATTCTCGGATGATACTGATGGCTTAACTCGTACTTCGTGTGCGCTTTGAGGTTCCGGATAGACAGGGGCTAGTCACAATTGAGATCTGCTAGGTTCCCTGTCCATACTTCTCTCCGCATTATTGTATGGTCCAGAGCGATACCCCGGATGAGACGATCAGACCTTCTGATACCAGCCTCCTCGCAATTGAAACAAATGCAACTCCCTGTGTATTTTAATGTATTCCTAATTGTGCAAGTCGATATAACCACCTGCTGATCGTTGCCCAAGCTTTTTTCCGTTAAGGGGGACTCTCACTCCGTAGGACGTGTAAACATCTTTTTCATATGTCCACATACCCCGAGCGCATAAATAATGACAAGTGAAGTACTGGAAAGTATTGATATAATCATGAAATTGAACTGAGGTCTAATTAATAAGAATACAAAACAGTGTCGTTGCCACTTCCAGATAAATAAATGTACACCAAGAACGATTTTTTTGTATATCCAAAAACGATCCCGACGACCAAAAACAAGTACAAGAATGTTAAGCACACAATAGATGAGTCGTGTCATTGATAAAAAATGAAAGAATTAATAAGCGAGTAATGAGCTGAACCCCTGAGGCTGATAAAAAGAACAAAAATCCAGAGGGCCCTTCGAAAATGGTATAAACAAAACATCAAAATATCATGCCGTCCTCGTCTATTTTAAGCACGGTCTCCGAGCGCAGACTCTTCCAACTGGGAATCATTGGTGGCATGGGCAAATCGCTGGTGGAACACTAAAAGCAGCTGGTCAGTAACTTGTTGCATCAAACATATGATAAGCCATAATCACTCACGGAAATATTCAACAGAAATTTGTCATGCCAACAACTTTGTCCTTAAAATTTAGATTCGGCGGCCAGCGATACCACCAACAGGGCCGGTAGCACCACCAACAACACCGCCAGCGAGCTGCTGGACAGTGCCAGTAACTCCTCCAACGGCAGAAAGCACGCGCTTCTGGTGCTGGGTCACACCTCGAGCAAGGCCCATGGTTCCGCCAACGATATCGGTAGCACCAGTCAAAGTCTGTCCAGCAAGGTTGGCGCCAGTGATGCTGCCAGCTCCACTAACGGTTCTATCAACGTTGCCGGTAACCATGTTGTTAACACCCTCGACACGCTTGACGATTCCACCAGCAACGTTTCCGGTAGCACCACCAACGAGGCCCTGGGCAGTTCCAACGACACCGGTAACACCACCCAAGTTAGGAACAACATCGCGCTTAACGCTGCCAACAACCTGGCCGGCGGTTTGGCCGGCGGTGTTCTGGACGGCACCGCTGGTAACACCAGTGGCATCGGTAGCAGCCTGACCAACAACATCACGCTTGATAGCACCGCCGGTAGCTCCGTCGACGGTGTTGCCAGCTGCGCCTTGAACAGCGCTGCCGGCAACCGTGAGGACTCCGCCAGCAGCGTTGTTGACAACATCACGCTTTCCGTTGAGAACAGATCCAACAGTGCCTCCGACAGTTCCGGCAACAGCACCGTTGGTAATTCCGGTAGCTCCACCAACAGCTTGGCCGGCGATATCACGCTTAGTAGCACCCTGGACGACGTCGCCAGCAGCTTGGTTGACAGCGACACCAGCAACACCAACAGTTCCGCCAACAGCGTTGTTAACGACGTCACGCTTTACAACGTCACCGGTTTGGATTCCGGCAGCTCCACTAGCGACGCCATTGACGGTACCAACAGCACCGCCGGTAGCTCCGTTCACGAGGTCGCGGCTGGCGACACCTGGGGCAACGTTGTTGACAGTTCCAACAGCGCCCTTAGAAACAGGGACGTTGTTGCCAACTCCACCGACGATGGTGGGAGCGGCCATGGCAGAGCCGGCCATGACGGCAGAGAAGACGATGGAGAAACGCATTTTGAAGTTTATTCGAAGGAATGTGGTTTCGAAAGGAAGGAGTGAGAACCAGCAAGGTGAATGACTGAAGAGACTGGAAGAGATGGAATGAATGAATGAATGACTTTGTCTCAAGTTGGTTGCTGGATGGGAAAAGAAAGAGAACAGCCCTCCAGAAGGGATTTGGCGTCCTTTTATGCTCTCTGTCCTCCTCAGTACAACCGTCTTTTCGAGATGTCACCCTTTTCTCTCTCCCGTCATTGCAGATCCAGGCACCATCTCGTGTTTCCTTTTGGAGGCGCATCTCCCAGTGAGGCCCAGGTAAAAGGAATAACTGTTGCCTTCCGTGCTATTCGTCGTATAATGGATCCGCATTGGCACACAACATTCTTTCGGAACTCTGATGGTCATATCTGCAAGATTCCACTATCTGCTCCACTCCGCTTGTCACTTTCCACATCAATAGTCCGAGACGTCTTGGTTTCTGCGGAGGGGCCTTTGATCCCAGAGCTGGAAGCCTGGCTGCTGACCTGAACCCGATCTTGTATCCCCAGGTACGTAGTACTCTGTAGATGTGATGGATTTGTATGTAGACTGCATAACACTCCACTCCAACCACGGAGTCAACGGTATCACTCAAGCCTGTATCCCATTCATCACAGCTTGTGAGATGTCTCTCTGTACCCGTTGACATCGTCATTTCGACCTGAGGTCAAAAGAATATTGTGGCTTTGTCGATCTGCGATCTATGGAAAAATTGAGTTTGTGGGGCAAAAGGGGGTAAAAGCTATTGGGTCCATGGACGGGCCGGCTTTGTGTGAGAGAATCGTTACCTCAGGCAACATGGGCTATCAAAAAGGAGATGTTGGTCAAGGGGCTCGATGATAGACATGGACATGCCAAAGGGTGTGATTTCTCCCGCCTTACGGAGTACTCCTTGGATGATGCTTGGGTACCTGCGTCTGGATTATGTGCTCGGCAGTTCCACAAGTCCATCTTCACCGATACCTTGTAGACGCACTGAGCCATAGTATGGAGCAGTTCCTCTATAATTTTTGTCAAGGTTTATTGCACAGTTTTTCGTGCATAACTTGAAATGCATACGGAGTACATACCATATTGTGCTCTCTATATAGCAAATAATGAAGGGAGCCGCGATGATGGATGTGGTACAAGGCCATTTCAAGCCTGCTTTCTACCTCTGCAAGTAATGCCAGCCTTTTTCTGCTTAACCTTCAGTCATGGAGAGCCGTCATACTTTGGGCACACCAGAAAACGTCCCGCTGCTCTAATTTTCCGCGCTCCTGCCAATGAATGACCAGAACGAACGATTGAAGTCGAGACATTGTTGCGCTCTGTTACCGGGTAGACATGTCCATAAGTCGAGAAAGCCAATCATGAAGCTTGAAATCAGCCAATCTTTCAACTCGCTCCACTGGGAAAGCTTCGAAACGCGTGATGTGCGAGGATAAAAGCATAGCTCTCGTAACTCCCCAGTGATCGAGCTCTTTCACTCCACTTCTTGGTTGGCCGAACGCCCTGGGCGTTTCTTTCACTGAGCTCAAGGTGCGTCTCTTGAGGGAGTGGGGAGGAGATATTCTCCAGATGACTGACCAGTACTTACCGATTGGGATACTCGCCACTAAGTTATCAATAGCCTCAATTAGCGGCTTTGCATTAGGTTTTTTCTCCTGTTGTGCCACAGGTTTCCGTCCCATCATTTACTCATTGTGGCATAGGAGTGAGTCACTTCCAAGCTAGTCTTGGGAAACCATGGGAAGGCGGGAGAGGCACCGAAGGGTCATCTTCGTTCCAAGGTTGACGGCAAAGAAGCAGTTGCCGCTTCTCAACGCATTTTCTCTTCCGACTTCATCGAACCCCAGTTACTCTGTACTCCATAGACGAAAAACCCCTGGGCCCTTTCGCCCCAGGTAATGGATCAATCTAAAAGTTAGGGATCCTAATATCATATCCACCAGTGGACTTTCGTAGACCGCAGTTAACGGCTGTGCACATGCGGCATTATTGGCTTTGACTGGGTCAACCTCAAAGGCGATAGGGGTGAATCAGTAATACAACAATGTTGTGGTATACTTGATGAACCTTGGTAAAACCCGTGCAGGGTAATAGAGTGCTACATGAAGCTGTTTATTCTTCGGGCGTTCAGGATAGGCATAAAAAGCTTGAAAACAAGAGGCGGGTGGCTTCCTTCTATCCTTCCACTTTGTGTTCCCAGGGTTGACAGGTTGACATCCATGATCCAGGAACAGAGTCCACTTGGATATTGAGGTTGAGGTCGGGGGCCAACTCGCTGCCACATTAACTCCTTCTGTGGCTTGCTTGGTTGCTTGGTTGCTTGTTTTCGTTGCGTCGTCGTCGTAGTTTGTGGTTTGTTTTTTGTCTCTGAGAAAAGCTTTTGGCCCCTTAAATTAGCTTAGTCATCAATTGAATTGCCCGTACCTGCATCGGTCCAAAAGTTAATCCGTTCCTGTCCCTTTCGGGACTAGTCTAACATGTGACCTTTTTCTCCCGCCCTGAAAGATATCAAAATTTCAAAACTTCAACCTCAAAGAGAGGACGTGGAAGCTCGAAGTAGCGGAACAATGACCTGGTAGGGTCAGTTTTACGAGTTACGACTGGATAATTGGAAAAGTGGCCGTTTTGCTATCTGCCTTTTTGGTTGATCAAAGGAAGGCACATCATGTTTTCCACACTCCATGGAGCACTGAGCTTGTAACGAATTCTTACCGGAACTTTCCTATATGTTATTAGCTACGATGGGATGGTAAAAATCGCTTATAAGTTGGCCTTGATGCGCGGATGTTGAAGGCAAATTTAGAACCTATTATTGATAGTCTGTGTACACCGTAGGAGGTTAACAAACCAGCTAGCCTCGGTCAACTTTAGCCGCGGCTAGAGCCTTCTTCCAACCTTTCTACCATGTTATGTCGATTCACCAGACTGGGTTATCGTTGCAAACCAGTCTCTTATATCCCTAAGCTGTGAACCCTTCTCTTGATTCTCGTTGACTCTCCATATATTACCATCTATATATTTTGCATTTTTGACTTGTTCTGGGAATGGCGGACGCCGAAGCAAAGCAAAGAGCAAGGGAGTCTATCGAAACTTTTCTTAAGGTGTAAGCTACTAGGACTCCCAACGAAATATTGTACCTTAATACTACGCCCTGCTTTCTAACACTCTCCTCGTAGCTATGGGGAAATAACTGTGGAGAAAAACTATCAGGTATGTTATAACATGCTCGTTAGATTCTTATGAAGTGAAGTAGAAGACGAATAACTACTAGTCAGTTGCTGACGTCTTTTACCTCAGGGCTATGATAGACGGTTCTTTGAGGACATCCGCCTCATTGATGCCGACCCCTCAGGTGGCGCAACATGGGAGATGGATGTAACTGAATACTGGTCAAACTTGAATGGTATTCAATCCGCTATTCTTCCTGAAACGTTTCCAATAACAACATAAAATGACACTCGGGATTTTTAAAATATAGGTGTCATGCATGGAGGCGCTTGTGCTGTAGTATTCGGTATGCCAATATCCCACCTGCTATATTTCTAGGACTTCCCGGATAAACAATTTGCTAATATCCATCGAACTAAAGACATGTGCACTGCCATATCCATGAATCCAGTAACTAAGCCTGGCTATTGGTAGTGCGTCTCTCTCCCCGTCTTGATCAATTTGGCCGCATTCTAATATTACATAGTTTTTTACAAGGTGTCTCACGTTCATTAAACCTATCCTACCTTAAGGGAATACCTACTGGTATGTCTTGCCATCATGAATGATATATACCCCTCCTCCCAGAACATAAGCATCTAGAGAAAGTCACTCAACGTAAGGGGCCTTTACAGGAACTACTATTAAGATCAAATGTACTACACTTCAACATGGGAGGACGATGGCTATGCTTCGAGGTGTTATGGAGTCGGTGGACGGAAAGATCGTGTATGCAACAGCAGAGCACCATAAGGTTGCCACTCCGGCAAAGCCGGAATTCGCAGAACGGCTGATGAAAGAACGAGAGAGAGTAGAACTTAAGCGGAGAGAGAAATTATGAACGAATAGCTAAACTACAATAGAGTTTATTATCCCTTCGCCCAGTATTCATTTATATGCCTTAGAAGACTGTGCTTTTACTGAAAGGGCGCCAGGTAACTATTTAACGAAAGGTTACAGGGGCTAACTATGTAACTAATGGTTATCTCCATCGCTACAATGACGAACGACGAGCCAGGCACAGGTGCAACCCAACACTAGAACATCTACTTAACGGGGAGGGAGGGTTACGGTGCCAAGTTACGCCTGCCAGTGTCAATCTTTCCATCCAGGTGGCTGTCGATATGATTGAAAGTTGCCTCCATGGATCGTTTCCAAGCTCTCTGCCAAGTTAGTTAACCCGAACCCTCGGCACATCCATCCGAGACGGAGAAGATATATAGATCCTCAAGGAGCTGCATAACTTCTTCTGCTTCTTTTCTGGACACAGATAACTAACGCGGGGGTACTTGGATACGGTAGCCATCTCTATAACTATACGGTATTGCTTATCAAAGTGAGTGTGGCTATTTGGTTAACTTGTTTACCGGGTAGGGGTCTCCCCCCACTACTTACCTGCTATCACTACTCTCTCAAACAAGCTTGAGCCTTGATGGTTTGGTGGCCTCTGCCCTCGCTGCATGTTCAGCTTTGAACTACCTAACACGCTGTGTCACTTTTTTCATATACCCTACACTCTCTCTAGTCCCTTTTATAGCTTCTGCCTTCTGCTCACATGCACGGCCAAAGAAATGAAGCTCGTGATCTTATCTCGTGGCCGCCGCGGGGTTTGGCTGCGAGCTCCTTTCTTGTGAACGACAAGGCTGCTATACTAGCTACAAACCCCATACTTTATCAGAGACATGTCGTGGATATCTTCTGGCAGATGTCTGTGGCTTCATGTTAACAATGTTGCCTGCTCCATATGAAGCCTGATATATCCAGCAGCCACTACCATTTCTACGCCCCCCTACCGCTTTCATGATTGCCGCTATTTCTACCGCAGTGCTTTACGGTTCTCATCCCTACCTACTATGGGCTTTGCTCGATTCACTTGATACATAATCCGTGTTATATCCTTGATTTCTACGACTCTACGTTTTTTGTGCAGTGCTTATTCTATGGCGTTCCAGGTTCTTAGCCGCATAAAGCGTCTTCGAGACCCTCCTGACAATAGGAAGACGCGCTCAGCTTCCCCTTCACCTAGACTATCGCCCACCATTAGATCTCTGGCAAGTAACGGCAAAAACATGGCAACATCTAACGGAATCCCACCAGATGGAGACGTTGGTAAGGAAGATAAGCCAGTTGAAAGCAAAGGAATTACCTTCGCCAACCAGAACTCACTGCCGAAATTGCCTATACCTGATCTTGAGTCGACTTGTTCGAAGTATCTCGAGGCTTTAACTCCTCTACAGAGCACAAAGGAACACGAGGCCACGAAAGTTGCCGTGAAAGAATTCATGGAGGTTGAAGGGCCTGGCCTTCAGGAAAGACTGGAGAAATATGCTACTTCCAAGTCTAGTTACATAGAGCAATTCTGTAAGAACTCGCACCGTGAGAGTCTGTGCTGAGCTGACCATAGACCTCGAACAGGGTATGATTCTTACCTGAATTTTGACAACCGTGAGAAGCGACTTTTCTGTTAAACCCTGTACAAGGCAAGACCTGGTAACTAAAAACGTTGGTTAGCTGTCGTACTCAACTTGAACCCCTTCTTCCTGCTGGCAGACGACCCAACGCCAGCAAGGAACAACCAGGTAACGAGAGCAGCCTCTTTGGTCGTGTCTGCCTTGTCATTTGTCCGTGCAGTACGTAAAGAGGAGCTTGCACCTGACACAGTACGCGGCAAGCCGCTTTGCATGTTTCAGTACTCGCGGCTGTTTGGAACAGCACGGGTACCTACGCCAAATGGTTGTGTAATTGGTCAAGACTCCGCATCGAGACACCTCGTTGTGCTATGCCGGGGTCAGTTCTACTGGTTCGATGTCCTGGACGAGGACAACAACCACCTGATGAGCGAAAAAGATATTTCAATGAATCTCCGGGTGATTATTGACGACGCGGAACAAACGCCAGCCCAGGAGGCAGCCAAAGGGGCTGTTGGTGTCTTGAGTACCGAGAATAGGAAAGTCTGGTCACAACTGAGAGACATTTTGACCCAAGATGGCAGCTCAAACAATGCAGAGTGCCTAAATATTGTTGACACCGCATTGTTTGTGCTCTGCTTGGATTCTACTGAGCCATCCAATGTGGCAGAACTTTGCGGGAACATGCTTTGCGGTACAAGTCAAATCGTTCGAGGGGTGCAGATTGGAACATGCACGAACAGATGGTATGACAAACTGCAGATTATTGTTTGCAAGAACGGTAGCGCAGGTATCAATTTTGAGCATACTGGCGTGGATGGGCATACGGTCCTTCGCTTTGCCAGTGATGTCTACACGGATACCATCCTCCGTTTTGCCAGGACCATCAATGGCCAGGCACCGAGTTTGTGGGCGTCCAGCAGCCCTCCGCCATGCAAACGCGACACATCCAACAGGCTGGACGACGCCAGCACGACGCCTCACAAACTCGAATGGGAAATGGGACCCGAGCTAAGCACGGCGCTGCGGTTTGCAGAGTCCCATCTAGCAGACCTGCTGCGTCAACATGAGTTCGAGGCCCTGGATTTTGCGGGGTACGGGAAGAATTTTATTACCAGCATGGGCTTTTCTCCAGATGCGTTCGTGCAGATGGCGTTCCAGGCGGCATATTATGGCCTATACGGACGTATCGAAACGACCTATGAGCCTGCGATGACAAAGTTCTTCCTACACGGAAGGACAGAAGCCATCCGTACTGTCTCCGCTGAATCGACGGAGTTTGTTAAGACATTCTGGGGCGACAACCCGGCGATAGAGAAGGTGAGGGCTCTCAAAAGAGCCTGCGAGAAGCATGTAGATATGACGAGGGCATGTTCAAAGGGACTGGGCCAGGACAGACACCTCTATGCACTCTACTGCCTATGGCAGAGATCCCTTGGTGACGGCGCAGCAGTGTTAATTTGGGACGGCGAATCGCCTGCAGCAGCTGATATTGCGGAGGAAGTGCAGAGCAAGAGCAGCACGCCCAACTCTCGCAGCCGCCTGACGCCAACCACACCAGCGCTCTTTAGCGACCCAGGATGGGACAGAATCAACAACACCATCCTCTCGACGTCGAACTGCGGGAACCCTGCACTGCGCCATTTTGGATTTGGGCCGACGTCCGGCGACGGATTTGGAATTGGCTATATCATTAAGGATGACACGATATCTATCTGCGCATCCTCTAAGCATCGACAGACGAGCAGATTCATGGATACGCTGGATTCATATCTGGTCGAGATTCGCAAACTGCTGCGAGCCACAGACCAGTCAAGAGTCAAGGCCAAAGCGGCTGTCTCCGACTCCACCCAGAAACAGGCTGGAGCAAAGTCTGAGCGAAAGGGACGAGGACGGGTGATTCGAACGGAATCCCTGAGTAACATGGATGGCAGCGAGAGTGGTGACGACGATGGAATGGGCGGCTGTATGTGCAGTTCTTCACCCTCTTTCGTTTCTTTTTTTTTCCCTCCCTTCTTCTTTCTTCTTTTTGAACTATTCGATGACTAACTTTGAGCGTCTAGACGGGTTCTTTGATGCAGGAATGCTTCTGCATGCATTGAAGGGAGCGAGAACGGGCGAAAGAGAAGACAGCAAGGCGTCCTCCCCCCGACGCCTGGTAGGAAAAAGCCTGAAATTCGACGAATACTAAGCCGTCAATATGGCGGGTGGAAATAAGACCAAGGAGACGGCGGGTAAATGCTTTAAATCATGAGTGGTCAACTACCACAGAGAGCTGCATATGCTTCTGTCTGTTTCCCCGCGATATAAACTGTAAGACATGAGGGGCCCTTTTTTCTTTCCTTCTTCCTCTTCTTCTTTCCTCTTTTCCTGCATGCCATCTGACCACAAGGTGTGGCTCTGATGCGTTGTCCTTGCTCCTCTTGCTCTCCTCCTGGCCTTTTCTAGTCCTCTTTGGTCCCTTTTGGTCCTTTCCCCTTTTTCTTCGCTCTAAATCTGATAAACAAATTAAACTTTTTCTCTTATCTAATCAGCAAAAAAGAACCATCACATGACATATATTACGTCACTGTTAAAGCGGCCACATATCCTCTCAAAAGAAGACTAGCGTAGCTGATACTTTCCCAACACGGCCTAGCGCCATCTCTCGTCAGCCAATTGCCTGATTCGGTATTTTTCGACGTCGTCTTCGAAAACTTCGACTTTGCGACTCATTTTCGACTTCCAACCTCAACGTCTTCCTCCTTCGCCGTGAGAAGACTCGAAATTGCGGCCTGACGGAGGACTAGAGATCCAGGGACGAGACGGGGCGCTGTGCCGGTGCTGCTGGTGCTGCTGTTGCTAGTTTGGTTTTGCTGCCAGACCCGGGCAGGGGCCACTACGGAAAAAGGGTACTTCCAGACCCTGCGACAATAAACCAGCACCAAAAACCGCATATTTTTACTCCGTACAAGGGGCCTGTCGGAACCAGCACGACCGATCTATTATTCGGACCTTCGATTTCGTCCTCAGACATTCAGAGAGCAGAGCAGAGCTGCGTTGGGTTTTCAGGATTTCGCCCGAGTGTCCTTCCAATGGTGCCTCTGCCGCTCACTCATCGCCGTGCCATCTGAAATTACGTCCTCGCTCGAAGACAGAAAACCTCGTCGTTCGACTAGTCATACCACTCTCTATCGCTCGGCTGTCTCGAGTTCTTGTTTTTTTCCCTTTTATTTTTCCTATTTTTCTTCTTCCCTTACGCTCACGATACGTACTAAGCGACCCCTAACACCCGGAAGTAACCCGCTAATCAATCCTGGTCGTTTTCTTCTGCCCAACCATATCTACTACACCACACGCCTTCTTCGCTGCTTCCAACATCCATACTTAATATCGGATCCTCCGCCGTTCGTCAAACTCCTTTTCTTGCCTCTCCTTGTCACCTCCAAGACCTTCCTGGGGGAGGCGAGAATCGATCTCACCCCCTTGCCCTCATCGTACGTTGGCGCCTATCCATCAGTCCATCATCAATCGCCTTCTCAACAATATTACCGCAGCGTCAAGGCTAACAAGAGGGTAGGAGACAAAAAAAGAAACAGGGAAAAAAACAACGTTCGGCGAGTGAGAAACGAAATACACAGAAAAAAAATATCTAGTGGAGAGAAGAGGGTGCGACACATGTTCGCATAGCTCGATCTACCAGTCATGGCGGAACAACACAGTGTTCCAGGCGGCAACACTGCTGCATCGATGACCCCACCTGCCAGCGCTGACGGAGAGAAGATGCACCTTCATGGGATCAATTCTTGCTCGACTTCACCTCGTCCTTCCATCGAAGATGACGGTACCTCTCCTATTCTGGAAGATATCCAACCGGATCATTATTATGAGGGCGGGAGAGTACCGGTCTTTAAGCCGGTTCGTTTGCATATCATAGCTATCATATATTGGCCCTCTTTTTATTTCACAAGGCACTAATTCTGAATGCTTCTTTCTCCAGACCATGGACCAGTTCCGAGACTTTCGAGCTTTCATTCGCTGTATTGACAAATATGGCATGAAGTCGGGAATTGTAAAAGTGGTTCCTCCAAAGGAGTGGTGAGTACTGCAGGCTTTAATGACACATATTATTGGCTTTGCAAGTCGATCTAGAACCACGAGTCGTTTGATTAGTGTTGAAGCTTGTCATGCTGACTCTTGACAACTACAATAGGACGGACTCGCTTCCTGCCCTAGACGAGGCTGTCAAGACCATACGCATCAAGAATCCTATCGTCCAGGAATTTACAGGGTCTCACGGAACCTTTACCCAGGCAAACATTGAGAAACAGCGGTCATACAATCTTCCACAGTGGAAAGCTTTGTCTGAAGAAATCAGTCATCAGCCTCCGGCTAGACGGGGAGAGAGACGTTGGACCCAGGGGAAAACCCGTGGTACAACAAAAGCTCACGGTAACAAAGCTGAACCTCAGAAACGCAAAACAACTGTGAGCAAGCGTAAAGCCAGTGAGGAATTGCCTGAACGCCAGGATGATGGTCAAGGATCCAAGCCTGAAAGCCCTCCCACCCCTGTGTCCCCGGTTTCCAAGCCTGTCAAAGCCAAGTCCGAGGAACTAAGTGATGGAGAGCCCCTACCTGCCCCAAAGCCAAAGGGCAGACAGCCCAAGTCCGTCTCTGCTCGACGGAAAAATAACCGGGATGAGCAAGATGACTACATTGATGAAGAAGCTTTCATCGATTTTGACTACCATCTCTCCAGTAACGAAGAGTTCACCGCTGAAAGATGTGAAGAACTCGAAACCGCTTATTGGAAATCTCTTATGTATAACAATCCCATGTATGGTGCTGATATGCCGGGCTCCTTGTTTGATGATGCCGTAACTTCATGGAATGTTGCCAACCTGCCAAATATTCTGGATGTCCTCGGCCAAAAAGTCCCTGGTGTGAACACCGCCTATGTTTACCTTGGCATGTGGAAGGCCACTTTCGCTTGGCATCTTGAGGATGTTGACCTCTACAGCATAAACTACATCCACTTTGGTGCTCCTAAACAGTGGTACAGCATCTCACAGGAAGACCTTCCACGTTTCGAGGCAGCGATGCGGAGTAAGTTCAGATGGTTAATATATACATGGATGTGCAACATAAAGTACTGACTAGCATAACTTCTCGTAGGTATTTGGCCAACGGACTCGAAAAACTGCAGCCAGTTCTTACGGCATAAGACCTACCTTATTTCCCCTACCGTCCTCAAGTCTCAGTACGGCATCACCGCGAATAAGCTAGTCCACTATGAAGGCGAGTTCGTTATCACGTTTCCGTATGGATACCACTCCGGGTTCAACTTGGGATACAACTGTGCGGAGTCAGTCAATTTTGCTACAGAAAGTTGGCTCGATTATGCCCGTATCGCCAAAAAATGCCACTGCGAAACGGATACCGTCTGGATCGATGTCGAAGAGATCGAACGGAAGCTACGGGGCGAATCTACTCCCGAGTACTACGATGAGACCAGAAGCGAGCAGTATGAAGGTGCCTCTGACCTTCTCACTCCGCCTCGAAGCGTCCCAGAGAAATCCACACGGCCTAGGAAACGGAAAGTTGATGGTGTCGAGCCTAAATCCAAGCGTGCTAGGTTGCATTTAGATTCGCCAAAGAAGCCGCCATGTGTACTATGTCCAAATAGTATGGATTACGAGGAGCTTTTGCCGACCGAAGGCGGTCTATCACAGGCACATAGACGATGTGCCATGTTTATCGAAGAGACCTCTATTCTTAAGGACGACTTAGGACGTGAAATCGTCTGCGATATTGACAAGATTCCCAAAGCAAGAATGGGATTGAAATGCTTGTTCTGTCGTGAGGTAAAAGGTGCCTGCTTCCAGTGTATGTATGGGAAGTGTGCTAGGTCATACCACCCTACATGTGCATTGCTTGCAGGTGTCCAGGTAGAATTTGGTGAAACTTCCGTTGTTGCGGATGATGGCCAAGAGTATTCAGTCCCGGCTATCGACTTAAAGTGCAAGTACCATCGACAGAAGAGATTTGGTTCTCTCCCATCCCAGGCGCTTGATATGGACTCGAAGGTTTTGGAGACCGCACTCAAGCTGAAGCCAGGGGACTTGATGCAATTTCAAGCTGATAAGGAGATCAACGGAGCTGTGGTGTTGGAAAACCGCCCATCGGAGCGCTCATTGATGTTGAAAGTGCTTCCACGAGGGTAAGTATTATTTCAGTTTATCGTTTGCCGCCATTCGCTAATCACCTTCTCTTTCTTCTTTCTTTTCCAGTGACGTGATTGAGCTTCCATACCGCTGGACCTTAATAGTTAAAAAGACGAATTTCCCCCCACTACCCCCAAATATCCTGCCTCTCCCTGCCCACCTTTCCCGAAAGCCCGATTCGAGAAACGATTCAAATTCTTCCATGCCATCTCATGGAATGATATTCGGTGATACTTCTTCCAGCTACCGCTGGGAGGATTTTATATGCGAGCAACCCCCAATTAATCCGGATTCCTGTACAGTTGATCTGACAAAACCGGAGACCCTCTGGTATTATATTGGCAAGACCTCCACGGACTGCCGTGCCCAGTATACCCATAATGTGGATATTTCCATTCATAACCCTAGGTCAAATTTCCTTGAGAGTGTAAGGACGGTCAGAGCATCCACCGTTCCGACTAAGCCCCTAGGCCGTCCTGTGTATAATTCGAACCCGGTCGTTTCCGGACCCCCTTCCGTTGCTCGGCCCATTCTAGGATCGACAACTACGGCAGCTATACCCCCGCCAGCACAGTCCACAAGGGCGGTGTCTCCAGCGAAGTCTCAGACTTCCAACCCCCAGACTAACGATGGCGTTCCCGTGTGGAGCCCAAGTGATAGTGCAATGAAGTCTACCATGGCCCGTAGACTTATTGCTTCCATTACTGAACATGCCAATGCAACTGCTGGATACACTATTGTTAATCCTGACTTTGTGGTGCAGACTCTTTTAGGCGATGACACCTCGCCAATTCCGAAGAACGGCTTGGAAAAGCTTAGAACCTCCATGTCCGAATCGCAGGTCCCTGTCAGATCCCTAGATGGAACAGTCTCCTACCAACCGTTGAACATGGAAGCCGACGACGTCGATCATCTGATTCGAATGCTTCGTTTCGCCGTGAGCAGCCTCACCAGTGTCGTTAATGTGCCAGAGAAACCCAAGGCTCCTGAACAGCAACCGGTGGTGGTGGCTCCTGAGCCTGTAAAGCCTCTTCAGCCCCAACCCCAAGAGCCTGTCGCCCAGCCGGTTACCGGAAGATGGGCATACCTGGAGCTGCAACGACGTCAGGCGCCGCCCGTTTACTGCTCGCCATATGCACCCGGGTTTGGGTTTTCTGATTATGCCAAAGGGGAATATGGACTAGTAGGAACTCCGCAATCATCTCGAAAAGAGCCTTTAGCAGCGGACTATTTTGCTAAGCTATCTCCAGAAGACCAGGAAAAGATAGTCCAGACATGTGGGCCGGTTCCCCCATCCTCGGAAAACTTCTCAACACTGGATGGCTCGATAATAGCAACACATGGCCCTGTAAATCAAAACCTCCTATTCCCTTCGACGGAAATTGCTGCGCCTAATATTTCCGCGGCCATGATCCCAGATAGCCATCTTCACCCTCTATCCGCCTTCGACATGACTCTCCGCGCCGACTCTCCTGCTTCAAGTTTCAACCGTGTCCCGCTCCATTACCAATCTCCTCAGGAATTTGGTAGTCACTTAGACCACGAGTCCTCCTTACTTCCACGCCATCTCCACGACCACCACGATCTTTTCGGCGACCAACAAGCTAACACGCGGTTTTGGCAGAGGAGTGTGCCGTGGAATGATGTTGATACTCCATCCCATGATGAGGAGCATAGGCCCTTCTTTGGTCCTCATCTACGCCCTCCTGGGCATGAGTACGCTTCCTCGGACATGGAGTTTGGCAAGGGACCTGGGTCACTTCATTCGATGGATATGGCTGGATTTGGTTTTGATGGGCCAGATGATCTTCTTCCGGATCCGAGCCCATAAATCTGTCTACCTGCTACCTGGCAATTCGCGCTGTATTTGATTACTCTCTGCCTGTAATGGCGTGCATATATCTCGGACCTTGCGCATGTTCCTATCCTACGGGTGCTTCTTTGCCTTCCTTAAATATGTTTTACGATAGAGCCCTTTTGTTTCCTTTTTGAATTCTATGCGTTGCCTACCGCCAATTGGCTTAATCTCGACAATATCGTCTTTTTACCTCTGTCGGTGGTGCTGGGCGGGATAATTCCCATTTGCCTGCGATTTCCTTTATACCTAAACCAACACACCCAAAAACCTATCCACTCTTTGGTTCCTTTACCTGCGTCCTATACCGACCGATAGCGAAGAAAGCAAAGCTTCAACAACTCTTGTCTAAATCTTCTACACCCGGTTACCGTCTCGGCCACCTTGATCAATCAGCTTCAACAACGCTACGGAATAAAAATCCTTAAAGCCTGCACAACTCATTCACGACGATGATAACTATTGTTTTCTCCCGCCAACACCACCAATTAACGCACGACAATACCATTACGAATATCAAAGTCCCCTTTAGCCCCTTGTGTACATTTGTGTTCCTGAAGCGTTTCATTCCCACGAAAGTCTCTAAGCCCATGTTCTTCCCCCAAAAATAAAGAGAAAAAGCCTGTTTCCATGACTCCTGTTGTATTTTCCATACGGTCTACACCCCCTACCTTCCACTGATCCTCCACTCGCCGGTGGCCACACACGCTGCAAATCCGTGGTGGCTCGGCGATGCTATATCCATCACCCGTCCTCTCTGGCTGGTTCGCACTGTTTGATTTCTCCGCCGATTTACCCTAGAACCTCTCCCATTTCACCCAAAACCCTGTTTGCTTATTCTATGTCCCTTCCTTGGCTTGTGGTTCTTCTTCATTGTTACATCTGTTTCTCCTGCCTTCCGCATATCCATTGCCGGATGAATCTGAAACGGTAATATGGGGATTGGAGCACAGTAACGATGATGTCTAAGGCCGTCAGCGAAGGAAATGGGATTTGTCAAAATAAGCGCCTGTTTCTTAAGGCACACCAAAAAACAATAAAATTTTCTTCAAGCAATTCACCCGTAAATGCACTTAGTATCCCCTGCAAGCCTAACAGTTTTATCTAGCCGTGGACACCAGCTCAACTAAGTGTTTACACATTAACTAGGGTATCAAATAGGGCGTGCAGGAATGTTTAACCGTATATTATGGAATTTAGCTAAGACTTAGGTTTACTTATCTAAATTTAAAGTCTCTAGCAAGTACTTACAGGGACAGTGAACGATGAACAGGGACCTTGACCATTAGTATCACCATTGGTAGTTCTGTTTGAGAGACCGAGATTAGTGACAGTACAATAGAAGGAAATCCCTCCTCTTGAAAACATAACCCCTGCCTCAAATCACCCTCCCTTCCTCTTCTAAAACGCTCTCATTCTACCAAACCTCCCTTATCATCAGCCCTCATTATTTGATAGTTCCCCATTTGAAGATGTCCTTCCTCAAAGGCACCATTTTTCGACGCCGAGGTGGTAACGGTAAAAACGACGACCCTCCTGGCAATAACGACAAGAATAACCCACTTGAAAATCAATATCGTGTGGCGACCGGAGGCGGGGGCAAGGAGTCAGCTCCCACAGCGCTGAAGGAACACCCTGAGGATATCAAGCAAAACATCGACGCTGTACGGTCGTTCCTAGCCGCACGTTTGGCTATAAGATGCTACTCATGTGCATCAAACATTACAGAAAACTTTTCTGTCCGGGACTGGGTACGTCGTTGGTCTGAAGGGGCCCAAGGCAATCCCGCGAAAGGATGTTACCTTTGTGCTGCGACATGCTCTAGTTGCAAAGACCTGACATGCCTTGGCTGCGGCAACAAAGTTCGGAAATCTAAAAATCCCCTTGAAATCGACGGATACTACATAGACTGGTGTTGCCGTGACGGGAGATTGTTTGGGATATGGCTTCTGTTGGCAAGATATGATTGTGTCGAGATACGCTGGCAGGCATCCTCGCCAACGACAGAGAGTAAGCAATCCCTAGCTAGGGTTAGTCATAGCCCAAACAATCGAAAGACACAAGATGCCAGGGGTATCGGGTATGCAGATGACCGCACTGGCCATTATAACCCCTTTGCAACCTTCTTTTATGATGGGCCAGGGTTTCCGCCGGTATATTCAAATAGGCCGTTGCAATTTCACGGCAGTGGTGAAAAAGAAGACGAGTTCGTAGGCAAGGTATTCGACTTCGTTGCTCGGATGATCCCTGGGTCTAGAAACAAGAATCTCCCTGCTGAACTTCATGCAATGTTACAGCTTGGATTGCTTTTGGACAAGGTTGCGGACTTACTGAGAAACGATTCCCTAGACGACGTAACGAAGCGCAGTCATGTGTATAAAGCAGCATTTGGCCTTGTTTCGAAGCTGAGTTCACATACAGAGTTAATCGACCTTGTCAAATGTGCTCGATATTATAAACAACAAACCCCCGGCCTTGAAATCCTTTCTTTACCGAAGTTACATCAGCATGGTAGTCCCCCACTCATACTGGGAGAAAAAATCGCTTCGGTTGGCGAGAGGTTAAAACAGCTAGCACGACAAAGCAGTATTGTCCTTGAATCTGCCGAAAGTCAAGATCTTTACACAAGAAGCGGAGAGAATCTTCTTTTCTGTTGTGAGAGCATTCTTTCGCTTTATACTATCATATCAGCAGATCAGGACAGTTCTGAGATACGTTCAAGAGTAAGTCCCCAGGAAAAGTGGGAATCTTTTCACCAGGAGCATGGGGTATCCCGAAATGAGGGAATCTTTGACCGGACTCATGCATACTATAGTAAAGCTATAGCTATGACGTATTCTAGCCCGGGCCGAATCAAACGGCTGGTGACTGAGTTAGCTAACATGTCAACATCTTTACCAATTGGGATCTTTGTCAAAATTAGTGAAAGTCGGCCGGATGTGATGAAATGTCTCATAATGGGGCCCCCCGATAGCCCATATGGATATGCGCTCTTTGAGTAAGCCCTGACCATAACCCCGATTATAGCAAGCATATAACTTCGAAACAGGAACTGACGGCGGCTAGCTTTGATTTGTTTTGTACTTCAGCGTACCCGAATCAGCCTTCACAAGTGCATTGCAGGACAGCTGTCGGTAAAACAATTAACCCAAATCTCCACCCAGATGGCAAAGGTAGGTTAGGAAATGTCGACGGAATTTACTCTTACAGAGAATCCGTCAACTAGAAGAAAGCTAGTGGATATAAGGCTAACGCTTGAGTAGTATGTCTCTCGCTTCTCGGGACATGGCGTGATGGAGATGCTGCGGCGCAATGTCAACCAGGCAAGTCAACAATATTGTCCGTGCTAATTAGCATTCAAGCGATGATTTTCACAGAAGACCCCTGGCGTAATGAGCCGGCCTACACCAGTGCAGTGGGCACAATGGCTGATATACGCGCCCAGCGATACGTGCAGAAGATTCAGCCCCAGATAGTCACTGCTGGGATGTTAAACTGGTTGACACAGCCCAGGCATCGACA
Organism: Nannizzia gypsea CBS 118893; assembly: GCF_000150975.2. NCBI lineage: Eukaryota > Fungi > Ascomycota > Eurotiomycetes > Onygenales > Arthrodermataceae > Nannizzia > Nannizzia gypsea. The sequence continues at coordinate 4,928,300 of NW_003345201.1, forward strand.
TGGAATCTGGCAAAGGGAGATTCGAGCGCATTTCAAGTATAACAAATCAAATATATTGGCAAAGGTGGACAAGTGGGAGAAAGAAAGCCCAGTGCTCAAATTTCGAGGTATTGTCCAGGAGTTAAAATTAGCGATAGAGGATATCAACCGACATTGACTGGATGAAACTGGTAGTCTTTGATAACTAGGTGTCAAACGGAGATCGATGATTTGATTGAGATATCTGTGCGCGGCCAAATGTAGGCGTAGCGAGGCTGACTAATACATATAATTTGACACTAGGTTATCTAAAAATTTGCCCAAATTTGAAGCATAGCAGACGACATCTTGAGTATAAGTATTATTACTGATCTGAGATTCTTTTGATCCTTTTTAATGCAAAACGTCTAAATGTTTCGTCAGATTTTGGTGCTTGTAGCAAGATAAACTAACTACAGCACTAGTCCATTTATGGAAAATACCCACAAAAAAATAGGGTTGTGGGGCTGATAACTTTAACAATTTATCTTTAAAGTTAAATAATTATCAAAAGGGCTGAGATAAAAAGAACATCTGGTAGTTTAGTTAGTGGTCCAGCAAGTTGAAAAGATACCTTTGATGATAATATGATGGTGTCTATACTCCGTATTTACTTTGCTTTCCAGCCTTTTCAATTTTCTTTATAGGTAGGTAAATGGCCATGGGAATTCTGGGGGTCATCTTTACTTCTTTTTCTTCATTTCTCTCTCCTGTCTGATTCCGAGAGGCTAGCAAGATGCCGTTAACGTGGATTCTGTTTTGTTAGTTGGTTTTTTGAGATGAGACTTCATTCAAGCAGTGGCTACTGAAACCATCATGCAGCCTAGCCTCCCTTTCCCAGCTTCTCTTTCTTCTTAAGCAAACAGAGAAATTAAAGCATCTACCCCCTACTGTCTATATAACAACACTATCAACCGTTCCTTAGTGATAACTGCAGTATTATTTACTCTTAGTTACATATCCTGCTTACCACCGCCGATGAACGAAGTATACGCGCCTATCACCGTCATATCCTGCTTTTAAATTGCTCTGACATTCGATCCTTCACCCGAAGTTTCGCTACCTACAATGGAGGTGTCAAGTAGAGATAAACAGATTCTATACTGTTCCTTATCTATGACATTTATGTGGTTTTCTATACTTCTGGGATATTTCATTAAAATTTACCAAGGCGACGACGATTATTTGACGCTCGCCACCACCGCCATGAGCCTAGTCGGATTATTATCTTCACTTTTCACAGTAGCGCTGGATATCTGTAACATGCGCCATAACATGAAGAAACAGCTGCTCAGTAGGTGATCTCTTCTGCATATTAAGCGTGTACTCCACGGCTAATACTACCTAGTATTAGAACGCCCACTTCAGCACAAGGAAACCCAGAAGCACTGAAGCAAGTCTTCTTCATGCGGTGGTCAGAGACGTTGGCGGTCAGCGCAACAACAGGAGCCAGGAATAATCGATCTTAAGTCGCACCCTGTTGTCATTCAAATGTGACCGGACATCTGCGTATCGCCCTTTTCCTTGTCATTTGCCAAAGAATTATGTGACCTCAAAGTTCTCCATACGATGCCGCCACTCCTCGGCAACTCTGTTGGCTATACGAATGCTCGTATCTTGTTATCTTCCGACCGGGCTGGAGGCACGGAGGGAAGGGGAATTCAAAAGGCTGGGACCATTAACTAGTTAACAACAGCAACAAATAATAACATTTCACCATAGCCAGGTCTGAATCGCCTTCTGTGCTTCTCTTAAAACAGTGTTGGTCGGACGTAGCCAGGTTGTAGCTGTGGGGTTGGGAATAAAATAAGCAGCCTGTTAACTCAGCTGCAGGCCTCATCCCTGGAGCTGGCAAAAACGAAGCGAAGAAAAACCAACAACCCCGGGTTTTTACCGAGCCGGTAAAGAGGAGCCCTTGAGGAGGAGCAGGCGAGCATCTCTTTCCTCTCCTCCTCCTCCTCCAAGCCGCTCGCATCGTCTGGCGCACTGCTCCCACACCTTGCTCTCTCCATCCATGGAACACCCAGTTAACCAGCCTGCTTGACCGTTCTGCCCTCCCCAGAAGATGACGAAAGCGCCGGTGGAGGAGGATGGAGGGAGGACACGGAGGGCGTCTGAGGACGCAACTGCGAACGCTGCCTTAGCGAAGATGGGATATAAGAGCGAGCTTCCTCGAAACCTGGGGATGATGAGCGTTCTCGGACTGTATGTGCTCTCATCCATCCTCGCCGTCTTTTCTATTTCACACTGCCATGCGATTCCCCCAGCTAACTGGCTTGCCTCGAGTGACATAGGTCTTTCGCTATCATGGCAGCTCCCTTTGGGCTGAGTACGACGCTATATATTACTCTAACTGACGGGCAATCAGTTACTATAATATGGGGCTGGGTGGCTGTCACTCTAATTTCGATCGCCATCGCAGCCTCACTCGCCGAGATCTGCTCCGTATACCCGACTGCTGGAGGCGTGTACTATTGGAGCGCGATGCTGTCCACCCGCGAGTGGGCGCCGTTGATGTCCTTCATTGACGGCTGGCTGACTCTTGTGGGAAATTGGACGGTAACGCTGAGCATCAACTTCTCTGGGGGCCAGTTGATTTTGAGTGCGATTTCGCTCTGGAAGGAGGACTTCGTGCCGAATCAGTGGCAGACGATCTTGACGTTCTGGGCTGTAATGCTTGTGTGCGCATTGGTAAATATCTTTGGATCGCGATATCTCGATCTCATCAATAAAATATGCATCTTTTGGACTGCCTCCAGTGTGTTGATAATCATGGTTACCCTGCTCTCCTTGTCTGATCATCGGAGGAGCGGGAAATTCGTTTTTACGCACTACGATGCGTCTGCTAGTGGATGGTAACTATGCACGCACTTCTCTTTGCTCCTTTTTAGACAGTTGATTGTGGCTCATTATATCTGACATTTCATTTGACCAAAACTAGGCCGACGGGATGGGCGTTTTTCGTCGGTTTACTGCAACCCGCTTACACACTGACTGGCTATGGGATGGTTGCAGCCATGTGCGAAGAAACGCAGAATCCACACCGAGAAGTCCCCAAGGCGATCGTCCTTTCCGTTGTCGCAGCCGGTATAACCGGCCTGGTGTACCTCATCACCTTGCTCTTCGTCCTCCCGGATGTCAAAATGCTCCTTTCAGTTGCTAATGGCCAGCCAATCGGCCTTTTGTTCAAGACTGTCACCGGCTCTGCAGCAGGTGGTTTTGGCATGCTCTTTTTAATCATGGGAATCCAGATATTTGCTGGAATTGGCGCCCTTACGGCGGCAAGCCGTTGCACATACGCCTTTGCTCGTGATGGCGCTATCCCAGGGTCTCGGATCTGGAAACAGGTAAGTAAGCGTTTTGGCGTCCCGCTATGGGGAATTATTCTCTCTACTTTAGTGGATTGTCTCCTCGGGTTGATCTACTTTGGCTCTGCTGCAGCATTCAACTCCTTCACCGGTGTGGCTACCATCTGCCTCTCAACGTCTTATGGCTTACCAATTCTGATCTCCCTCATCCGCCGTCGAAAAATGTTCAAGAATGCGCCTTTCTCGCTAGGGAAATTCGGATACTTGATAAACATGACCACCATATGTTGGATATGTTTCTCTACCTTTCTTTTCTGTCTCCCAGTGTCCTTGCCAGTCACGCCTTCCAGTATGAACTATGCTAGTGTTGTATTCGCTGGGTTTGCCACTATCAGCGTGGTATGGTACTTTGTTAGGGCACGTAAGGCGTTTACAGGCCCTCCGATGTCTATGGATGAAGCCGGGAAAGACGAAGCTGGTGTGTTGTCTGGTGCAACAGTGCCTCATATGGAGGATGGAGTTATGACTTTGGATAACCCAAAATCCGAGGAACTGCATGTGGAACATCAAACCAAGTCAGGTTGATAATGTTAATGAAGAGAATATTTATCTATTTAATTATGTTGCATTGATCGCCGCCAGTTAATGATATAGTGATTCGCCAGCGCTCCTAGAAAATAAGAATTAGAGGAAAATATCTAACAGTCATACACCCCCTTAAATGTCCATTTCACGCTTTTATATCTCGTCCAACCATTTGTATGATGGAGACCGAAAGCTCTAACGGTATTAGCACCGCGGAGATAAAATGCTGTGGTGTGTCTTGGTTGGCAGGGGTTGCTGAAGCCGACGAGCGAGCCGCGGCTTTCTTAAGCCCCTGTACGACATTAATAGTTACTATGCATATCTTATTCCTCCACTATATAGCACACACCAACACCTCTCCCGTCCGCCTCCAGACCCTGGAAAGGGGCAAATAAACTCCACTTAGCTTACTCTTTCTGACACGTATATGTATCAAAGGAGAAGCGCCATGTCTGTGTCCTCGGGTATTCAACGCCGAATCAAATTGTGGGGGCAGCCGAGTACCGAACAGCAGCTCTTATATCATGCAGACAGCTCCTGTCTCCCGTCACTGTTCTATTCTACGGCCGTTTACTTCTTAAGAGGAAGAATATTCACAGAAACCTGAGCGCCTCTACATGCCAATCCGCGAAAGAGTCTCCCAAATAACCGGCATCATGGAATCAGGTTCTAAGCCTTCAAATGACCTACCATGGGATCCAAACAATACCAAATTCCCTACCCGCAAAAACCTTCCTAATATCCCTGGAGCTCCTAAAGGCGCTGCCTGGGTCTGGGGTAAGGATGACAATGTGGGTGTATTGCCATTACTTTTGTATAGTATAATACTAACAGTATCATAGATTGGAAGATTGAACCTGCTCACTCCAACTCGTGTCAAGGCAGCGGCCGCAGAAATCAAAACTGGAGAAGTTATTCCTCTAGAGTGAGTGTCTGAAATGCGGTATATACGAAGGATAAAGTGAAATAATGCTGTAGAATAGTCTACCGTTCAACGTTCCGGAGACTCCAGGCTTCGCCCGAGAGAAGTTCGTGCATACTATCAAGACGATTGTCGAAGGCATTGCATATGACGACTTATACGAATTAAATACCCAGTTTGGGACACAGTGGGACGGATTTCGACATGTGAGTGCCGTTCATCTCCTTAGATGTATAAGATACCCTGGCCTAATGAGTTTTTCCCCATCAGTTTGCTCACCTGGCTTCTGCCAGTTTTTATAACGGCGTGAGTATACCCTCTCCCAATAATATTAACGATACGACCACTAAACTCTACAAATAGACAAAAGGGGAAGACATAAAAGGACCAAATGCCAATCATAAATGCAGTATACATCACTGGGCCGAGCACGGTATTACTGGCCGAGGAGTTCTGCTCGACTATCGATCCTATGCAAAAGCCAACGGGATCGATTATGACCCTTATACCCCACATGCCATTACTTACGAGGAGCTTGTCAAGTGTGGGAAAGCTCAAGGCATCGATATCCGACCAGAAGCCCAAGGTGGAGATATAAAAGTTGGCGACATCCTACTGATCCGATCAGGGTGGGTTGAAAGCTATCACGAACGCAGTCCGGAAGAGCGCGAGGCTCTTGCTCTCCGGCCACACTCTGCCGGGCCAGGCGATGGACAAAAGTACGCTGGTGTTGCACAAGAAGATGATATGCTCGACTGGCTGCATGATTGTTACTTTGCGGCTGTTGCCGGGGACGCACCGGCCTTTGAGCGCTGGCCAACCCCCGTATCGTACTATCTGCATGAATACATACTGGCCTTGTGGGGGATGCCACTTGGTGAGATGTGGGATCTCGAGAGACTTGCGAAGAAATGTCGTGAGACCGGTCGTTGGTTTTTCTTCCTGACAAGTGCCCCTTTTAATGTTCCAGGTGAGTTACACAAACACCCTTTTATATTGTTCTATTCCCCGTTCCTCTTCGGAAAAGATCCCCTCCTAGCTAACCCTTGGTGATATTCAGCTGGAGTGAGTACCAGGTCGAATTCAACAGCTATTTTCTAGTTCCACCCAAGCAGAACCAGTATATTTAGATGCCCTGCAGAGAAAATAGGAAATACATACAGTTGTTCTCATGGATTATTTGCAAGTACACATTATTACTGTGAAGCTTTTCACTATTGCACAGCCTTCCTTCGCGAATAACTAGGTACTGTATAAGCAGTAAAATGTCCAGCATTCTCCATTGGAGCAAGGCGTTCTCAAGCCAAAACCTTCTCCATGGCAGCACGATACGCATCCATCGCGATATCACCCAACTCCTTTCCCAAGCTGACCCTTCTAACTCCCATATCAGTCAACTCTTTCACGGTCAAATAACCTGGCCCGGTCTTCAATCTCGCATTCCAAAGTCCATCGAATGCATCAACACACATCTGCCCTTCCTCCTTTGACACTCCACGCCCATGATTACCACCCCAGACGAAGACACAAAACGCACCGGCCTCCAGGAAGGCCTTGCCCCTTGAGATAGCTTCTTCTATTGTCCCACCGTGCCCCAAGACATCCGTTCGCGCATTAATGACGAAATCAGGGACACCAAGCTCGGCTGCCTTAGCCATGACTCTTTTAACACGGTCCACGGCTTGAGCTAAAGGCATGCACTTTCCCGTTTCATTATCTTCATCCTCGAGGTTGCATCCTACCACACCAGCTTCAATGAGTGATGTGATTGTCTCCTCGAGTCTGTCTCCCCATCCGTCACGCATGTCGACGGAAAGTGGGATGGGGTCTTTATTGTCTCTGGCTGATATGTGACGGTTAATGACACCAACAATATCTTTGGCCGCCATGGCAAGCATCTCTGGTTCAAGTTCTTCGTCTGGCTTCCCGTGTACTGCTGCCACGGCGAAACTGCTGGTTGCCAAAGCCTTTGCTGAATGTTCACCGTTGCTCCCCTTGTGACTAAGGACAATGTCTGCTGTTCGACCATCATAGACATTGCAGAGAACCAGTGGGTCGCCTTTCTTATGAAGGCTCCGAAGGAAGAGTGCACGATCGTTCTGGGACATCGCTGCGGGCATAAATAATATGGGGGAGATGGGGTGGTATCTTTTTTTAGAGCCTCTTTTGGAAACAAAGGATTCAAGTGATTTTGTCAATTGAGTACAAACAAGGAGCCATCTTCAATCAAAGGATGATGGGTCTATTTATGCTTAAGGCAGCCGCGTTGCCGACGCTCTCATCCATCTGATATTATCTGCAGCAACAAATGATCAACAGAGGTGACTCACGCGGCCTCCACATCACCGGAACTCGGCACCTCTTTTTCTCTTCACTCTCATATCCCTCCACCGCCGTCCGTCTCGTTCTCCTTCTTCTCGCGCCCTTGTGTTCGTTTCCCTGCAGAAACCGACGTGGCTGAAGCAGTTAAAAAGTGGAACGCGAATGGGACGCGATATCACGTGGGACAAGGGCCTTTAATTGGTTTTTTGCTTTCTTTTTCGGCAATTTCAACATCAAACATCAATAATACGAGGAGCAGAGGGGTCATGAGAGGATGTTGTGATGCGTTAGATGGCCCGAGACTTGTCGAGAGATCTTCAAAAACGAGAAGGCCTTATAAGATCCACCGAAACTCTTCCGCTCCTGGCCCGTCTTGCAGTCTCTTTGTCGGCACATCCCTCGCTGACGTTTTGTGGCCAGCTCGGCGGTTACGCCGCAGATTATCCCATGCCATGTAGAGGCCGAGAAGAAGAGTAATGCAGGCACCGGTTGCACCAAAGACAGCGGTGGTGACTAATGCTGGCTCATATTTTGGTTTGTCCTTCTCACGGAAGATGTTGCTGCTCACTAACCCCATGAGATTGGCCAACGAGACACCCACGGAGGTGAGCAAGATGCGGCGCCCCTCATGAGCAACATTGTTGTTGTACCATGTACTTAGCAGCACCGAAGGTGCAGAAGTGCCCCATGTCATCATGAACGCGCCAAAATAGGCGAGCTGTATGTTGTTCTTGATATCGTCAATTGAGGCATAGATCATGAATCCGCTGAAGCTGAGGAGGAAACCCAAAACGATGAACGGCGAGCGCAGTCTAGTGGCATCTGAGCAAAAGGCTAGGATGAGAAGCATGACTGCCCCAGTACAATTTGGTGCCACTGTGTAAAGGTTCGTTTTTACTGTTCCGTAACCCAGTCTCTGTATAATCTGGGGTAAAAACAAAGCGACAGATTGCAAAGGAACACCGATGCAGATCTCAATTAGGATAAAGCAGTATGAAGCTGGCTGTCTCAATATCCCAAGTGCATCCCAGAAAGAAAACTCTTCATTGACAACAGACGATGAGTCGACCTGTATTCGATGGAATGCGAGAGCCTTTTCGTCTGCATTGAGGAACCTTGCCTCAGCTGGCGTCCGAGGAAGATACCAGAAAGCGAATATTGAGAAGCATACTGTGCATGCTCCCTCGATAAGAAAAAGATAACGCCATCCTTCCAACTTTGTGCTGGGGAGTTGGAATACCGCAAACGCAAGCAAACCGGAAAATGCGTTTGCTATGTTCGACGCAGCATAAAATATGGCGAGGCGCCGTGCTAGCTCTCCCCGCCGATAGAAGGTTGTCAGATAATAGATAACTAGAGGGAGAAAGGCTGATTCAGACATCCCCAATAGCCAGCGGATGGCAAACAGACCACCGAAGTTGCGGGTGGCAGCAGAGAGAAGAGTCAGGGATCCAAAACAGAACATGCATATTGGTAGGACGCGAGCGGGACCGTATTTCTTGCCCAGCATGGCAATTGGAGGCGCGAAAATAACATAAGGTATGAAGAATATCGACAGCAATAAGTTGTATTCTCCATCTGCGAAACCGAGATCTATCAACACTCAATAGGTCAGTTCTGAGAAAACGAAGGTAAGTACTTGATGATAGTAGTGAAATATGTACCGTTGCTGAGCCCGTTGGTCTGCGCATTTCCGATGTTTGCTTTATCCAGTGCGTTAAAAAGATCTGTCTCGGTCAGTTGGCCTTCGCTCGCAGAGTAAACAGAGGTAGTAGCAAACATACACATCAACGCCAGCACAGGCAGAAGCCGGATATCTAACCGAAAACAGAGTGCCCCTTCTTCTTCCCGTTCAGCGACATAGGCCGTTGTATCACCTCTATTATCATCATCACCTGCGGTAGGGCCATGCTTGGCTGAGGTCTCACAGCTTTTCTCAGTGTAGCAGTGGCTGGCTGACTCAATGTTTTCTGCTCTGGGGCTGTGTCTGGACGGCATAGTATCGGCCATTTATGACGTTCTCTCTAGCTCACATAGGGACGATGATATTTTGGGAGAATAAGAGGTGGCTTAGCGAAGAAGCCTGATTGACAAGAGTATCTCTGGTCCAGGAGGTGGGTGGTGGTCCTGAAAAGAAGGTTGATACCATTTTGTTTGTTACATAGTTTGTTGGAAGACCCAACTGATATTCCAGTCTTGACATGAGCCATTGTCAGACATCATTGTTCCAGATTGGATAGGCTATCAATGTAAAGAACTTGTTTATAGAGCCTATCCGCCCATTGTAGCTTTCGCTCTTATAGCCCTGAGTTTTCAAGAAGACAGACTAAGAATAGAAAATTGAAGCCACGCATATGATTCTTTGAAGAGGCGTACTCTGACTATACCATTGACGATAGTAAAGAGAAGTATGTTATTTTAATTCTTAGAGACCTTGGAATAGATAATTTCTATTATAGATAAAGTTCTCAAAGTGCCCATAGATTGGATAACCTAATTACCACGAAGGTTGGACAGCAGAAGGTAAAGCAGATTACTGGGAAGAGGATAGGTCGAATAAATTAGCTGTCTCGTTTCCCGTCATTCAATTTTAAGAGGTAGTACAGCTACTCTGAACTAGCCCGATCTCACGTTTTTCTGCGAGTATCTCTCGATATCCAGGGTATGCAGGGGAAGAAAAGCTGGTCCCTACACCAAATAAGCCCAGGTACACTGCATTGCGAGTCATGAATTGAAAACGAATATATTCGTCTCCTGTGACTCTTGGCCAGGTAAAAAGTGTGCATGAACAAATAGGATATTATCAGTATTCAACGATTACAGTTAGGAATCTCAACTATACCCATGATAGCCCGTTTGTCATCCCGTGGCTAGGGGATGCATGTGTGCCACTCCCTCCAAGAAGACAAGGTAACACCCAAGAACCAGCCTATCTCAGCATCTGAGCGTGCTCTTTGATCCCTCCAGATGCAAGAATATCAAGCTTTATCGACTACTATTAGCGTAGGTGGCTGAACATCCCGTGTATCAAGGTGAGAGGGCAGCGGGATGGGTTTCAAGGTTTTGCGAGTCAGGCTGCTTAGGGGACAGTAAATATGGGTATAATATACGGAGTAATGGATGCTAATACCTTGCTGCTGTGAGATGTGTTGGCATGTCCATACTTGCAGTACATGGGACTATTGGTAGTATCACTTTTGCTATCCATCGGGATAACCTGGTCAGCAGGGGGGCCGACTAAGGCCACTTCTCAAGGAACAGGATAACTATGGAGCCGACAGAGAATGGCTGCGTCTATAGTACCAAATCAGACCACAATGTACATCGAGTAACATAACCATTTGAGTTGATGAGAACCAGCAACGACTTCTCATGCATCATAGTGGTCACAGCGTGAAATGAGTCTTTGGAGCCCAGCCTATAGGAGGCACATGGTTAGCCACTATAGATACTGTGGTTTGCTACGGGAGGGGGAAGACATGGATAACTAGTTATGTACCTATAGTTATCCCACCTACTTCCCGTGGAGCACTGCTGCAGATGTTCGTGCAGTGCATCATGCATGCTCTCTGTATCCTGGCTCCCAGCATCGGCGCTTGTACTCCGTAGTTGCTGTAGTTGCTGTGTATGTATGCCTGCTGCCTCGAGGTAGAGGTACCCGCCGGCCACCTAGCACAGGGCCCCTTGTCTGTATCCATGCAAAAGCTCATCTCACTGGCTTTCGCTTTAGTGACCAGGCCCACCATGGTCCTCCCTGAGCACGACAGCAACATGCTGCGCCTGGCATAAGGGACCGTCCCCCATGGTCGTCGGCAAAGGGTCTGACGCACGAGAAACTTGCTGTAGGCTTTCGTGAGAAGGCCGCTGTGACTGCTCTGGATGCTGCAGATCCCATGCATAAGATACGGACATGTACTTTTCATCTCGTCTTCTCTCTTTGTTTGTTCTCAGCTAGCCTCTCCTGGGTTGCTGACGCCTGCCCTGGCCTGGTGACGCTGTTAACTAAGCTGACGGGCTATGTTTGCTGCTGCTGCTGTCGTCACCGCCGCTGCTGCACGCTCTCGCCAAAGCCTGGCCTCCCTCGCTTCTCCATGTCTTCTGCCCGTTTAACCCCCTGCGCTGCGCTGAGCTGCACTGAGCTCTGCATTCGGCTTCTCTCTCTGCATCGACTCCTTGTCCCCCTTTTTTTTACCTTTTACTCGCCCCCACATAACGCGGGACAGAGCCAGAGCTGCGGGTTTCCCAGCAAACTTTGTTGGCCTCAGGTTGGATATTGAGTTTCATGTGGCATTTTTTTCTTTTACATCGCTTAACCACAAGTAGGTAGAGCGGCTGAGCATGAGAGGGCCGCTGAGTATAGCGTGGGGGACCAAAAAGGCCGGATTTTCTGATTACAGACACGGAGAACCAATATTGGGGGAAAACAGGGGAATGGTGGTAGATAAGGATGTCTATTAACTAACTAGTCAGTTACCAACTATTGCTCCAAAACAGCCAGCCAGAACGAACCAGACACCGGACAAAAAAGGACCAGAAAGCCAACTCAAGGAGGACAGAGATATTAAAGAAGGGTGTGAAGTAATGGAGGCCCAGAAACAAGGAAAAAAAGACCGAGGAAAGACAAAAGAGAGGTCATAGATCGTTAATGGGTGTTGATATTGGCCAGGGAAAGGGGTGACGAGTACAGCTACAGCGCCTTCTCGAAGTCAACTAGCTCCTTGAATTGTGTAGTATACGAGTCCCTGGCCTCTTTAGTTGGCCGTGGAAGAGGGCGCCTCGCGTATCCTCCATAGCCAAAATGTGACTGCATGGCCGACTTGATGCCGACCACGCCGCTCTTGATGGCCGCCCAGTCGCCTCTGGAAAGGACATCCTGCACCTCACGGGCCTCGTCCATCTTGCCGTCAGCATACAGGCTCAACAGTAGCATGCATGTCTTGGGTGCCAGGTTTGCAATTCCCCCGATGACTCCGGCCCCCCCGCCGATCAGGGTCTGGAGCGTAAAGTCGCCGGATCCTCCAAAGCAGAGGAATGTGTTGCTGTTCGCATTGCCATTGTTGATGCTAGCCATTTTGGCGCTCTGGTGCGTTGCTCGCTGGGCTGTGGCAACACGGTTGAGCTTGCCCGTGTTTCCGCAGGTAAACTTACACCCCACGATATTGGGATGCTTGCTAAGAGCGGCAATAGTATCTGAGTCCAGGTCGAGGCCTGAAGCGGCAACAGGGTAGTTGTATATCACGATCGGTATTGGAGAAGCATCAGCTACATCGGTGAAGAATTGCATAATCGTATCGGCTGCGAACAGCCCCCGGTAATACGAGGGAGCAAGAACAAGGGCAAAGTCTCCTCCGCTTGCATATGCATCGCAACAGAGCTGGATAGTTTCGCGGGTTGACTGGGCACTGCAGCCAACCATTAGTGGCATGCTAGTGTAGCCTGCGTTGTCGAGAGCCTGGCGGGTATTTTCTGTGACCAACTTCCGCTCCTCAAGGGATAGATGTATGGCCTCTCCGTTGGAACCGTGAACGGTAATGCCCGTCACGCCAGCCTCAGCCAGTCTTACAGCATGCTTTGCTGTCGCAGAGAGGTCAACGTCCTCTGTGCTAGGGTCAAAGAAGCAAACTGTTGGGACGTAGAAGCCAGGAATTAGGGTGCGGATCCCCTTAGTGACCGGCTGCAGGCTACTCCGGCCCATGACGTTGTCACCGTTAGGCATCGGAGGCATTGTTGGTAAGGATGAAGGGGACGAAGCAGAAGGTAGAGTGGACGGCATCCAAACCTGAACACGGCTCCAAAGTTTTATATCTTATAAGTAGAGAGAGAGGGTAATGATAATCAAAATATACAACAAAAGGGTTGGGCTTTGATGTGCGTGTGTGAGGGAGTCGGGAAAGGTATCAAAGGAGCCGGGCCCGTCAACCGTTGCGATAGTGAGTAAAAATTGGCACAGGAAGTCGAGCGAAGGAGTCTGTATAGATGGAGGTAATAACTAATGATAATATCGAGGGAACCAAAAAGGAAAAAATAAAAAGATCAAGATATCTCCCCTGGTTATATATGCATCCACTCTGTGCGCATGGCAACAACCCTGGAGGAAGAAAAGAAATAAAAGCAAGGGTCAAAGGTAAGGTCTCGGGAATTCAAAAGTGTTTGAAGGCAACGGGCCAAGGAGAGAGGCCACATCGGCGTTCGAGGCGTGTATTGCGGAGTGCTGCCGGGCCCTATACATGTCATGCCCAACTATGAGACCCGAAAACGAGGGACACAGCTAAAGGAAGGTGGAAAAAAAAAAGGAGAAAGAAGAAAAGAGTAAAGTGAGAGAGAGATTTGAAGCGAATCACAAGGCCAAAATATCGGTGAAAGGATAGCGTGGAAGGCCATGCTTGTCAAGGCCAACCTTAGCTCACGACCCGGTTGATTGGCATAGTTTGCGTTTTGTCATTATTTTGGTGTAAACTACATACATGGTTGGGGACCTTCCGTATATACGGAGCGTCCGTGGGGTGCGCGCGGCTTGTGGGTACCCCTTTTGGATACCGTGCCAGTCAATTTTTCGGGGGCCATCACAGCCCTTCTTTGCTAGGGACGGGGCCGTTTTTTTGCGCTTCGGAGCCGTTGGTTGTTTGTTGACGTTGCCCTTTGTTTGCTTTCGCCCCCTTTTTCCTCGGGTTCTTCCCTATGATATAGTTGGTTGTTTCTAATTAGCATCTGCATATCCAGCTGGGCATGGGAACAAGACAGAGAAGAAAGGACTCTGAATCAGAGCTGGAGTAGACAAGGAGAATGAGAAAAGAAAAAAGCAAACAGTCACACCGTGGAGAAAATCCTTAGGTCTGATCATCGAGAGAATAACATAGTGGCCAAGGGAGAACAGCAAGATACAGACGAAGGCCGATGTCCAATTCGTCGAATCAAACGAGGAAATGAGCTTGAAACGGCTATTTTCAGTTGTTCCACCCTCTATAATTTTGCTGTTTTCTTTTCTTTTTCCAGCCCGCCCTGCGAGGGCGACCCCCATGATATGTATGATACCATCGAAGTATCCATATAAGACATCGGGTACATCGTTCTATCACTTCTCGGTTGCTGTACGATTGTTCCACGATGCATGACAAACAACGGCTCCATAAAACTATAGTTAAAGTAGTTAATGGTCCCTTTAGTTTATCAAACGCCTCGGTTAAGGATCTTTGGCTCCCGTATCTTCTTTCTTTTTTCCCTCCTTAGTGCTTGCTGGAGAAATCTTGTTAGCTAATAAGTATTGCACGGAAGGGGCTTGTTTAGTTGAAAGGCCGGCGAAGGAAAAGAAAGGAAGAAAGAAAGAATTCTAGAAAAAAATGGTATATCAATATGAAGGATTCTCCGGAGTTACTCCATATTAGGACATCATTGCATCCAACCCATGGGCGTGGGATGCGATACACAAAGTATTTTTTCATGATGGCCAGGATGGGGCTCTCGGGGAATTGCACTCTGTGTCGTTCCTTTTTCTTCTTTTCTTCTTTTCTTCTTCCTCTTTTGCGAGCGGAGCATCGCATCAGCATCAGGCATGGATCGGGGGTGTTGGGAGAATTAGCGTTGGGTGATCACATCGTACTTAACGCTTCACTCTAAAGCTGAGATACGGAGTAGAAGGATGATGATGGGCGGAGCGAGTGAGATCGGAGGGTCCTGCAAGGGTGTCTGCCTGCCAGTCTATCTGGCGCAATCTGGCTTGTTGCCTCTTTGCCCATGGCCTGATTTACCGAGTCCTTCATCCTTAAGGCAGCTGAGCAGATGAACGGGCCGTTTCGGGATGACTATTCGTGGACATAGCCATGTCTTTGACCGCCCAGTTGGAGGCGGAATTGGTGGCTCATAGGCATCATCATTGACGTCAGGGCCTTGTCTAGAACAATGTGAGAAAAGCGCTGGTTCCTCTTCCTTCCCCTCTCTATTCTCCCTTTGCTTGATTTCTTTTTTTAAATCAGATTTTCTTCCAGCCGTTCTTTCTTTTTTTTACCTTCTTTGTCGTTTTTGCCTCCTCTTATTTTCTTTTTTTTCTTCGTTTTCTTCCCCTATTTCTTTGCTATTTTCCACGTGGAAGTTAGTGAGATATTTGCTTCTGTTCCAGTTCATGTCTGACAAGCAGGACAACGCACGCTTAATTGTTTCTTTCGTCTGATTGCTTGCTAGCTACTCCGTAGATACATTTGTACATTTGTACTTGACACCCCCTTATCCTACTCTCCAGTTGAGAAGGAGGAGGGGAAAAAAAGGGAGGGTGTGAATATAACTAGTGCTAGTTGTTTAAATATAAGCTGAACATTCAATCTCGACATCCGTGTTTCGTGGAAGGGTTTTGACCGCAACACATGTTCGGACCTGTGCTCAAGGGTCAGTGACTGGCCAGTAGCATCTAGACAGGCAGCTAAAGAAAAAGGAACGAGGGCAGTCAGGAGAAGGATAAGGCTATCGTTTACCGGCTTGGGCTCAAAGTTAAGGTACTGCGCGTAGACCTCGTTGACAGCAGCAAAGTCATCCATGTTGGTGAGGAAGACATTGACCTTAAGCAGCTTCTCCAGGCTCGACCCTGCAGCCTCCAGCACTGCAGTGATATTGCGGAATATCTGGGCCTGTTTGTGGTGTGTAAGTACATTAATACCATTTCATGTCATGCAGTGCCGGTCAAGTGCCCCATCTCCCTAGTCCCGCGGCCCCTCCAGCCCATCCTACTGGAAGACACGCCCGTTCTAGCAGAGAAGAAGGGGTAAGGCAAACACGTACAGTGCGGTCCTTGACGCTTCCTTCGACCAGCTCACGGGTAGCTGGATCAGTGCCAACCTGGCCGGAGCAGTACACGATGCCGTTGTGGATAATGGCCTGCGAGAACACTGGCAGCGGCGCGGGGGCCTTGTCCGTGAGCACAGCTTTTTTGGCAGACATCTTCTCGTCGTCTTCTTCTTCTCTGGTCTCTTGCTGTCTTCTCCCTGCTATCTATCTGCTTCTTCTCTTCTCTTCTTCTTCCCTTCTTCTCGTCTGATGTTGTCACTGCCAACGCTGCGTGGGGGATGATGAGATGTCGTTGCTGGCAGTTTGCCCGGCAGTTACTTACTTGGTCGACCAACTTAGTCAGCTCGTCCCTCCCCCTCACAGCCAGACGACCTCACCTTGTCAACAACAGCAGCGGCGGCAGGAAGCAAAGTTGATACATCCAGTTGCCCTGCAGGGAACCCTTGCAAGGATCTGTTGGCCGAGAGAAATATCCGGACGTGCGAGTCTGCGCCCTCTTTTGTCATTTCCACGGCAAACAACTGGATAGGATGGTTAACTAACCAGCCAACTAGTTAACCATCTCCAAAGGGGGCCGCGCAGGTTCGTTCGCCGCCGCCACCAGGTACCAAAGTAAAGTGACGAGCCAACTGTCCAACAGCAAACCGCCCGTCGAAAAGCCTGATAACTGTCCAGCTCACTAGCAGAGCAAGAGCAGGGGTTGCTCTCTTGCTGCTCTTTTCTTTTTCTCCTTTAGTTACATAAGTTGCTGTTGGCCTGCGGAAGTCAAGCCGGGCGCTCCAGCAGCCAACGATTGAGCGGGGACGGGGTTAGAGGCATATACGCCGTCTGGTCCACATATTTGATATATCCATCAGCGGCCAGGTAGACAGCCTAGAGAGAGAAGAGGGACAGAGAGAGCCTGAGGTCCACGTCAGAGCTGCGTGGGGAGAAGACCACCGGAAATCACATATCTGTCTCTGAAAAGATACCAACCAGCACCAACTCTGTATACGCTAGGAGAAAGAGACGGACTGCTCAAAACAACTCACACGATGACGTCGAATATCACTTATCAATCGGCTGACGAGACGGCCGAACTCAAGGCCTTGTACGTCGGCCGTATGCTGCAAGATGTTGACGGTCCCAAGCCAGTTATTGACCGCGAGGTGGCACGCCGGAACTGCCGGGTGATGCTCGATGCCGCACTCTCTTTGAATGTAGACTTTAGGGCGCACGTCAAGACACATAAGGTACCGTTACATCTCCATCTACCCTATATATTTGCGCCTAACACGGAGTTATACATGCAATGACGGTATATACATGTATATGGTGGTGAAGTAGAAACCTACATATGTATATCAGCATGGTGGGGGCCGTTTCCGTGATGTCCGACTGACAAGTTACTAGACAGCCGAACTAACAAGTTTCCAAGTTGGTGACAAGTCGGATACGGTACGACTGGTGGCATCCACTTTGGTAGAAGCTGAGCAGCTGGTTCCGTTCATGAAGGAATGTCAAACAAAGGGGCGGAAGGTAGATGTAGGTTGCGTTGCTCTATCTAAAAAAGGAAGGAGAAACTACCTGGGCAGTTAGCTGATGTATCGACATAGCTGATCTACGGTCTTCCCGTTCAACCGTCATGCTTCCCTCGCTTAGCTGAGCTAGGCAAGGCGCTCGGTCATGGGGCAGTAACATGCCTGGTGGACAGCGTTGAGATAATCCCGTTTCTGTCTCGCTACCATGCCCTCTGCGGTAAAAGGCTGGGCATCTTCATCAAAATGGACACTGGCTATGGTCGCGCTGGCGTAACCTACAGCAGTGCACAGTTCAATGCTATTGTCAGTGAGCTCTACGCCCTGGAAGGCAAGGAGCCGCATCTCTTCACTCTCCGTGGCTTCTACTCTCACATGGGACACAGCTATGGCTCCAACAGCCCCTCAGAGGCAATGGATTACCTCCGAACCGAGATAGAGGGATGCAAACAGGCCGCAGATCTTGCTGCAGCAATCCCACAGCCTACTCCCTTTGACGGAGAGTCAAACTACTCCCAAAGACGCTTCGTTCTTTCCGTTGGCGCAACGCCCAGCACAACAGCAGCACAGAACCTGACTGAAAATCAGACTCTTTCCCTTCCGGGAGCAGACAAGGCCAAGGCGCTCATTGACCAGACCAAGCAGAAATATGACATTGAGCTGCACGCGGGAGCCTATGTGACGCTAGACATGCAGCAGTTGGCCGCCCGTGCGCGGCCAAACAGCTCATATCTATCATTCGATGACCTGGCGCTTACTGTTCTTGCGGAAGTGGGGTCATTGTACATGCACCGCGAACACCCAGAGGCTCTAGTGGCATGCGGTTCGTTGGCTTTAGGACGAGAACCGTGCCGTAGCTATAACGGTTGGGGTGTAGTCACACCCTGGCGTGAGCAGCAAGCTGGTGATGCAGCACCTGCAGCGGGTCAAGAAATCGGCTTTTATGACCCAGACGGAGACAAAACGGGATGGATTCTAGATCGTGTAAGCCAGGAGCACGGCATCTTGCGCTGGCATGGATCACGAGAGAATATGCGGCCTTTGCGAATTGGTGAGAAGCTGCGCGTTTGGCCGAATCATTGCTGCATTTGCCTTGCAGGGTTCACGTATGTACTTGTTGTTGATTCGGCAGCCCAGGGAAGTGAGAAGGATCGTATCGTTGATGTCTGGCAGAGCTGGAGAGGGTGGTAAATGGCATGGGCGGACAATAACACATGTTAGGTGTGTATCTCTATATATATATACGTGCTACTATTATTAACGTACGGGCTGGGGCATTTTCTATGCCGTGGTATATCCTGTTCTGTCTATACCTAGTCGTGGCGACGGTAAGGTGCACCAGGACTGCCAGAGCAATAACTATATGATTAGCTATCAATGTATCTATTTTTTATTTGTTTTTTGCCTTTTCGGAATAAAGAGAACATAATGAAAACTGACTACTTGTTGTGACTTGTTACACATGACTGACTCCGTTAATTGCCATCATTTCGCTCTTGCTCCAACCCTTGATCAGGGAAACACGCAGCAGAAAACACGTTATCAAGACGTAACTCCAATCGTTCAAACTCCAAATGCTAATACAGCAAAAGCAGGTACTTTCAAAGAGGTAAAAGTGGGATAAACAGCAAGCAAAAGGGCGACGGATAAACCTAGCAAAAGAAAGGAAAAGCAAGGCAGAAGAAAATAGCAAAAAAAAAGAGCAAATCATATCTCATTATGCAAACTTGAAAGCTGTTCATCAATACGAGAAATCATGGTACTTATACCAACAGAAAATAACTCAAAGGGCATTTGGAGATGATCGTTGATCCGACGGGTATGAAGAGTGGGGAAATAGGGAGGCAGTTGAACATAAAATCATCATTCATATCTCGGAAGCTAGAAAATGCCTTCAGGCCACTCGAACTCATCGTCCTCAATTGACGGGCTGCCTCCATGTTCTACTGGCAACGGAGGAACAGGCGGGATATTCTCGTCATCCCCTCTCCCTGGCGTAATAGTGATAGGTTTATCGACAGCTTTACGGCGTGGTGGAATGTTGTGGTGCTTCTTTGGACTGCCAGATCGGCTTATGACGTCCCTTTTCGCTGTTGGAACAGGCTCTGGCTGTGGGGGCGGAACTGAAGCAGTCTTTGCGGTTGCATCTGCAGTTTTCTTTTGCTCCGGCTTTTGCCTAGAGGTTGGTGTCCGTGACGGTTTGGTAGAAGACGGGATGGGAGGGGGGGCCGAAATTGGGATGGCTACTTCCACCGATACGCTGGAGCTACTGTGACGAGGAGTAAGGGCCGGGGTAGAGATGGGCGTTGGCGTTTTGGCTGGGGCAGGAGTTGGGGTTTGGTTGTGCTTGGGTTTGGGTTCGGATCGTTCGGGGAGAGGGACAGGGCGTGTGGCCAAATCATAGTTTGGATAGTAAACTGGCTTGGTGTCTTTGGCTCTGCGGGATGGCTGATTACGCCGGCCTTCGGCCTCTGTGTGTGCATTGACAGGGCGGGGACGGGGTCCTGTTAGCTTTTCAGTCGAAGCATGACGATTGGGCCGCGGTGAAGGCGAAGGTGAGGCGCCATTGTTATTGTCATTGTAATTGTCAATGTTGTTGTTGTTGTTGTTGCTTCTTATGTTCTTGCTATAGGTGGCAGAGATCCGGCGGCGACGGATACTTCCAGGATCGGGGGAAGGAGACTTTCGTTTCCGTGATGGAGGTGTGCTAGCCCCCTCTACGGCCCGGTTGGCGATTGTGGCGGTAGGAGTCTGGATGAGGTCTTCCTCTCCAATTCGCGGGACCGCCCGTCTCAGTCGAGGTTCTGATCTTCTCGTATAGATAGGCTTCTCAGGACTGGACTCTTGCTCCGATAACTCACGAATGGTGGCAGGCTCTTCACCGTCAAAAAGGAGTCTCTCTGAAGGAAGCGAAGGCAGGGCACCTGGAACGAATTTTTTGGATCTCATTCGCATATATCTCTTATCATGGCTTGGAGGAACAGGAGCTGGAGATGGAGCTGAAGGAACCGAGGGGCCAGCTGTAGGAGGGAGATAATGCTGATGTGTTGCATGATTG
Organism: Nannizzia gypsea CBS 118893; assembly: GCF_000150975.2. Lineage (NCBI taxonomy): Eukaryota > Fungi > Ascomycota > Eurotiomycetes > Onygenales > Arthrodermataceae > Nannizzia > Nannizzia gypsea. Next base: position 4,948,802 of record NW_003345201.1, read on the forward strand.
TTAATCTGGACAGGGTGAACAGCATGTGCATCTCCTTCGAGTTCGTCCGCCTGCTTATCATCGTCGTGCACGAAAGTGCTGAGCTCGCGTCTATATCTCAAGAGCTTTTCCTCGAGGTTGCTAACTTTTTTCCTCAATTTGTTTTCTCTTGCAAGGTCCTTGTGTGACTGTTCCTTCCGGAGGGATTGGCTGAGATTGAGGAATGATCGAGAGTTTTTGATTGTCTGGAGCGAAGAGCGTTTGGAGACGGTAGAAGCCGGCACACCCTGCCATTCAAGTGGTGTGGGAGGCAGCTCCTTGCTAGTGCTAGATTGGATTGAAGCACTTGGGCGATGAGATGGCTGCGGCTGCGGTGTTTGAGCAGGCAGGAATTTTGTTGGGCTGGCAGTGCCTTCCCTCGAATAGGCATATCTATGTAATGGAGCGGTTGACGGGGTGGTGCTCCTATAGGCTGCAGACGCTTTGTATTCCTGATACGCCTTCTCGATGCGTGCAGCATGAGCAGTGTCGACCGGTAGTTCTCTCGAAGCCGATCCCTTGGACGACGAATCATGGCCCTTCCAGATTTCAGAGACGTTACCCCATACACCCAGAGGGTTGATAGCGGAGACGATAGCCTTTCCAAAGCGAAAGACGCCTGACGGTCTGGGTTCAGTTGCATCAGCGTTATTGGCAGATTTGACGGAAGAAAGAGACGCTTTCTTGCTATGCAGCGTGGGCGTCGCGGGTGTCTGGCTGCAAGTAGCAGGCTGCCACCCGTTTGAATGGGCGTTGTGCTCGTCCATGTATGCCGAGAGTAGGTACTCTTGCTCGTCGCCTATAAAGACGGATGGCGGACGTTTGCTGACCTTGTCATTCATGCTACCTTCTAGGAACCGGGACTGGCGTTCCTGTCTGTCCCTAAACTCCGCCACGTCCTGGCCTCTGCGAGAACGAAGAGTCGGCTCTTCAGGCAGCTCGCGAGGGAGAACTGGCTTCTGAGGCGACGACGACTTGTATGAATATGAACCGGCAACGTCAACGCTATATCGGTCTCTGCTAGCCTCGCGTCGACGATGCGATGAGGTGGAAGCAGTAAGGGTATCATCACGTCTAGCAGCAGTCTCTGGGTATGGGTATGGACATGGCTTGCGTTTTGAAGGGCCCGTCACGACTGACCTCCCACGGCCACTACTACCATATTTCCTATCGTAGTACGGGTTGCCATAGCCATACTCTGCCAGCAAGACATCGGCAGCAGCAGCCTGGGCAGCTGACTGCTGTAGAGTGTCCTCTAGCTGGCGATCAACGGCGAATTCATCTCCCTGCGTTCCATAGTCAGCTACGTTTGGCCGATGTACCAGTAGCCAGTGCAACCACCCGAGTCACAACAACAATCAAAAAAGCGACCTAGAGTCCTAGATACCAGGACGGAGGAGATAGCATAGCCTGGCATTATGCAAGTTATACTGAACTCTGTGCATGTTTTCCAAGTCGTATCTCACCGTCTGGTTCTGGTTCTGGTTCTGTGGTAGCCTCTCTAAAGGGCCGGGTAACGCGAGCCCAGGTAAACAAACAATAAAATGGTCACTTACATCGCTCTGCTTTGCCCGTCGAGCCATCGTGACTCTCGTCCTCGAGCTCTTCTCTATCTAGAGGAACATCGACTGGAACAGACTCGTACCGTCTAGCTTGCTGGTTAGCTAAACTTGTCACTCCCGTTTACCCGCTGGGCCTGGTGGGTTTTTGTTTATTTGTTTGTTTGTTTACGTCTGGGGGAGAGACGGCAACGCGTAACTAAGTACCTAGTTTGCGGGCGAGAGAGCTGACTTACCAGCAACGACACGACACCGACGAGACAGATAGAAGGCGATGTTATCGTAGAGTAAAGAGATGAGCTAAGTCAATTCCAACTGCTTGCTTGCTCTGTCTGGTGAACGGCCGACTGGACTCGACCTCGAGGTTGCGCCTCTCTCCAGCCCGGTTTTTGGTGCTGCTGGCGGGCTGTGGCAGCTTTGTGAAACACAGGGGGCCCGGCAGTGTCTTTCGTCTGTCGACTGTCGGCTTTCGACTTTGGAGCGAGATGATGCTGAAGACGAAGAGAAGAAGAAGAAGAAGAAGAAGAAGAAGAAGAATAAGACGATGGTGGTGAGAGTACGATAGTGAGGTCGGTGGTTGAAGTTGGTGATGTTGAAGATGAAGGTGAAAGAAGAACAAGACAACAGCAGCAGCAGCAGCAGGAGAAGAACCGGCGTCAGGTCAAACGTCCAGCTCTCCACCAGTTAACAAAAAGAAGAGAAGAACGAGAAGAAGAAGATATTATTAGACTATCCAACGCTCAAACGATAGAAGAAGTAGCTTTTTTCCAACGGGCGAGCTGCAGTCCACCGGCCAGACGCCCAATTCACGATACGTTCCCCCACGCTCGGAGAAACGAAAGACAAGCGAAGAAAAAGAGGAGCAGAGAAGAAGCAGAAGAAGACCAGAAGACGAGAAGAAGGTTAGCCCTCGGCGGAGACGCGGCTAGCTGGACGTTTGGGCCAGGGACAGAGGGAGCAGAGTTACAGCAAGGACGCAGGAGACGCAGACAGGGCAGCCAATTACACGGCCGGAGAGTCTTCTCTCTTTTTACAGCTGGATATATATAGGTAGATAAAGTGGTGACGAGGAAGGAGTATACGGAGCACTTGTAATGAAACAGTCATTGTTCTGTTGTCTTCTCTGGTTCTTATCTTTATGTTCCCATTTGTTCAATATACGTACGACATAGAGGATAGATATACCTAAACACACACAGAAGAGATGGACATGGACGGGAAGAAGGAAAAAAACAGGGTATTAAACGGGGCAGAGACCGAAGAACTGTCTGGGGAAAGGAGCAGAAAGCAGAGCTGGGATGGACAGATATAGATATTCATTCGTATTAAAATAAAGATGAAGAACGACCTGGGGGGGGGAGGAAGAAAAGGGGAGGAAAGGCACTCCGGCTGCATCTGTCCAATCCAACATGGCATTTTTGGTTCTTTTTTTCTTCTTCACTATTCATTCCATTCTATTGGACTCGAGTTGTCTGCTGCCCCTGTAATATAGATAGAGACATGTAGAGAGGGGGAAAGGGTGCTGCGAGAAGGGGTGTCAAATACATCTGGGGAAAAGAAGTAGAAAACGGGGGTTAGAGTGTGGAGGGTAAAGGGGGTTGGTGAGGTTGGATATCATAGACTGGCAGCAGGTAGGGAATAAAAATAGCGAGAGAAAGAGAGAAACAGAGAAGAAGAAGTAGTAGAAAAGGGAAGAACAGGCTGATCGTTGAGGGAAAAAGGGGGAGAGAAAGAATACCAGATATATAGCAGGAAGAGCAATGAGAAGAGAAAAACAGGCAGCAAAAGCGTATAAAACAAACATCTGGCAGACAAAAGGGAACTGAAGGGCAAATTACCACCGGTTTCCCATCCTCCCAAAGGTTTTTTGATGTCTCAAGCAAACGATATAAAGGAAGAGAAGTTTATGATGAAGAGAAAGGGGAGGAAAGGGGGAAGGGATCTGGGTCGGGTTGGCGGGTAGATAGATAGATGGCTGTGGCAGGTTATAGATAGATATGGCACATTATGCAGAAATCACGAAACACACACAAAATGCTATCATTTCGTTCCAGGATAATTCCGGGTTGCTTTAAAAAAGATAGATAAAACATGCTTGCCTGATTTATGACGCCCGTGCTAGTCCAGCCATCCTGGTAGCTACTCGGCCATCGGCTCGCTTGTAGGTCATGCCGATAATACCGTTCTCGTCGTCGTCCATATCCTGGAGACGAGCGAGCCGAGATAGCAGGCTGCCACGACCACCAGCAGACGAAGAGCTGGAGGATGGCGTAGCAATCGAGTCTGCTCGTTTGCCATGGTGTAGCGGCTGGGTGTGCTGGGCGGTGCCAAAGACGTCGCCGTGCCCTCGCTTAGAGGAGAGTAAGGGTTCCGGGCGGAAGGACCAGCCTTTGCCTGGCGTAGGGTCGTAGGTTGCCTGTGATGTTGAAGTGGACGAGGACTGCTGTGTCTGGTCTGACGGTGCGGCTGGTTCGACGACGTCGCTAGATGAGTGCGGGTTGTAAGAAGCCGATGGCGAGGCAGCAGTGAGAGATGATGGAGGAGGCATGTGAGGTGTTTGGGAGGTGGTCGACTGGTATGCCTTTGGATCTGAGGAGTAGCGGGGTACACTCGATGCGGTGTCGTGTGGAATTGATATTGGTGGTAGACTCGCCTTGACGTTGGGGTCGGAGAGCTGCCTCGATGGCTGTTGTTGTGGCTGCTGTGGTTGCTGGTAGGATGGGTATTTGGCGTGCGATTCGTATTCCGCGCTTGTCGATGGATGGCGAAGATGTGTGTAGCCGGGCATCGGCGAGGAGTATGGCATCTAGCTCGGTGGCTGTTGTGGAGGTGGAGGTGGATGTTGTTGCTGGTGTTGATGTTGAGGTTGCTGTGGTGGGAGCTGGGGAGCACAGTATTGCGGTTGTGGAGCACCAAAGGAGAGATGTGACTGAGCCTGAGGCTGCATTGGCGGTCCTGGAAGAGCCATCTGGCCGGTGGGAGGAGGAGGAGGCTGCTGGTACTGCTGGGACACTGGGCCTGGTGGTCCCGGTGGTGGTGGAGGAGGAGGAGGATAGCCGTACCCCTGAGCGACGGACTGAGCGCGCTGTGGTGTGGGACAGTAGTAACCACCATCCATGCCCGAGTTGCTGGCGCTTCTCGGTCGCTCGATCGGTGTACCCGGATGGTACGAATCTGGAGTAACGTGTCTCTCATCGTAGCCGCCGTAGTCCTTGTTCGACTTGGGCTCTCGTCGACGCATACGCACATCTCGACGGATACGCACTCTGCAACCTTGCTCGGCGACGATACGAGACAGAGTCGTGCTCTCGGACAGACCAGGGAACTTCTTTGCGCTGAAGACGGTGAAAGCAACGGTCTTGACCTCGAGACGGAAATACATGTTCTTCATTGGCTGTCTCGACTTCATTGGCATGGTCATGCCCGTGCTAGACACCGTACCGATGGGAGCTGGAGGCACCTTGTCCTCGTCTTTGCCGTCCTTTGGTTCCTCGTACAAGCTGAAGTTGAGTCTGTAGAGACCCTCGTGCCTGACGGAGAGGTCTGGGAAGATGAAGTAGCCGGCCTGGCTGGGACGGTCGAGATAGGCAATGCCCGCGACTGGAACACCGGTCAGGACAGGGCAGGTTGGCGGCTGGCCCTGGACTCTGCCGTGAGCATAAGGGCGAGCCCACTCAAGCGTGGCGAAGAGGAAGAAGTTGGCGTTATAGGAGAAGGTGATGTCAGTCTTTTGCATGTCGTTGTTTGGGTCCGACTCGAAGATGCGCATCTCCACGATCGGTGGCGGGTCGACAGGACGACGGTCCGCAGCGGCTACAAACTCTTTGTTTAGTTCGCTCATTCTACAAGACAGAGAAGAGAAGTATGAGGATGATGAGATGAAGGAGACGTACACTTAGCGCCGGCACCGCATGCTCTGGCACGCTCGGGCTGCTGCATCACCCTGAGCGAGTAGGTGATCTTCTTGCCCTCGCGGGTGATTCTGGACGACGAGTGCTCCGTCTCATTTGGAGGGTGCAGGATGGACGACTTGGAAGCCATCTTGGGCGACGGCTATGGCCCAGAAGCTGGAGGTGGAAGAAAAGAGTCGAGATCAGGCGGTTAGCTGGTATCCTAATAAGCCGTCAGTCCAGTCTCTCATCCATCCCAGCGACCCGTCTCGCCCTGCTACTCACCATGCGACGACTACCCGTCTTCGGCCCTCGACAGCAACTTCCCGTTCAGACTCTCTGTTGCTATCTCTCTGTCTGTGTGTATGTATGTCTGAATGTCTATCTTCCGTCTGTGGGTTGGACGGTGCTGGTGGTGTCGAGGTTGTCTTTTTGTGTGTAGGCGAGGAGGAAGAAGGAAGAGAAGAAGAGCGAGCGACGAGAAGGAAAGGCAAAAAAAAGGGTGGACCAGGTCCGGGGCGCTGGGGCCGCACTGATTCCCGGGGAGGGAACAGGCGTATTGGTAAAGTACGGTAAGGTAAGGTATGGGTAAGGTAAGGAAAGTAAAAAAGAAAAAGCGAGAGAGACACACAGAAAGACAGAGAGAGATTCAGTTCTTTAGCGGTAACGGGGGCGTGACACGACAAGCAAGTAAAAAAGAAGGTTTAGAGTAAAAAAACGAAAGAAAACCTAAAAAAAGACAAGGTGGGCCCCACAGTGGGTGAAATCAGTAGGGATTTGTCCCTAAAAGGATCGGGCTTGGCTGGCTTGGCAGGCGACAGAAGTGCAGAGGAGAGGAAAATAAGATTTTGATGGTGGTGGGCTTGGCTGGCTTGGCGCACTTCCTTTGGACCACTCCGACGGGCTGGGCCGGACAGGGGTGGAGTAGTACTAGGCCCGGAAAGGCAAGGCGCCATTACCTTGCCGTAACTTACCGTTGTTGTTCTTTCCTCTCGTTTTCGTATTTCGTCATCTTGCGAGGAGTAAAAGTAACACTTGTGGTGTCGACGGGCAAGGGCGCAGCCAGGCGCAGTTCTAGACGACTTTCGGTCGATAAGGAGATGTACGATATAGATGGAGACAGCAGGAGACGAGAGTCTGTCTATGATCAAAGAGACAGAAGGCACACTGAAGACGGCGCGATGGCGAAGACTATCTATCTGCCCGGGTCAGGGCGCCACCAGACGGTACGGAAATGCTTTGCTTCCCTAAAGCACCATGCACCATGCGACCGCCGCGGAGAAAGTGAACGCAAGATGTAAGTGTAAATAAAATGCCCCCCTTGGCCATCGTGAACGATGAATAACTGATGAATAATTAATGAACAAAGGGCGAAGGAAGAAGAAACCAAGAAAAGACACGACGAAAAGGGTAATAAAATAGCATTTGCCTTGCCCAGCCAGCCAGGCAAGCCAGTAAACGTGGCGTCCTCGAGCCGCCCGTCGTCCCATCTCGCTTGCACTTCCGCTTATCACACAGACAAGACAGACAGATGCTCGCTCGTCGTCACGACAATATCATTTTATGAATTATATTATTACGGAGTACTCAATGCTTCAAGACTTACTGTACATAACGAGGATGAAGAAGTACTCCATACCCGCCAGACGTCCTGCATGACTGCTCTCTCCCAGCACGATGGCAGACAGCATGCAAGGGTTTTCCTCCGGCTGGGTCTTGCTCCCACCAGACAGGCAAGGAGCCCAACTACCTGAACCTGCCACACAGCAACCTGCCACACGCTGCATCCAAACAGCGTACGCCATCTGACCCGACCCAGCCTCGCGCCCCTCTCGCCCGTCCATCTGGGTGGGAGCAGAGTAGGAGGATGCAGTTGCTGGTCGTCCTCATTCCATGGCGGCGGTTCTGCTGCGGTTTCTTGGTTTCTCGGTTGCTGGGTTGCTGGGTTGCTGGGTTCCTCCGCCTGTGTCTGTCGTCTCAGGGGATGCAGGCGACGTGTATATAAATAACTGTTATGTTATATGTCCTGAGCAACAGTCACTGGAGTCACAAGTTGCATAGCTGTGTCACTCCGCTCAAGGATGTCTGTTGTTTCTTCGCTCAAGACAACCCACCACAGGAAAACAAAAAAGAAAGCAAGACCAGAAAATCGATGGAGGTGCGAGAAAGTGTGTCCCATACACTGGCTAACGGCAGATCTCCCTCTGTCTTCATGCCGTCTCGGCTTGGTTTTTTTGTTTTTTTGCTTGTTTTCGGGGTCTGGAACCACAGTGCTGGGTTCGATTTTGCTCTTCTGCCTCTGCTTTGCTGCGTTCTTATGTATACTTATAATAGTTGATATGCTCCATTCGTAAGTATTATTACGTTTTTCCCCTGTTTGGTAGGTCGTCAGTTAGTTACCAGTCGCAGGCGTTACTCAAGACGTCAGAAACCTGGCAGCAGGCAGAAACAGAGAGAAAGATAGATGTACGGAGCATCTCGTGGCCATCGAGTTACGTACCCTTCTTACTTTCCAAGTCGCCTTCGATCTTCGGCTGTCCAGCCATGGGACAGGTTGAACTCTCTTCGTGTTCGGTTGAGGAGTATTTTGCCTCCCTTCTTCAGCCCCAGCGAAGGAAGAAGAAGAATATGGAGAAGGAGGAAGAAGGAAGAGGGAGATCAAGAGACTCCCAGAGCCACGTCGTCGGGTGTTGTGTTGGTTTTACCTTCCATCATAATTTCGTCACCAACATTAAAGCATCCAAGATCGAAATCTTCGCTGCCTTGCAAAACCGCCGGCCCCCTCCCCCCGTTTCATCGCATGGTCTATCTGTAACCGCTGGATCACAGGCACCCGTCCTGACTAACGAGCGAGTTACCGACTGCGAGCTATCGGTCACACAGACCAAGCAAGCACTATCAATAAGTAGTTACCGACTTCGCTCGCGCTCTTGTCAACGCTTGCTTCAAAGCAGTTATCTCACCACTCACCCAAATAGTATAATGTAAAAAAGCTTGTACCGTCAAGCCCAAAAACGTGGCGCGGCCTTTATCACCGTCATCGTCTTCTTCGTCTTTTCCTTCGTCCCTTCTTTTTACCCTCTAGCTGCTCGTCCAGTCACCAGAGCCTGACTCGTTAAGGGTTTCAACACCGGCTGCAGTCCCAGTAGCATAGAGAGAGCGCTAGAGGTAACCTGGTCTGAAAAACAGATTCAGGCCTGTATTTTTCACTCCCATGACATTACCCAACATACAAACAGGGATGTTGCAGCAGGGTCAAGTCCCTTTTGTTTTTGTTTTTGTGTTTTTGTCGTTTCTTTTTCCCCTTTTTTCCCTCCACCCAGCAGAGGAATTGAGTAAAAAAAGCCCTTTGGTCGGTATCAAAATCGAACGACCCAACCACGACACAGAAAATAACAACGAGAACGGAGGCTTTTCTTCTTTCCCCTCTTCGTTTTTCTCGCTGCTCTCTTTGGCTTTAACTTGTTCTGGTCCTTTGCTCCGGGGGAAAAGGTGTGATCAATTTAAGGGTACTGAAAGTAAACCCGCTGTTCTTCCGGCGTTCGTCCCAATAGTGGATGTATAATTAATAACTGTGCATGGTCCAAGCCGAGCCAGGAGCTGGGAGCGTCGTTACAATGGCAGTTTTAAGATAATATGATTGATGGTGGCAGATGATGTCTCATGAACCGATATCTGCTATAGCTAGGGAGCTTCTGTATTATGACCGTGCGACAGAAGCCCTGACATCAATGGAGACCTGAGGGGCTCGGTTAGCTATATGTAGACAGAGGAGTTGGTACTTACTTATCTCTGGCGGCTGCTATGATGTGTCTCTGGGTGGTGGACTTACTTTTGCTTCTTCTTCATCAAGTCTTTATTTTTTTTATGCACGCGTGATGATCATGTAATCGTATTTCATGACCCTGCATGTCATCACATAGCATTGATGAGACAGAGCATGAAATATTACCTGAGACCGATGAAGACGTCTCAACAATGGTTCTACCACTATTGGTAAAACAGTTCCAGTAGTGGACGAAGCAGAAGAGCAGAAGAGAAGAGAGTCGAGCTTTGGTGTATCTCGTGATCGCAGGCTTGGCGGATGAAGAGCGTTGAAGAAGACGAAGAAGGGAGGAATAACTACGGAGTAAACCATGAAGAGTCCCTTCAATGTCAACTCCAGCCACAGATACAGACAGCGCGTCTTCGCTCGATGCGCACATATATGATACCCTAGCCTCCATAGGCAAGAGCGAAAGGACAGTCGAAATTGAGATCCTGCCTGGTGCCTTGGGGCCGCTGCTCACAGATGACGATGGCAGCTCTAGCTCCATAGGTATCACCAAGAAGGCACTCATCCAGGCTTTTATCACCGCTAGAGGGGTCTTCTTCGCGTCCAATCCCACGCCAGAAGACGAGGGCGACGACGATGTGGTGGCGGCGGCATCGACGGTCATCCTAGTGTTCGACTCGGAGCACCTGACGGCCTGCAACTGGCGAAAACGAAGGATTGTCAGATCACTCTCGAAGCAAGGCTCAGATGCGATTGATCGACCACCACCATCGCCATCGCCATTACCACTGCTCTGTGCCGAGTGCAACTTCACTGCCTCCTTGCTTGGATCGCCTTTACACCGCCATGCAAAGTCACCGACGCTCTGGTACCATCGCTTCTGGCTCATGCAGGTCTACCTTCGTCATCAGCACCACTACAGCTACCAACAGCCCAAGGCTGAGATGCTAAAGCGAGAAGTTGAGCTTGTCCTGCGGGCCGCTGAGCATCATCCCATGAACTACTATGCATTTAGCTATCTACGGCAGTACTTGGCGCTGTTGAGTGGTAGCGATGGTGGTCTTGACGATCGATCAAAGCTCATCACCACATACGAGGTTGGTGTCAAGGTTGAAGCCGAGCATGACAGGGGTAATATTGCGACGACGGCTCCAGAGACGGGAGGTGGTAACTCCCGCCTAATATCCGACGCCCATCTGATCACTACTATGAGGGACTGGTGTCTACGTAATCCGGGCGACAACTCCGGGTGGATGTTCCTCCTTCATGTACTTACGCTGGTCCGTGATGGCGGTAACAATTATGACGACGGTAATGACGATGTGGTGCATGATGTTGTACAGCGAGTTATTCAGTTTGGCCGTGCAGTGCAGTGGCAAAGGGAGGCTCTGTGGACCTTTGTTGAGCTTGCCAGGTCGAGATTAGGGGCCGCCAACGAAGAAGAGGAAGCAGGACAAGCAGAAGGTGGGCTACATGTCTGGCATGACTGGGGCCAGGATCGTGGCCAGGGACCGGCAGCGTTGGAGTTGGATGGCCCTGTGGCAAATGAGACTCTCACTAGTATGCCGCCAGGTCCGAGGCCGTGGAAGAGGTGGACTCGTCAGGTTGGTCTCCCGTGATAACAATTGGATAAGATATGAGAAGCTGCCCAGGTGGCTCTTGAATCATTAACTATTAGATAAGATTGTTACCAAAAAGATAGTATCAAAAATGGATTAAAATAAGACAAAAAAATAAAACGCTGTAACGCTATCATTTGAACCAAGGAGGCTCTCTATCATCATCGTAAAGCGTAACACCAAGCTATCTCCTCTCATGATGCAAAGTTGAAGAGATCAAAGACTAGGTGATATCTTAACCCGGGAGGACATCCAACACTCAACTATGGTCCTCTATATTTTCATGGGGAAATACCCCCACCGAGGAAACCCGAGAGAGAAAGCCAGAGAGGAAGAGAGCCAAAGAGTACGGAGTAAGCAACGAGCATCCGTTGACTAACGCAGGGACGCAAGACGGAGGACGGCATAGTATGGCCTCAACTATTTTTTCTTCGCGCTTCCTCCTTCAGCAGCCTTTCTCGCATTTGCTACAAAAGACCGTCAGTTAGTCGCTCAGTCAACGGCTACGTCCAAACGCCATCGCCAAAAGGTCCACGAACCAGCCTCCTGTTTCTTCCGCATAATGTCAGCCTGAGCCTCCTTGGTGCGAGCAAACTCGGTACCGCTCATCTCGTTTTTCTTCTTCTGCACATGGGTGTATCCGCCGTCAGCCATCATCGTTTATCTTAAAAAGCCATGCGGGGGAGGTTCAACCCAGAGCATCCACTATCAGCTCTTCGCCCTGGTTATCGATAAAGGGCGGCACATACCTGGCTGGCTGCCTCCTTCAGGTTCTTCTCTCTCGCCTTGTCGCGCTGGTTACCGCGAGCCATGGTGCTATATTAACTTAGTTTCTAGACAGAACGATACTCTGACGATGAAGCAACGAAGACCACTTGGACAAGCAGACGCAGGCAGCGATGGAGTCAACAGCGCGATGAAGCAAAAAGGAAGAAGGAAAAACAGGCGGAAGAAAGAACGAGAAAAAGTTGGTGGTTTGGCGCCAGGGTCATGTGACCATGATGTTGCCCGTTTATGCTTGGATACATGTATAAAAAAGCAAAGAAGGAGACGAAGAAGACGAGTCGAAGGTTGAAGGGAGAAGAGACGAACGATGGTTGGTTGGGAGGTGCTCGAGATGGTCGAGACGCTGTGTTTCAGCATCACCCTGGGCCGCAGACGCATCGCAGGAGGGACGACGAGGGCCAGTCGCTGAGGGTGAAGACGGGCCATCCTGAGGCAGAGGAGAGCCTCTCAGGGCCGTACGAGGAGCCCCTGACGGGCGGTTGGAGTCTCCTGCCGGCACACCGAGCAGACATGGTTCAACCATGCTGTTTCATGCTATTCATATATCACGAATATATGGTTATGGAGTAAGAAGGATGGGCAAGTGGGTGAAGAACAAGAAGAAGGCGAGGAGGCAGTTTAAACTGTCTTTTCCAGCGTTTTCCTTCTCCTCCTCGTCGTGTTCTTCTTCTCCCCTCGTCTTCCTTCTTCAGCTTTCGTCTGTCCATATTTCCTTTATTGCTTAATTCTGCTACTTTGTCATATCGATCAACACATCTACGGTGTCTTAACCACTGCCAGCTGCCAACTGCCAACTGCCAAATGTTCAATGGCTGACTTACGAGATGTTTGATTCATCGCTCGCTCTCTGCTGAATTAAGCTGCTGTCATTCATTATATTCTTCTTACTTACATTGACAGTCCTTCTGTCCTGCCGGCCAGGCTTCTCTTCTTCTCCGACCTTCTACCTTCATTTGATACCATCTTCTTCTTCTTTTTCTTCTCCTTCTTTTCTGCTTCTGATATAAAGATCATCATCTCCAAACATGCCGTCACAGGCACCAAGTCTCGCAGCGCACTCGCTCGCTCCCTCCTCCCACTACAGCTCCTACACTCACAACAACATCACAGAAGAAAAGCAGCACCCCATGCAGATGGAGACCCCCAAGTTCCCCTTGGCCGGCCCGGGGTATGTGATATTAAATCTGGTTCGGGTCATGAACATCATCAGCCTCCTCGTTGTCATCGCCGCAAACATCATCCTGCTGATAAAGATCGTCCTTGCTGCCAGTTTCTTCTTCTTTGAAGCTGTCACTCACGTTGCGTATGCATCTATCTGCTGTACGTTCCGCATATCCCATCCAAAACAACATACATATGCCAATATACCCCCTACTCTAACATGCCTGACCTAGCATTTCTTATTGTCTCTGAACTCAGCATATTCAAGGCGTATTTTGACCGAAACTGGCCTCTTCTGGGCGAAGACTCCGGGTTTGTCACCCTCGGAAGTGCCATGGTGCTACTCGGCATCTCAACTCTGGGAGAGCTGAATAGCCCGGCCAGTCGCCAAAAAGAAATAGGCCTGCCCTTCTGGAAACTCATCCTCGGAGCTGGTGTTGTATCAATTGTCATCGGGAGTCTCAATATCGCCCTGGTTAGTATTCTCCTTTCCAACCCGTCAATGTTAATTGTTTGCTTGTCAATAAATACTAATTGATACAACAGAGCTACGTCTTCCGGGATTCGGATATTGGAATCTCTGCACGCCATGTTCGTGCTCGAGGAGCCGTCGCTACTCAAGACGTAGTCTCCCGCAAGGACAGCTACAGATCCTTCAAGCTCTCACACAAGAGCTCTCTGAATACCTACAAATCTTCATCTACTACTTCCCGGCTAGGCTCAACTCGACAAACACGGCATCCCCAGCCCCCTAATGGGTATCCAGTGCACATCTCTTCTCCGATGGACGCCTTCTCGGCGCCGCCCACAAATGCATCCAGGTCACCAGTGCCAATGCATATGCCTATGCCCATGCCTTCTTCAGAGATTGCCGCTCCCGATCTAGCTCACCATCCTGCAATGTATTCTAATTATATTTGATGATACCAGTCCGGATGATCTGTGGAGTCTGCATTCCGGAAACCAGCCTCCTTTCTCTCCCTCCTTCCCTATCTATTTCTGTCTTGCCCTGCTTATTTACACGACCGGATTTCGTATTGTGGCTTTTCTCCTGCCTTTAATTTTTCAAGCCCCATTCTTCACTTTCTAGCACGGTTGGCTGGTGTTTCGGGCGCGGCGCCGTTTCATGATGTTATATTTGAGGACTTCCATCTCCGTCTTTGATCCCTGCTTTTACTTCCCATCGAAATCAGCGAGCGTCTAGCGTTCTCGAGCCATCTCACGAAAAGAACATATGTACCTGACCTGTTTATTATGTATTTACTCGGTGACTGTACTGTCTTTTTAGCTGTTTATACCATTTTATGCATGACTATATCTTTGTCCATGTCTTTGTGCCCGGTGGAGTCACTTATTAAATCGTTATCATAGGCATCCCTGCGGATAGCAAAAGAAGATCCGCGCCTAAAAAAAAATATTTCAATGAACACATATGCAGAGAGTTAACTACTTACAACAACTCCCCAACAGAGGGTCATATACATACCCAAGACATGCCGCGTAGGATGTATGTGTGATACTACCGATATCTAGATCTCATACTACCATAGCAGTGGGCAAGCGTACTTCCCAAGTATGCTCTCCTACGATAAGTATGCGCCGTCTCCAAACTCCGTCCAGACAACCGCCAAAGTCTTAGGCACTGACTATCCCCAACCCACTACAGCATCAAGGCGTTAGCCATCTTCTTTGCGCCGATCATAATACCCAAGGCCATCGCTCTCTTCCGATCAGTCCGCTCGCATTTCACCAACCGTCCGCCTCTCCAGCCTCTCCCTACACTCGCCTCTCGCGCGCTCAATATCCTCTTCTTCTCAACCGCTCTCTTTCTCGCCTTCAGTCTCACGCCGGGCAGCAATATACTCTCCAGCACCAGCTCTGGCACAAATGATATCTTCAAACTCACGGATTCGCGCTTCAACACGCCGACAGAGCTGCTCTTCACCCGCCTGAGGCGCCTTGGTGGACGCTTCGAGGTGGAAAGCGAACATGACTCTACGCTCAAGAAGCTGTTTGTCTCTCCCACAGCGAGAGGAGTGTATCTGCAACTTGGATCGGAGCCGTTGATAGCCTGTCCGTTCTGCTCGTTGGATAGCTCGATTACGTACCTTCTTTACTATCTGCCTTTCAACACGCTTGTGCCGCATCTGTTCCACTTCCTTGTCATCGGCATAGCGACTTCCAGCTCAATAGTCGGGACCAAGATAGCTACATGGAGGAAGAAGTTCCTTTTGGGCTCCGTGGTGCTTTTGGTTATTGAACTATGTGTTATCCTACGAGCAACTTCTCCGCTTTTCTCCCTCTCGAAGAGCTCGGCCAGCGGCCAGCGTAATAAGTGGACGGAAATATACGCTCAGCACCCAGATGCCCCGGCGAGTCTACATGTCCAGTTAAGCACGCTACGGCCTCTGGCATTTACCATATTTGACGCCATTTGCGCTGCCCTTATTTACCTATCAGCTACCAATAGGCTGTTTTATACCCTTCCCACGCCCACGGAGCAGCTTCTATCTGCATCTACTGCGACCATGCTAGCTGCCATGTCGAAGCTACAGACTCTGAGTGTGACGAGAAGCGTAATTGCACGAGACCCAGAGCTGAGTGCGAAGTATGATGCATACCATTGCGCGGCGAACAAAGATGATGATGACTGGGTTTGGCAGCAGGAGGATGTTGTCAACGCTGTTGCGAAGGTGATGAATGATAGAGCCTTGCAGGCTTGCAGCCGCAAGAGCGGAAACGGAAACGAAGTGATAGATACGAATGAGTACGTGGACAAGCTCACTGATGGATTGGAGTACCCCGTCAGCAGTTGACGTATTTAGATCTAAGCTGCCGTTTTACAACCATCTGCCATGTACATATATATTGAATAGACCGTATAGACCGAATACTAATTGGAGTAACTGCCTTGAATGGAGGTGAACATTTATTATTATATTAAACTAACTAATTAAACTTGTATGTATATTTCAAGTAATATATTAACTTCCGGCTACTCCTTGATGCTGGGCTCAATCGACGGCGTGGCGTCAATTTCAACAACCGGACCATCGTACACTCTCCGCGCATATGTAAGATAATATACAATACTAAGCACAATCACGAACGCCCAGATGACGACGCTGTAGTTCATGCCTGCTGCCGTCGGGGAGGCATCAGCAGGGAAGAAGCTGAATATCAGGATGACCGTCAGGTATATGCATCCAAATATATTTGCTGCGATTCCCATGACGCCACGGAGATGCCATGGGCCCCAAACAAGACGGGCGCCGGTAGTATTGGCAAGAGTCGAGCCGGTTCCTGCATTATTAGAAGGGTATGAGACGTTCCCTACACATCGGTGGTACAGAAGCATGCCCGTAGCTAGCAGGTAGCTGAGGTATAAGCAGGCGACTGTCAAGGAGACGATGATGTTGAAAGCTACCGTTGAGCCGATAACTATGAGGGAGAGGAGGATGGTTATGGTAGCTGTGACAAGAATTGACATTAATGGCACTTCGGTGCGTTTCTCAACCTGCGAGATCCACCGTTAGCATTTAAATATTGCCCTCGTAAAGTTCAATAACACCCAATAAAATGTATATCATTAGATGAACGGACCTTAGCCAGTGATTTCCAGCCTGGTAGGCCTCGATCTCTTGCAAATGACCAGGTCATACGGGATGTCGAAGCTAGGTAGTTGCAGTTTGCGAACAGGGTTAACGTAACGATGACTGCAGCCATTGTTGCAGAGCCAGCGGTGGACCCCGTTGATTGCCGGAAGATCTCTAGGAATGGGAGTCCAGTTGGCGAGTTTAGAGCGGCATCTAAATCAACTATGCTGAATAGTGTCGCAATGAGCATCGATAGTCCCAGGCTGCCGTTGATGAATAGAGTAAGGATAATGGAGCGTGGAACTGTGATGGACGGATTTTGGATTTCTTCGGACATCTAGCTTGGGTTAGTAGACCGTAGCATAGAATCAATGCAAAAAGCGAGCAAGACGTACATGGTATGCGCCATCGAGTCCTATGAACGCAGTTAGCAAAAGAGGTTACATCAATAAGAGGAAGTAGTGAACTTACCCAAGAAAGCAAATGCATTTCCAATTAACCCAACGAAAAAGGAGACACCTTGACTGGACCAGTTCCCCCCGTTGATGAAATTCTTGAATACCAAATCTGCATCATTCTTTACCCCAAACTTAACGAGTGGTATCAAAACAGCCAGAAACCCGATGACATGGAGAGCCAATGCTACTTTTTCAAACACGGGCAGCAATCTGCTAGTCACAACATTGACAAAGACGCAATACAACGCTACGGCGCAGAGAAGCAAAGTGGTATGCCACGAGCTAGGCGAATAAGACGGATTCGTGAAGATGATAAGTCCCTGGATCATGGAGCCGGTCAAAAAGCAAGCAGAAGCGAAACCCGCCTGCCATCCAGCCACGGTTAACCAGCCAGTGATGTAGCTTAGGGACTTCGCCATTGACTTTGGAGCCAGCATAGCAACCCAATGATACTGGCCACCAGAAGTTGGGGCCATGGAGACGAGCTCCGAGAGGGTGGTGAAGACTGCCAGGTTCCCGGCCCATATCACTATGTAGCCGTATATGATGCCTGCATGGCCACCATTTCGAAGGCCCGTAAGGAACAGAATCAATGAGGCCTCCCAAGTGATGAGGACGGCACAACTGAAGCCTAGGATGGAGAGAAAGCGGAAACCTCTCTGGCTGGTGTATTAGCAATTTGCTGTGGTTTTGTTTATATACAACTTAATTTCATGTATATCGAACACTCACCCTGAGCACTTGTTTCTTGCCTAACCGGCGGAGCTCTTCACGGTCAGACTCTCCGGCCAGCGACCCGCCATCATGTACGAACCCCATAGATGTGGTGGTGAGGTCTCTGGTTTATGTACGGCACCTGAGGCTGAACATGCAAAAGTCCGAAGATGTTGACATAAAGTCCGTACGCAGCCGTCGTTTGTCCATGCTTCTATTTACTTATATTTATATCCGGAATTTGGGTTTTCTACGCTAGGGTAAACCCGACAGGGTGGCAGCTGGGCGCTGAAGAGTGTTCGGAGACACATGTGCAAACTGGGAGCAATATCCGGGCTTAGCAGGTGTGGTGTGTGTGTATACACCATTAACCGCGAAGGATTTGCAATCGAAGATCTTTCTGGCGCTCGTATACTATCTGCTTAACTTCTTAATTTCTGGGGCCGCTGCCGTGGCTCTAACGACGGTGGTCTTGGTCTTTCTTTGCTTTCTCGTGGCGTTTGAGAGCCGAACATTTGTTGCATCCGCGGAGTGTCCCGTCGGGAAGGGCTATTTCCTGCATGTTCGAGTGTCAATGCATGGTTCAAAGCCCATGGATATACTCCGTAAGGACACTACCTGCACCTTGAGGGAGGGTTACTGCTGGGATCCGTCTGTAACGTATAAGCTGATCGCTGGCTATGCTTGTGGTGTGGTGTGGTGTGATGCTGGGTCGCCATCCCTGAAGCTCTCTTCCTTCATCCACGGCAACTATAATATGTACAGCCTCAAGTAGACTCTCATCGTCTTCTCTTCTCTTCTTCTTCTTCTACTCATCTTCATCTTTACCTGCGATCATCATCGTCGTCGTCGCCTTCATCTTCTTCGTCTCATCTCCGCCTTCTTACTAAGCCATGACTCAGCAAAGCACGTGGTCCCACCCAAAAAAAGGAGGCCGTTTCATGCGCGCGGGATGGAAAAGAAGGACGAGGAAGCAGAAGCAGCAGAAGTAGAAGCGAGGAAGACGAAGGACGGAAGACGAAGAAGAGAAGAACAAGAGAGGAAGAAGAAGAAGAAGAGACATCCTGCTGTTGCTGTCCTTCTCTCGCCTGGCGTTGTGTTGGCGACCTGCGACACCGCCTACTTTATAGTAATTAAGGTAGTAAGTTACAAAAACCCTGCCCTGGTTAAATAACTTAAGTCGGTAGTCCCTAGTCTGACCCAAACGGAAAAAAAAGAGGACAGAGAGATAGGGAGCATACACGCCATCACCAAATCACATTTCGCCCCTTTGCCCCCCTTTGCTGCAGCAGGAAAGAGATTTCAGCTACTCGACTGGTCTCAATCCCTTTCTCTGGTCGAGGACAGCTCATCTGCTGGGGCCAATTTGGACTTGCAAAGAGCCGGATTTCATAGCTTGAATGCGATCCTCTCTTAGTTAACCTTTCCTCGTCAGCACCACCCTTCAACCGTCGCCCGGTGCATCCTTTGTCCTCGATAACTCTGCTCTGCCGAATCACGCGGCCGAGACCAGAGAAGCGAGAGAAATAACACAATGGCCAAGGAGACATTGGCCGTAGCTGCTCGGGGCCAGCCTGGGATAACCAACGTCAATGCCTGTGTGTCGACGACCGAGGCCAGCAGGGCGTCGAAGGACGGCGCTTCCTGGCGAGAATGGATGGTTGCGAACCAGATAGGTGCGTAAACACCAGGATTGCAAGCTCCGTGTAGCTGTCAATGCCCTTACTGACTTTGCTGCTGCTGCTCAGGTTGCTCGCTTTCCATTCTCGGTGCTATCCTCGCCGTTCACACTTTCGTTCCGTCCCTAAGGGCATACACGACTCCGTACCTCGAGCTGCCTCACTACCACCCCGAGACTGGAAAGTACACTCAGGGGCTGGATGATGTCTACTTCATCATTAGCTCCATGCTAGGCTTCACAGCTACCAGAGCTATCGTCATTGACTGGGTGTTCTACCCCATTGCTTCTCAATTGGGGCTGAGACACAAGCAATCTATACGCTTTGCTGAGCAGGGATGGCTTTTGGTCTACTACCTAGCCTTCTGGGCCTATGGAATGGTTAGTAGCTACCTTGTTACTATGAAATGCTCATTTTTTAAACAATACAAAATTATCGTTATCTGTACTAACAACCACCAGCACATCTGGTATCATTCTAGCTACTGGTACAATTTCCGTGCCATATGGGCTGATTGGCCTACTCGAGAGGTTAGCGGCAGCGTCAAGCTATACTGCCTCCTGCAGCTATCCTTTTGGGTACAACAAATATTTGTCATTCACATCGAAGCCAAGCGCAAGGACCACGCGCAGATGTTTGTCCATCATATCATCACCAGCACACTGCTCGGATCCGCATATGTCTATAGCTTCTACAACGTCGCCAATGTCGTCCTCTGCCTCATGGATATCGTTGATTACCTGCTACCGGTGTGTATATATGGACCCTTGATTGTTTTCCTTCATTCTGCAGCGCACCCCAAGCTAACGTTAATGTGCTAGTTTGCCAAAATGCTAAAATACCTTGGTTTCGAACGAGCCTGCACAGTTGCCTTCGGCGTTTTCGTCGCAACCTGGATCGTTGCTCGTCATTTCATCTACATGACCCTATGGTGGTCCATCCACCAAACGGTACCTGCAGACGTGCCGTTCGGATGCTACTCCGGCACCACAGGCAAGCAGCTATCAACCGGCTCCCCCGATCTCCTATTCCACATCTTCAACCCATTCTTCGACCTCGATGGCCCAATCTGCATGACCGGAACCATCAAGGTGATCTTCCTTGGAATGTTACTGTTCCTACAGGTTCTCTCCCTCATCTGGCTCGGAATGATCATCAAAGTAGCGCTGGGCGTTTTATGGACTGGTTCAAGTGCAGAGGACACACGAAGCGATGACGAGGGAGAAGTTGACGCTGGCGAGCCGAAGGAAAAGGCCGGCACCTCTTCGGCAAGAATCACTAGCGCACCGTCGAGCTCAGAAGGCACCGCCTGGTCACGATCGGTCATGCCCAACGGCTCGAACCACCAGAGCCACCCGGTGCGAATAAGAACAGCCCGTGGGCGAGTGACGTTAAGCGACCATAATGATCGAAAAACCCTCCTTGGTAGAATTGGCTGCGACAAGCCAACATAGATCCGAGAATGGGACTAAAACTAAGGCGTTTTGTTCTCCCGTCGTCTCGCAGCTTGATTATCTTCCCCCCGCGTTCGTCTTCCCATCTACGTCTTATTTTTCTTTCGCTTTTGCTCCACGTCTCTTTTTCGTTTATCAGGTTTGATTTTGTGTTAAGATGCTTCCCTCCCTGCTGGTAACGATGGCAGTAACGGTGACGGTGACTGGCATGTCTTGAAAGAACTTCCTATCATTATCCTTCCTATACCCATAAACACGCCCGGTTAAAGCTTTTTTTAATATATCTCCCTTTTTCTTTTCATTCCTCCTTCTCTTCTTTTTCTTGCCAAAATCAAAAGAATATATCCCGTTGTTGCATCTGTTCGTTCTTTGCTCTATCTTTTTCCCCCACCGGTCATGCCTGCCTGCTTATACATACGAAACCGTTCGTTTTTTCTCTCTCAAAAGATTGGAGAGAGTGAGATTCCGACTGGCAATCAATACCATGAACCTCGTTATGATATCTAGATGGTTGTCCTGTTTGTTCCCGTTCTTTGCTACGCCTTCTACTGTCCGTTGTCAATATTCGCTATCTACACTTATCCTCTTTCCATTCTTCCTATGCTGAATAAACCAAGAAACACCGGATACAGGTTAACGATCTCCCTTACTTCTACATGTTTGTTTCCCATCCCCATACCAACCGACGGTTTAGCTCCGCATGTATGTTTTGTCTCCCTTGCATCTTCCCTGCTTGATGCTTAAATACACTGCATATTATACCCGGGATAATGTGATTTCATGGACGGCACCTCCTAAGGCTTGTCTGCATTTATTACCACGATTTATAATACCTCTTCCTTCGCATTGATACCTGGTTGGCCGAATATACATAGCTGGCGCCCCCTTTATTGATCAGGGGAAGCCGCTGGTAGTGACGTAATTCGTTAACCTTGTGTAGGATACTTTAGGGCTGAGCATGGCTTTATCCTTATTTTGACGAAGGAAGGTTGAGTCGCGCGGCTCGAGCCTTGGAGAAGCCACAGGGGCTGGCCGGTTGGTTCCTTGGTCCTGGGACTCTTAAGCAGCCCTATAACCAGGGGCCAGGTGTGTAACCAACTTGTAACTTGGGTGCCTGAGGTGCCTGAGGTGTGCGAGGGCTACCGGGCAAATAGAGAGAGAGAGGCCTATTTCCTTTTTGGATTTCTTTTGAATTGATTCTTCACGATATCGCTATTTGGTCTTGCAACTGAACGCCGACTCACACAAAACATGACAGAATGGAAATGGAAGAAAGAGATAATAAATACAGACTAAGGCTATTTGTATCGTAAATCACCTCCCTGCCGTTCCAGTTTTACGCCTTGGCCTTCTTCACCTTCTTGGGCTTTTCCTCCACTTTCTTAGCCTTGGGGGCACTCTTTGGCTGTTTTTCGACTTTGGTGGGCTTCTCAGAGGTAGCGGGAGTGTCGTTCACGACCTTCTTCTTAGGCTTCTTCGCCTCCTTTTTCTCAGCAGACTTCTTTCCTGTTTCGGCAGGCTCAGCTTCGGTCTTTTTCTCCTTGCTCGCCTTTCCATTTGTCACGGTTTTATCTTTAGCCTCAGCTTTGCTCTTTGACTCTTTCTTCTTGAGAGTCTCGTCCTTCTTGTCCTCAATCGCAGCAATGGGAGCAGTAGTGCCTTCTTCGATCTGATCTTGAACAGTAGGGGCGACCGGAACCTCCTCCACAGATTTCAAAGTCGGAATCTCATACTCGTAGCCCAAAGCTTTCATCTTCTCAGCCTTCTTAGCTCGTTTAGAGCTCTCCTTGGAAATGGCCTTTGACCAGCCGTCGCGTGACTTTCCGGCATCAAGTCGTCGCTTTTCAATCTGGTTCCATGGTGTCTTCTTGAAGCGGCGATTGGCTCCCTTCCACATTGCCGGATGAACTTTGTCGTTGGGTATGTACTTGCATTTCAAGATGTGGCCGAACATGAGGTAATTTTGCATCGTGGCAGCAACAACTTTGGCAACTGAGGTGGATGTGAATTCGATGAAGGCATAATGTTTCGATTTACCGGTCGTACGATTGCGCGAGAGGCGTAGGCGTGAGATCTCTCCGAACTGTGAGAAATAGGCGCGCATCTCATCTTCGTAGAAACCATGTGGGATTCGCCTACGTAGCACATACGAGTTAGTTGTATTTCGACAGGTGTGGAGTGGAATGAAGGGACAATAAAGCATACCCAACGTATACGGTGCCAGGTTCCTCCGGTTCAGAGTTCTCTTTCTTCTTCTTTCGAATTGCCTTCATGGCCTTTTTAGAGTCAGGGATCTTTGGAACCTCTTGGCCTGGCTCAAAGCCTTCGTCTTCTGACGCATCCTCGTCTCCGCTGCTCTCGAATCCACGGATCAATGCAAGAGTTTGGTCATCTTCAACCTCGTCGTCCGAGTCCGCATCAGAAATGGGAGAAACCTGCTCTTCATCTACAGGCTCGGAAACTTCTTCAGGCTCCTTCTCAACCTCCTTGGTTTTGGATTTGGTCTTCTTTTTCTTTTCCGCGGTAGCAGAGCTTTTCTCCTTGAGCTCAGCACTGGCAGCAGGCTTCTCGGATTTGGCTTTCTTCTTTGGCTGCGTTTCCTTCTTTTCAGCCTTAGGCTTAGAGACTACCTCCTTCTCAGCCTCTTCTTCATCATCGCTCAAGAAATCCGCGGCGCGTTTGCGGGGCTTCAATTCCTTCGCTGGCTTCTTGTCGACCTTAACAGGTAATTTCTCTGATTTGGCTCCATTGACCGTGGAATTTTCTTTTTTAGACTTGGAGCTGGAGGCCTTCACTTTAATGGTTTCCGTATTTACAGGCTTTTCCTGTGTCTTCTTGGACTTTTTTGACGGCGGGTGTTCGCTCACTGCAGGAGCAGCAGTGGCCGTCGCGGGCGCTATGCAACTAGGTTAGAAACGCGTCAACGCAAAATTTGGAGTTAAGAACAAAATACTAACCTTTGCGCTTGGTGGCCTTCTTCTCTGGAGCCATTCTGCGTGTCTAGTTGTGGTCAATTGTGCACAGTAAAAAGAATTGTGAACTTCTATCTATTTTCCTAATTTTTTTTTTCTTGCGTTGTGGATCAGCGCCAAGATTTCGAGAGCTTCTCCGCGAAATCGATAACAGGCAAAGCAAAGCCTTTTTTGAGCTTTAACAGCTAGACGGCGCAACTCGATCCTCAGTCCAACGATATATTTGACACAGCTGCTGCTTCGAGGTGAGAGCTATGAAGAAGAGAAAACGTTCTAGCAAAAACAAAGCTCTAACTCAAGAAGAAATATGGGACGACTCGGCACTCCTTGAGTCCTGGGAAGAGGCTGCAGAGGAATACAGGGTACGTACATTACGTTCTACTCGAATACTGCGGTATGGATGAGGACTTGCTAACGCTTTTCTTTTCTATAACAGCTTTATCACAGCATTCAGGCCAGAGGGCAGAAAGTCGAGGATGTTCTCCGAGAAGCAGAAGCTGAAGCGGCCAACGCGAATGAAGATGAGATGCAGCTAGAGACCAACACCGAGACGGAGAAGCCCCAAGAAGAGCCCACCGTGAATATCTCCCAGACTGTCACTATGGATGAGTCTGATGGGAAATTAAAACAGACAGATGCCTGCACAACGAGCCAAGTTGAGGTTGGTTTTTCTCCTTTTCTGGATATATGGATATACCCAGGTTGCGACAAGCTGCTCACTAACGCGCCTCACTCGACAGGATGAAACTGCACCGGAATTAGCCACAGAGACAGGTCAGACCTACTCTGCTGCACCAGAAAGTGCAAATTCAGCAAATATGCCGCAACAGGTTCTTAACGGCGCACCCAGCTTGCCAAACAGTGAGTACATCCATAATCAAAGTACCCATGGACAATTGCCTAAAGACTAACACCGAATATAGTTCAAGACGAAGGGCTGAAGAACCTCATGATGTCGTGGTACTTTGCAGGTTACTACACGGGACTATACGAAGGCCAACGACAGGCCGCGGCAAAGAAGTGACGTTGGGATAGGGGATAATTAGGATTTTAACCCGACTTATTGAAGGATGGTCAGAATGCGGAGTACTACCAGATAACTTGCTCATTTCCAGTCTAGGGGACAGTATGAATTTTAACAGTAGGAATCAATTGATATTCACCATTTGCTCGAATAAATAAATAACAAAATAGTTGGTTGTGATGGTGAGATGTATCTAACTCTATTTGACACGCCTCAGCCCTATGAAACAAACTATGTTAATAGAATGAATGGAAGGCGGGCGCAACACGAGCGAGACAAGTTGATAACTTTTTTGGTTGATATTGGCAATATTTTTGACCTCGCTGCACGAACGCAGAACCCATCATGGAGAGGACGGACGAGACTTCGATTATGCCGTATTGCAAATCTTCTTTGCTGCTATAATGTCGTGGCTCCATGATAGTGGAGTGTTAGTGAGTATGAATATGATATTGGGATAAGAACTGGTCGAGTTCCGGTCAAAGTAGAGAGATGCGGCGAAGATACATTCGCATGTACCAAGGCGATACGCGACCTTATCGTCAAAGGTCCAGGGCAATCATTTTTCCAGCAGGCCTTTCGATACTCTGTATCCCGGATCTTGCTTCAGTATGACGGTCATATTGCTATGATAGTTAGTTGAACAGCACTAAGGCTGTGAAATAAAAGGGTGATGTATGCCAAAGCGAAGCCCATCAATCGCCCCAGATGTGGAAGCCGAACTCCCACTGGCGGATGAGTATTAGAACAGGCAAAAGTGAGATCTATCTGGGTCTCATATTGACAAATTTGTAGAGGTAATGGATGCGTGTACCGTTCGACAAGGGCATTGAGACCGTGAAATATGTTTGAGGAAAGAAAAGAAGGAAAGAGAGAGAAATCAGAATAAAAAAGCGAAAGTGTAGCTGTGTGCAAGCGCTAGCTTCTTTAGGTTAGAATGTATTAGGTAATTCACTTGTCACGTGAAATATACTTCCCCCAGACAGTAGATAGAGAAATCATTACTGACATGGTACTGATTTGGAGAATTGGAAGAGATAAGAGTACCAGCTCGTGGAGATTGAATAATAGCTAGTGTTCCTATCTAGATGAAACCATCGAACTAGTTAGGGTTGGAAGTTACAAGTTATCTGACATCTCTCATTCTCCATTTGCCAGGACGGCTGGACACTGAACTTAATCAACCGTCATGTCCCGTGCTAACAGCGTTGACGCCTAACAGAGTCATATACTGAGATAGGAGTCGTCTTGGGCCAGCAAGACGGGAAAGATATGGACAAAGTCTACTTGATGAAATAAATTATGGGTATAGAATATATCAGAGGAAACCAATGGGTAAGTTAAACCCGTTAAAACCGAGCAAGGACCTTCTCCTGGGTATCTCCCATGGCCCAGTCACTGCGGTTTTCCTTGCTAAGCACTCTGGCCGCCTGTTCAGCTGTGAACCCCTTTGCTTCAACAGCAGGATTATATCCAAGCTGGTTGATCTTCCCCACTTCTTCATTTGTCACGGCCTGTGGTACCTTGCCATCTGCACGTTTATACACTGTAACAACGACGGCACCACCAAGACCAAGATTATGCTGTAAGGCAGCATCAGTGTCCTTGACCAAGCGATTGTTGGCCCAGCCGCGAAGATGCCAGACTAGCTCTGCACATTGAGCGATACCAGTTGCGCCGAGAGGGTGGCCCTTTGAAATCAGACCGCCGGATGGGTTTATGACCATCTTGCCGCCATATGTGATATCGCCCTTTCGAACCATCTCATGGGCCTTCCCTGGCTCGCAAAGTTCCAGTGCGTCGATGGTGATCATTTCGTTCGCTGAGAAACAATCATGTAGTTCGCAGACTTTGACGTCCTTGACATTGATACCGGCTTCAGCGGCGGCTGTCTGGCATGCGTAGCGAGTCATTTCGAAGCCCATGAGACTTATGGAGCTTTCGTTGTACACTGAGGGAGTGTCTGTGGCGAGACATTGGCCCGCAATCAAGATGGCTTGGTCCTTGAGGTGTGGTCGGGCGTCAAGGAAGGCCTGGGAGACGACTACGGCTGCGGCACCGCCGTCTGAAGTTGGACAACACTGGAGTTTGGTTAGAGGGAAGTGGATCATGGGCGACTTCGAGATTTGCTCATGGGTATATTCGGTTTGGAATTGGGAGTATGGGTTTCGTTTCGAGTGTTCGTGGTTGATCCGTCCGATCTCAGCAAAGTCTTCAGCTTTTGCGCCGTATCTATTCGTGTACCTTTGTTAGAATATTTGATCTCTCAAGCATTGAAAGTAAAAGAAAGGGTGAATCCCACTTCTCGATATACTCGACACCAGCATTTCCAAACATCTGAGCTGCTCCGGGGGCATTGGTAACTCCCCTGGTAGCAAACATCATTTCTCCCAGTTTGCCGGTAGGATTCTCTCTATCGTCGAACTTGGAGGAGAGGCTACCGGGGCTCATCTTCTCGAAGCCAACGACAAGAACGCAGTCGGCAGCACCGTGTGAGACCATGGTACGGGCCATGGCCAGGCCCGTTGAACCGGTAGAACAGTTGTTGTTGACATTATAGATAGGGATCTTGGTAAGGCCGAATTGGTAGAAGACCCGCTGGCCGCAGGTGCTATCTCCATAGCAGTAGCACGCGACTCCCTGGTCGACGTCGTCGTAAGTGATGTGGGCATCCAGCATAGCCTTGACACCGGCCTCGAAGCCCAGTTCATGGTAGTCAACTTTTCCACGTGGTTTGATGAACTTGGTCATGCCAACGCCGAGGACGTAGGCTGGCGACTGTGCTCGTTTGCCCATGGTTATTGTAGGTAAATAGGACGGCCTGGTTTGAAATTAGTAGATAGTCCTAAAACGGTATGAATTCTTGTTCATAAGTTTCAAACCCACCGAAAGAGAGAAACTCATCCGTATTTAATCCTTTCTTACTATGCGCTTCTCCTGGATCTTCAATCATTCTTCATGCCGGAGGCGGCTCTCAGATCTTGCGGGGAAAGTCCCGAGGTCCCCGATGTTCCGAGGCTCGACGGATGCTTACATAAGCTGCTTTCTCCCATTTGACAGACAGAAAGCAGTAGAGAAGCAGAAGCAGAAGAGCAGAAGAAGAGGTCAGCATGGCGGCGACGATAGCAAGGGAGCGTCTGCGGGCGTTCGGCGGAGGCGGTGGGAGTGAAGCAGGAGATCCTCAGATTCCGCTTGGTTAGAGTCTTGGGTCAGCCATTAGCAGCAGTCATGTTGTGGCAACAGCATAAGGACGGATGGCCATTGAGTAGATAGATATATGGCATTGGGCTGCTCCATCACGACCAGCATGGCTACCCAAGTCAAACCCTGACGCTGACGAGAGCAGCATTAAAGGGCGTCCGTCTATTCCCGGTCGTGATCGCCCTCTGCTGCTGCAAGGCAAAAAGGAAAACAGAAAGCTTCTCAAGACTGCCGGAGATGATGCCGGGCTCCAGTAAGTGAGTGATTGAGAGAGCGAGAGAGCGAGAGGCGGCGACTCTTCAGACGGTAGCAGGAACTGAAGTCCCAAGACCGGCCGTTCTGTACATCGTACAGTGTTTTGGACCGTATAACTGGCGAGATGTATCGAAGACTTCGAGAACTCGGCAGAGGTACGACGAGTAGCCATCTGCAGTACAACCAGGCATGAGAGGAACAGGCCCCTCTCCCCCCGGCCGAAGCGAGTAGTTAACTATAGTTGAGCGTAAGAGCAGTTGGCCTGCCCATCATTGGCTCGGTGGTCGATGTCTGCATAACAGAGGAGCAGAAAGCCAAAAGACGCCTTTGACGACGTCACTGGTCAGACCGTGAAGTGTGAATGCGTTTTGGCCTGATGTTGGATGTTCTGTTGACCTCGAGTTCGGCGGCAGGTCTCGTACTTTGGCGCGGTAGCCGGTACTTGAGCGCTCCCACATCTTCCTCACGCAGAAAC
>NW_003345201.1:4977537-5064170 GCF_000150975.2 Nannizzia gypsea CBS 118893
CTCACTAACTACACAAGGACGTTCCATCGCACGCTTCTATCTCGACCTTGACCTTGACCTTGACCCCCGATGATTGTCAACTAACGGAATATCGTTAGTGCGCTCGATCATGGCCGTCGACCCTTGGGTGTAGTTAAGTTAGTTGGTTGGCTGGTTGAGCGGAAGCTCGCTGCTGCTGCCGCTGCTGCTCGACAACCTCCATCTCCGTCCTCCTCTCGCCCTTCCTACTTCTTCGCCCTTCGCCCTCACCCTTGCGTCTGCCTGCAGAGGCTCCAGGCTGCTCCGTCCGACGGCTCTGCTCCCTCTCCCGCTCCCGGCCATCGCTTTTGATATATCTCACGGCCTCCTCGCACGTCGACTCTGGCGTCTGGCTCTCTGCCAACTTCCGTTTCCCCCACTACCACCGCCGCCGCCTTGAGATACCGTTGAGGGATACGCAACGAACTCCCATTGCTCCTGGTTCTGGATCTCTCTTGCTCCATTTCATATCTTCCTGTCATATTGTTGAACTGGAATGATCCCTGCTGGCTCCAATTAGCTGCTGCAGATTACATGACAGTCGGATCAACCTCTCTTCTCTCTTATATATATCATTCACCTGCCCTTGCATAGTATATTCTTCTTATCTTCACTTCTACCCTTTTTCCTATATTCACTTTATATTCATTTATATATACCACCGCAGCTTTTCTTCCTCTTGAGAGTCTGCCATTGCATCATATCAGCATCAGCATATATATTCTATACCAGGACACCCAATCAGGCCTTTGCTTGTTTCCTTTTACCTTTCCTTCTTCTTTTCTCTGCCTTCTTCTTCTTCTCATCTTGCACTGAGTTCTGATATCTATATCCTTAATACGCACGCTGTGGTGGTGGCCCAGTAACAGGCTTAATATACTGGGATATTCCAAAGAAATAAAGAATAACCCATTGTCTGCCTTCTCTCCGCTAGCGGGTCCAGAGACATCAGGAAATAAAACAACAACAAAAAGGCGAAGGATTAAACCCAACCAGAGATCTAAAAAGATCTAAAGAGCTGGTTAGGTCAAACTGTCCAGCAAGAACCCATGGACACCTGTGGGACGCTGAGAGGTCTGCTCACTCACACGCTGAGAGACCACTTTGCGTTCCATAGGTCTCTGCGGGCGACGGCCTGAGTCCTGCAAAGCCCACCGCCGCTTATGTCGTCCTCACAGGAGGATGCTGGACATGTAACTGCTGGCCTCTCAGCACCGGTCTCAGCATCCTCCTTACAACCTCCGGCAGCCACCGTGATACCACCAGAGCCTGCTGCTACCAAGAAGATGCCGCCGTGGGCCATCCCCTTCGACACGCCCGCCAGGAACCGCTTCCTCAAGGACTACCGGATCCAGGCGGCCTCTGCGACCTCGACAATCCTCGCATGCCTGGCCGTGGTCAGTCTTTTTTCACTTTTTTCTATCCCACTTTGCCTCTTGCTTTGCTTCGCTACGCGTTGCTGATAGACACGCTGAAACATGGACTCGTTGGCTAACTTCGGCTTATATTAGACCCCACTGGAGAACGTGAAGACTCGACTCCAGTCGTGAGTTTTACTCTGGTGAAGATGTTATATATGACACCGTGATGTGCTGACTGGCGTGGTTGTGCTAGATACAACTTCAAGGGGACCACCGACTGCCTTCGTTACATGATCAAACATGAAGGACCACGCGGTTT
Source organism: Nannizzia gypsea CBS 118893 (assembly GCF_000150975.2). Lineage (NCBI taxonomy): Eukaryota > Fungi > Ascomycota > Eurotiomycetes > Onygenales > Arthrodermataceae > Nannizzia > Nannizzia gypsea. The sequence goes on from NW_003345201.1 coordinate 4,979,236, forward strand.
CATGGCTGGTAAGGTCTTGTTTTATTATCAATAATAAATAACACGAGAATGGATCGTCTAACTCGAGTTCAGGCGCGTTACCACCATTGGCAAGTCTTACCATAGTCAGAGTCACCAATTTCACCGTCTACCAGAAGAGCAAACATGCCATCTCCGACTTTGTGGAAAGACACACTGGAACATCACCATTAGCCACATACAACACTCCAGGTTCCCTTCCTACTTTTACCGGCGTCTCCTGTTTCATGGCCTCTGGAATGTTGGCTGGTCTCTGTGCTGCTCCTATTGCATGTATGCGTGTCCCATGCATATACACCGGCTATAGCTACAATACTAACAAACAACAGGTCCATTTGAACTCGCCAAAAATGTGGTTCAGACATCTGTTCTGATGGCTAGCAGCCAGCGTGAACCCACGGGAAAGGGCCTCAAGTACACCTCACTTCAGAACGTTCCACGCCTATCAACAGCCCAGGCTATCAAGCAAATCATCTCTCGTCATGGCTTCAGGGGCCTTTACACCGGAATGGGTCTTCATGTGGCTCGAGACACAGTTGGCACCGGACTCTACTTCGCCGTTTATGAAACATCAAAGCAGCTTACGTCAAAATACCTGGGTGACAACCATTCTCCATTCGGGCCGCAGTTGGTTGGTGGTGCGCTCTGCGGCACCCTTCCATGGCTATTTGTAAGTGTGAAAAAGAAACATGCATATATTAACTGTCTGGTAGCCGTGATAGAGCTAATGTCTGTTTCTCCTTCAGACGTACCCACTCGACACCCGCAAAACTCGCCGGCAGAGCATGATACTCGGTCAATCAAAAGAAGTGGGAGCCGCCGTGGCCAAGAATTCCGTCTACACCGGTCTATCCGTTATCATCCTGCGCACAGCTGTGCAGAACATGCTCCTTCTGACCATGTTCGAGTACTTCAAGAGAGAGATCGATAAGCTGGAAGTTTGATCCATTTCACTTCATCCAATACTCTATTTTACCTTGATGGTAATACTCACTTTCTGGCCTTCTCACATTTTCCCTGTCTTCCGTGTTTTCTTACTCCGGCCATTCTACTTTCATATCCCCAGCTCGGTCGTTTTGACCTAGGGTGATTACATACCTTTCTACACTTCCATCTTTGCTCATATCTGATTTATTCAGAAATAATGGCGATGCCAGAGGCTTTGTTACTGGTTTTATCAGCATGGTCTCCTCTTTTTCCCTCGTTTGACATTGCTCGTGGGATTCGTTTCCCTTTTATCGAGACACATTCTGCATGCATATTGGCTTTTTTTACCCGCAAATACAAACATCTGATTCTGGTCAGGCTTTTTCTCTTCCTTATAGCAGTGACCTTAGCATGTTTTCTTGTCTCCGATGCCTTAGTATCAATCTAGTGGTAAGTACCTAGGGAGGTATTCCTCCTGCTGTGTCGTATCAGTATGAAAAAAGGCGTTGCGCACCAATATTCTGTGTGAAGTCCGCTGAATAGTATACTCTGATAATTATCTTTCTACTACTCTATAAATCCTATGATAATGGAATGGCTACATATCTCTCGTAGCTTACTATTGCTGTCGTGTGCTAAGTATGCGAAAGTCGTGGGGAGCAAAAAGGTCGCTGTAGTGATCGCGTGTTTTTACTTTGAACGTTCGCTCATTTGTCGACCTCGTTGAAACGAATAAATATCGACCCCCTTCGACCACATCCACCACCACAGACAGCCCAAGTTTTTTACAGCCTCACTGCTCTCTTCTCTTGAGTGGGGGCTGCTGGAGACGGGCACACATTTTCTCTCACTCTCCACAACAGAATAATCCGGTACCATGGCATCGTAAGTCATTCAATTCTCTCTCGTCGGTGTAGACGGGGGAAGGCTGCCCCTCCACCGCCAGCTTATGTCTACGCATAGCAACCACCGGCTAATATGACGATTGATCTTTGATATAGTGGTATCCTGCAGCTACCGTTTAGACGGTCTCACAATGTTTCCCTCTCCGATGCCATGAAACAATACATTTCTACAAAATATGACCAGCACCCGGACATGTTTGCGGAGGATTTCATAATCATAGACCAGATGCGCTCAGATGCTATCAACCTACAGGAGCCTCACGAAAGCGGGATAGCTAGGCTTGTAGTATATGCCGCGCAGCTGAAATGGATTGGCGGAAAGTTCCCTATCGATGTGAGAAACTCACCTCGTCTTAATGAAGTTTTTATATCCAATACTGACCGCGAGGGCTTCGTAGGTTGGTGTGGAATTTCCATGGTACCCGGCCTTTGGATTCAATACAGGACGACCGGGTTAGTCTTTTGGAATTGGACCCCATATGCCGTAGCGGTTACTGACTGTCTGGCCGATACAGTATCCCAGAATAACCTCCGCTTCGAGCTTGCCAATATACTCTTCAACCTTGCTGCGCTTTATTCACAGCTTGCCGTCTCATTGATTCCAGCCAACTCGGACACCCTGAAGGTGGCATGCAAATATTTCTGTCAGGCTGCCGGTGTTATTGAACATATAAGAACAGATATACTACCAGACCTACGAACCTCACCTCCGGAAGACATGGATGAAATGACACTGAGAAGTTTAGAAGAGCTACTTCTTGCTCAAAGTCAGGAATGTTTTTGGCAAAAGGCAGTGAAGGATGGGTTGAAAGATGCCTCAATTGCACGGCTAGCCGCCAAAGTCTCCGATTACTATATCAATGCTGGGGGTTATGCTGTAAAATCCAACAGCATAAGTACCGATTGGATACATCATATGACAGCCAAACATCACCATTTTGCCGCCGCTGCTCAATACAGGCAATCACTTGATTGTTTAGAGAAGAAAAAGTATGGCGAGGAAGTTGCGCGATTGAGAGATAGTCTGTTGTGTACTAACGAGGCGCTGAAGGAAAAGAGGTGGATCAACAAGGTGGTTCTAAGTGACCTTAACGGATTGAAATCCCGAATCAGTGAAGACTTGAAACGAGCTGAAAAGGACAACGACATGATATACCTGAACCATGTTCCTCCCAAGTCGGAGCTGAAGCTCCTGGATAGAGCTAACATGGTCGCCGCTAAAGCTCCTGCTGAAGTGATAAACGGGTTGTCCATGATCGGAGAGGATGCTCCTCTTGGTCGTGCCCTATTTGCGAAACTGGTACCTTACGCTGTGCACGTTGCGGCTAGCATTTATGCTGATCGTAGAGACCGCCGAGTCAATGAGACCATTGGCGAGCTGGAATCCATGACAACGAAGCTCCGAGAGTAAGATATTTTAATGATTGTGTTTTGGACCTTCTAAGCTGAAACTAACTATCAAAATAGCCTGCTACAATCGTTGAACCTCCCTGGGTCCCTCCAGGCACTCGAAAAGCCTTTGGGTCTTCCACCCAGCCTAGTCTCTCATGCAGAGGAGATTCGGCAGCAAGATGGGCTAAACCGTATTTTAACGTCGTTGGATGATACCTCAAAACTGAAAGCAACCGACAAGGCTACTTTCACTGAGGCAGTGGAACTTTTGAACGCAGAAAAGGAAGAAGATCAAAGAGCTAGGCTCAAGTTTGGTACTGATCGTTGGACTCGAGAGACATCAGAGAAGGCAGCTCCAAATCTATATGCGCAGACTGCTGAGATAGAGGGTTACCTCTCATCAGCCAATACCAGCGATAATTTCATCCAGAGCAAACTAAACGAACATGGCCGAGTGCTGCAGGTTCTGGCTGGGACAAATAGAGACTTGGAGGCATTTGTACCCAGCAGTCGAAGACCTGTGCTGTCACCCCAGGTGGGACGTGAAATAAGCAGACTACGAAGTGCATTGAACGAAGTTACGCGACTTGAAAATCGACGTAAACATTTGATTGAGGACTTGCGAGAGACCTCTCAGGCGGACAACATCAGTAAGGAGCTCACTATCCACTTCATACGACCAATGCCTTGCTAAGAAACAATGACCCATCTAGATTCTGCACTCCTTGAAGAAACAGGACGCTTAGAGCGCGAGTTCCCCATGCAGAAGATCCAACCCAGCCAGTTCGAAGGACTGTTTGAGAAACACCTTCGTCGCTATGATAGTGATCGGAATATGCTTGCCGAAGAGCAGAGGAAGCAAGATGAACTAGGAGATCAGCTTCGAGAAGCTAACAAGGCATTCACGGCTGCACGTAGAGGCGACTCTTCAACTAAAGAGCGAGAGAAGGCGCTACAAGATCTAGAGATCGGATACTTGAAGTATAAGGAGATCATATCGAACATCGACACCGGAAGAAAGTTTTACAATGATCTAGCAAGGATCGTGGGCCGGTTTAGAGAGGACTGCAAGAAATTCGTAAACCAGCGAAGACTAGAAGCGAGTCGAATGGAAACGTAAGTCTTCAGCCCCTGATACACACTCCACTCCCTAGATAATGAAGGTTATCCTCTTTTCTTTTACCTAACTTATCTGTTATGTAGGGATATTGCCAACACCACCGCTATGGCCGCTATGAACATTGCAGCCCACTCGCCTACATCACAGCAAATGCCTGCTCAGAACCAGCATCAGCAGTCCTTCATTAACCCTGCAGAACCACTGACGGCCCCTCAGCCGACCAGGGCGAACGTCATGCCTCCACCTGCAACCATGCCGCCTGTGGGCGGCGGGATTTGGTCCCCCGAAGTAGGAATCAAGTTTGCTCCGGCGCCCGCACCAAATGCACATGTTGCTCCGTATCCGGAGTCTAGGACTGTCGTGGAGCCCTCGGGGTCAAGTTCAAGTAATACAGCTGGCACGGGGACAGCAGCAGGAGTATCAAAGCCCGGACACTGGGATCCTACAAGGGGTCTGAGATTCTCGTAGTGACGTATAAGCTGGTACCTGGTAAATGATGGGTACCTAGTATATACTGGACAGGCATTATATCTGCATTTTTGAATATACATACTACAAGCGATTTTCGAAGCGTTTACTTACCTGAGAGGGGTTGCTAGAGTATACAGGCCGGTATGGCAGGTCATGCGCGAACGATATGAGAGTAACACGAGCTGGAATTGTTTCTCCTTCTGCTTAATCTTGCTGGGCTAAATAGCATCGTAAATGGAGGGTCTGGGCCATTCATCGTCACACAAGGAAAGAAACACACATCAGCTTCATCGAGGAAAATCATCAACATTATCATCACCGTCCATCCATACGTAGTCCTGCTCTTATTTTTGAATACCAACAACCAACGTCCAGGCCGAGAAGGTAAAGGGGCAGCTGCTTCCCTATTCTGTGTCTCTTAAAGACCTCCTTCTGGGCTGTGTGCCGAAATGTGCACATAACGGGTTATAGGTTGCCTTTGGTTCAACCATCGATCAATCAATCGATGAGGCAGGGGGATGGAGCCCGCCAACAGGATATAACAAAAAAGAAAAGCCAATATCGAAATTACAGATGCGAATGAATAGATAAGTGGGAGGAATGGAAAGAGTAGATAGGAATAAGAGGTGGTGGAAACGGCTGTAAGATGTTCGAAAGGTAGAAGTGAGAAGGTTATAGGGAACTTGTAATGGTCTGAAAATAGAAACAACCATCAAAAATCATGGAGAAGACTTGAGCTCAGAAGCAGGACTTGTTGTTGGGGCCTGCTTCTGACTCTGATGTTGTCCGGTGGTCTCTTGGTATTTATGGAACATGCCGGATAAATCTCCCTCAGATATGGCAGATCCGTTCTTTTCGACGATGAGGTTTCTGAGCCATCGGTTCTCCATCTCGAGCTGGCTGACGCGTGATTCGAGGGCTGTGTTCTTGCTTGTCACTTCCTTTACGGTCTTTTCCAAGTTCTTCTCACGTTCCTTTTTCTTAATGCGGAAGCGGGCGCTGGCAGCAGTGTTTCGCCGGCGCTTGTCTTCTTCCTGGGCTAGACGGTCTGCCTCTGAGGTAGTGGTGGCATCAGACTTCCTTTTTGATGGAACAGTGGCAGGCTGTGATTGAGTTACTGCTGGCTGTGGTGGTGGCGCCTGTAGCTGTGGTTGCGACTGGAGACGTTGGTGTTGCTGCTGTTGCTGCTGCTGGTGTTGTTGTTGCTGCTGCTGCTGCTGATAGATGGGACTACTCTGAGGGAGAGGCGTGTTGGCGGGGAGAGGCTGAGCTGATGGATAGGTAGTCGACTGGACTGGGACCGTCTGCGGTTGTGGTTGGAAATATGGGAAGTTGGAAATGTTGAAATCTGTTTGACGGATACATATCGAGTAAGCATAAACCAGAAGACACCACATGCACATCTATTGCATAAAAACGCTCACCATTCAGTATCCCCACGTAGTTCATATCCTGCCGTCCGTTCGTCGGGCTCACGGTTCCTGAAGACGAAGAGACAGGCTGCTGCTGTTCGTCTACACCGCCGACATTTCCAGCCGGGTCAAAGTCGAGGAACTCTGCGTTCGTGAACAGGGCGAGGTCGGCATCGACATCGAATTGCAGGTCGTCTGGCTGTGCTGTCTGCTCGAAGGGCGAGGGTAGGGTGTTCAGGTCGTTGAGATACTGCGAGAAGTTGGGCGCACGACGCCCGTTGAAGTCGGCCATGGCGTTGCTGTCCTGCTTAACACTCTCGACACTCTCGCTCGGTCGAGGAGTTTGTTCCAGAAGTGGTGGTGGTGGTGGTGTTCTGAGTCAAGCGCTTCCGGGTGCTTGTCCGGTCAGCGTCGGCGGGTCGCAGCCCCGTGCCAGCAGCAGGTCGGGGTCCGACGTCTGAGATATCGACGCACGCTGCTCGCTGCTAGCTGCTCGCTGTTGATTATAAGATATAGATAGACGGTCGTCCTTCGACAGGTGTGTCGCTGTCTCTCTGTGCGGAGGGCTAGAAAAGAAAAAAGAAAGGAAAAGAAAAAGACGCTGCGGCAAATGCCAGAAGTTGGCTGAGCGTTTGTCGTTCTTGGTCCGAGAAAGCGAGAAAAGCGAAAAAGCGAAAAAGCGGGACGAAGACGAAGAAGACGAAGAAGATGACAAATCCGCTTTTGTCGGCTTTCTCGACGCGCGATTTACTTACATAAGCATCCTCGGCTTCTTTTTGCCCGCGTTCTCCCGCTTTGTCCGGGTTCCTCCGTTCGGACGACCAGGTGGGTCTTTGATAAGTAAGCGACTTAGTAAGCAAGGCGTGGAGTGAGATAGATGGAGGTTTGGTAGACGTTGAAAGATGTAGAGAGACAGACATGTAGAGTAGAAGAGGGTGATGTTGGTGAGATAGCTACATTCTACGTAGAGGCAGCGTATATAGGTACTCCGCATAAAGACAGCAGGCCATATGACAGCACATGCAAGAGTCAGGTATAACCACCGTAGATCCACCAGGCTCCTTCGAGAGCCCTTTTTAAGACCAAAGGCGAAAAGGTCAACAGTATCAGTCTTCTCCTTCCATCAACTCCTTCCCTGTTGACTGTGTAATGTCCAGCAGTGCAGCCTGCCATCTTAGATTGCCATAGGACGTACTTACCGTAGAAATTCTATGTTTTGCTTGCACCTTCCGCAGAGGCATCAAAACAACAGCATAGAAGGGTATAAAGATGCCGGTTTTCTCTCTTCTTCTTCTTCTTCTTCTTCTGCTTCTTCCTCCTCTCCAACTTTTATCTGCACTGGATATAGGCGACCTCAGAACTAGCCACAAACTTGCAAACACCATGTACCCGAAAGCAGAGGCATCGGCCGTTATAGTGGCTTCTTTGATATCATCACTGGTCGTATTTCCTCAGCCCACTGGTCCTCAACTCGTGTCCCCACAACTGACAGCCGCCTAGGATGAAGCTCATCGTCAGAACGGGCCTGTGCCGGCCTGTGCTAGTGAGAGAGGGGAGGAAAAGCGGGCTTACCAGGTAAGGACCTCGTCAAGAACACGTTTTGTCTATGATGATGAGAAGCTACAAGATGAGACCTTTGGTCGATGAAACTTGAATAGAACACCTGAATAGCAAAACGTGCACCTTTTCCGGGTCGGGTTTTTTCTCGTTTTCCACTCCGCACCTTACTCAGCGCCAGCGCTGATAAAGGAAAACCGTATAGGTCGACCGATGACATCATAGTCGCCTCATGACGACACTCGAATCAGTACGGAGTACTTGGGAGGATGTTTTGGGGGTTCGTTGAGGTATATGGTATATGGAAGTACCTGAATATCAGATAGATAGAAATACAAACCCGTTGATTAAGCAAATCCTCGTTGTGTTTATTGTCAATTCTCCAGTGATTCAAGGTGCAGCATTGAAGCTGTTGTACTCCGCACTCCATAACTACTAGTCTAGGGGAGAGAGAAAAATTTAATGCCGCATTTGCGGTGTTGCCTCCCTCGCGTGATAGTAAACTGTTTGGATTCGATGCCTTGATTTGTTGCGCTAAGTAGTAAGGCTCTTCTCCCGTTCAAGGCTATATTTATATACAACACTAGAGATTTTGCCTTGGCGGGGCGCAGGCGGCGGGCCGTTGGAGCCTCATGGCCGAAGCCTTGGCAGTTGCCAACTCGACGTATTAGATTATTCTATGTTAGCGCTCTCCGTGTTCTAACACCTCCTGTCTTGATTATCTGGGCTGGGCTACGGAGTATTCCTACTATAGCTATGTACCTACCTGGATAGGTAGTCTGGGGACATCGGACTAACAATTATCCAGGGTTCAGGGAGACTTGAGATTTGGGACGCGCCGGCGAAGTAAGACATCGCCCTCCAGGTCTGAGATAGGTGTTCCCGTCTCTGAGACATTAGCATCATTGTCGAGTCAGCACCCCTCATTGCTCTAGTGCCGGAGAGCGTAAGTAGAAGTCCATCGGTGTGCGAGACCCATGGCTTCCGATAATGCGCCAGATTTTGAGGCTCTCTATAAACGGGAAAAAGAGCAGCGATTGCAGGCTGAGGAGCGAGCATCAAGGGCGGAAGAACAGCAGCGACAGGCAGATGAAAGAGCAGCACAGGAAAGAGAGCAGCGACTGCAGGCGGAAGAGCGCAACCAGCGTATATCGTTCGAGGAGTTCATCCAGGCCTGTCATTACCTGCTCTCTCTACCCACAAAGGTTCAAGAGAGCGCTCTCTCCACGAAAGGATCTATCGGAAAACCAACTGGCAAGTTATGCCCAACCTACCTTCGCCCCTGGCTAGCCTATTCAGGAATTCAGGAAGAATTCTATACCCGTGTGTGCGGCTATTTCGAGCCAACGGATAGGCTATTTCCTCCTATTATTGCACTCGAAGATATTGCGCGGAGATGTTACCGGCCATTAAGCAGTGAGAAAGATGTGGAATTTTATGAGCGGCTCGCGGTAGAACAGCACGTTCAGGATGTGATTGCAGAGCTATGCAAGAGCCTGGATGCTCGAAATGACTTTGCTCTTGGAGAGGGAGTCACATTTGAAAATCACGCGAATATTATCGATGAAGGGGACGAGGACGAGGATGAGGACAATGCGGGCCTGCCAAACCAACCAAATGCGCGACACGCTATACCAGATCAGTTCTGTATCCATCGAGTAGATGATGGCGTCCACAAACTGCTCACTACTGTCGAGTACAAACCGCCTCATAAGCTGCCGATAGAATATCTCCATGCCGGTCTTAGGGAGATGAATCTCTGGAAGGAGGTGGTCCAGCGGGACACGTCTGAATTAAAAGGGGATGATAAGTTAAGATACAATGCGGAACAGATAACAGCATCTACTCTGGTCCAGGAATTTCATGTGATGATTAACGAAGGGCTTGAATTTTCATATGTCACAAATGGATTGGTTTATGTTATGCTTCATGTCCGGCGTGGTGATCCAAACACGCTCTACTACCATCTCTGCAACCCCAATACGGAGGTTAATCAGGGCGATACACAGATCTTATCAAAGACTGCTATCGCTCGGGTGCTCTGCCTCTGCTTAATGAGCTGCAGCTCGCAGCCGCGGGATCAGAACTGGCGAAACCTTGCGAGGCAGCAGTTACATGAGTGGGAAACAAGTCCTGAGTACGAGAGAGCGCGTATACCAGAAGAGGAGCTCCGACAAACCCCTCCTGGCTCGGAGCATGTGCCGTCCTCTTCTCCTCTGAGCTCCCCAACCGCAGATAACCACCGGCCCATCACTCGATCCCGAGCTGGGTGCGCGCCTCAAAGCACAACTGCACATCCTTCAGAGACTGCGGACTCTGACTCCGACTCTCAGCAGGCGGCTCCCGGACGGAAGCGAAACTTAAGCGAGCTAACGGCGTCGCCACCTGGCCGACGACGGTCGCGTCAGAGGGAGGGTCAGAGGGACGGCATAGGGGACCAGGGAGGCTACAAGCACACTGCGGTGTTTTGTACGCAAAAATGCCTACTTGGCCTTCAACGGGGAGATGCCCTAGATAGTGGATGCCCAAATGTGGAGAAGCACAGATCAACGGATGGCGGCGACAAGCATCCTATCAATGCAGCACGGCTAGTAGTCTTGATCAAGCAACAGCTGGATGAGGACCTGGACCGGGACTGCACGCCGTTTGGTATTTGTGGCTCGTATGGGGCTCCCTTCAAAATCACCTGTCGCCAGTATGGCTACACAATAGTCGGGAAGGGTACAACACGCCGACGCTGGGGTGAGGTACGACGTGAGGCAGAGGTCTACCGCGTCCTCCAGAAGGTTCAAGGCTCGGCGGTTCCTGTGTTCCTCGGGTGCATTGACATGAAGATGATATACCACCTTCATGGCGCGGGATGCATCCAGCATATGCTGCTCATGGGCTGGGGTGGAGAGGACACCAGTAGAATGAAGCAGACCCGAGAGTTGCATGATGAGATTGAGCGGTCGAAGAAGCAGATCCGCGCAATTGGGGTACATCATCAGGATTTACGGCCCAATAATTTACTATGGAATGCTGAGTTGAAACGAGCTTTGATTATTGACTTCCACCGTTCTAGGCTTATCGCCCCTATAAGAAATAGAAAATCCGCGAAGCGTTCGGCGGCTGCCAGTGGACTAGAGGACAAGGAGCAGAAAAAGATAGGAAAGCTGGCCAGAATCATATGTTAGATGCCACCTCTTGCTTGCCGCATATTTGGTGACAACCAGATTTACTCCGTAAGTATATATATAAAACATGGTAATACTGCTGGTAATTTATTAATCCAATGGCGTGAGGATATAGAGGTAATTTTAGATATTAATGAAATATAATTGCTGAGTAAGCGTTTTCATCGTGTAAACAAGCAATTTTTAGCCTAATCATGGCCGATAAGTCACCTGATGCAGATATTCTCCCAAAACTCGCTTACGTAACCAACCACAAGGTATGTTTTGGTTTTTGTCGATAAGAAAAGTAAACAAAAGCCGGGGCTCGAGAGCTTCCATCGCAGCTTTGGGACAGCACAATTACCAGTCGGCCTTCCCCGAAACCCGCGCGCTCGAACGAAATTATAATAGGTTAGACATGCACTGCTACCTCTAGCTCAAAAAAATATATGCAAGCTATGGCTCGACAATCTTCCATCCTCGCACCCACGGCCGCAAGTCTACCAGATACCCTCCGCATACCCTCTTCCACGCCCCGGCTGATAAAAGCGTTAAGCAAACTATCACGGCCCTCTCTCATATCCCTCGCTCTCCAATGGATAGACAAGAAAAATTTGGCCAGCTGCAGACCCTATTTACTTTCCGATGAATCACAGTCACAGTCACAGGATGATGATACAAGCCCCTATACACCAGCTGAGAGCGTGGAGGATCTAAAGATAATATACACTGATTTCCAAGGCCAAAAGGGTGGGAAGAGAGAAGTAATTGATCGGATTCTAGAAGGAGATTGGCGCCATGGTTTGTCGCTTCGGCAGCTTGCTATGGCAGACGTGCGATATATCGAAGAGCATCCATCCAGTCATCGTTGGACAGCGTTCCGAATAAATGCAAGCAGCGCAGCAGCAACAGCAACATTACCTTGCGATTCCAAGAGTAACGAAGATTATGCGACTGCTCTTCCACACTTTCAAGCTTCCAGTTTTATCAAAGCTATGCAGCGTGAAATATCACCGCTTGTCAAAGCGCATTACCACATCCACCGGTTCCACTCGCTTCCGTTAACGCTCGTTCGAATACTAGCCATCGATTCCCCCTACCAATTCCCACGCCAATCCTCTCATACATTTATTGACAGCTCAAGGTTAATATATCTTGCCTTCCCAGACAGCACACCTTTTATATACTCCTCACTTGTCTCAGCTCCAAGCTCAAAAAGGGATGGGAATAATACGTATTCTACCGATGTCCGGACATTACGGCGCATAGTCAATGATGCAGTTCCGAAGGCCCTATCACGCCCGCAACAACGGTACTCACTCACCTCCACATCTCTGGCAGCAAAGAGCCTACATACCTTGCTTACTCTACGCGGGCCCTGGAGAACAAACTCTGCAAACGGTGCCTTTACCGTGTTTGCAGATGCAGTTGCGGAGACTGGACCCCTAGAGCCCAGAATAAGTTACACTGTGCCTTTTATGGATGAGAATACTCGAGTCACAAACACCACCATCAATAATAATAATACACCATCAGGCGACAAGGAAAATCTACATCTTCCTTATACGAAGAGACAGAAGCGGCCAGTTAACGAACTAAGAGCCGATTCCCAATCACTTAAGAAACGAAAACAAGATGTAATATCCCGATTTGGAACGTCTGGAGACCCGAACCGTACCTTGTCATCCTTCGACCCAGCACCCCAGCCAATTCCCGACCAACACACCCTATCAACCACCGCTAACCAACCCATACCGCAAATAACTCCAAATCCAGCGTTGGATCGCCTCCAAGTACATCTTCAAGATCTTCCAACACTAGAGCCAGACCCATCACCTTCTCAAACTGTGGTCTCACTCACATTTTCGGGTTCAGATGTTATAGCAGGCCTACGACAACTGGCGGAACTAGGTGTGATTGACCCCACTCGTATGCCATCATGGATGACAGGTGAAGAGGGCGTCAGTACCGCCATAATTAAAGGGGGTGTAATAGTGACACCATAGTTTTCCTGGCTGGAACAGCAATGATAAGGACGTCACCAAGTGCCGTTGCTTATTTACTTAGTTGTATATATTCATGCCCCAAACCATTACAGTACAAATGAGAAATCAGACTTTGATTAAATTAATTAAGTCCAAGGAACGAATAGGAGGCGTGGATTATACCTTATGGGTGAACCATCTGGTCGATATAAAAGAACAAAAGTAAAATGAGGGAATGGTGTCATACTAGAGCTAGCGATACCGCCGTCGGTAGCCCAAGGGCTGATGATATGTAGAACAATCTGCGATTAAACTAGTCAGTATCCGAAGAATATACGAAGCTTCACACATAAGCGCACTATCTGGGAAGGAAATTGTATACAAAGATGTATTCATACCCCGTAGACAGCTCAACCCTAGGCTCGCACCAACATTCAGGTACCCTTCGCTATTGACCCGGCCCGTCTCTAGCAAGTTCTGTAAGGGTGGAACGTCACTTGCCTCCCATGGTGTTCGACTATAACAGAAAGTCGTTAGAATATAAAAATAAATACCAGGAACCAGGGGATATAATAGCAATATACCAGTAAACGCATCGAATTTGCTTCCCACTTTGACTGGAAACCCATTGCTGAAAACAAGTCTGGTGGATATTATTCCCACAAGCTGCCTTGCACCACACTATCGATTCATTTTCAGCTTCAAGCGGCATGAAGCAAATCGGACAGTCCCCGTCAATTTCTTTGCGGACCCCCTTAGTGTTGCCTGTAGTAGCGGCCTCCGTAGGATTTTGCGGCGCATTCTCGAAAATTTGGCGCAACTCCTGATGGAAATTCATTCAAATAAATCTTTGTTTTGGTATCATTTTCAGTGTAAGGGGTTTTCATACCCATGATAGAAACGCGAGCTGGTAGCGGAGATGTTCATGTGCTCGGAGGACATGATATAGGACCTGAGACGACATTTAGGATATTTACTTAGGAGAGAGGTTCAAGGACGTGATGCCTCTTCTTGCGTGTGGGAGGCCATACATATACTACGTGCTTGCATTGATTTCCTTTTCTTGCATCGGGACAGGTGCATGACGGCTCCTTCCCGATGATAACTTGGTATACATTTCCAGTTGAGCCGGCAATGTCAATGTATTCCTCTGGGACTTCTTCAGTTCCTCCTCTTGTTCGTTGAAGGACAAATAGCCTATTCGACGCATTAGCATGCTGCTAGTAATTGTAGGGAGCTTTTGTCTAAACATCGACGCTGTGACAAAGTACCTTTGCGTTCTTGCTCTGTCCAGCTTGACCAAGTAGGTCTGCGGAGGTTTGGACCTAAACCCGCGAAGTCTGCGCTCCACGTCCTTTTTACGCGGCGACTTCGTCTGTTTCTTTGGCGACTTTAGTGTAGTTTCAGTTTCTGATTCGCCAGTGAGGTCGATAACGTCTGCATTTTTTGGTGGAGTCTGAGCTTTTCGAGCCCGTCGAGTAGGACGAGGCTCTTCACTGGCTACGTCTGATTGTCTCTTCCTTTTCATGACTCTGGCTAAAACGTGGTGGCATCTAACGATAATGAATGGTAGCTCTTCTTAGCTTCTGAGAAAGGCACGAATTACCGAAGTCGGTGTCCTCTGTCCTCCTTCAGTTTCAGAGAAGGGGCTTGATATAGGTAGACTGCTTATAAAGAAACTTCCTTAAAGGAGATTGATAACTACTTAACGCCGATAGCGTCTAGCAGCAATAGTATGTTGGATTATAGTTGACCCGGTCTAGGCATCTTGATATTAGTTACTAGAGATGTCAATTGATATTCTGACAGCCTCCTCAGACAGCCTTCCCGTCCGTCTGGTGTACTCGAACTTACACCCAGAAAACGTATAATCAATAACGATGGATGGGGCGAGCAAAAAACCCTTACCTAGGTAGCTACAACGCGAAGAAAGACTACCCAGACATTAGAACAAACTGGTAGCCCCAACTAAAACCTTAGTTATCCCTCTCGGGCTGCTCCATCAGTACTTCGTATAGCTTGGTGGCTACGCTCTTGACGAGCATTACGAACTCTACTACGGACTTCGAAACCATCAGCAGCAAATCCTCGGATGTTCTTTTTATCTTTTATTTTCTTGTGTTATTCGAGCTTAATCGGAGCCTCCGCGCGCTAGACCAAACCCGGAATAGGATCTTATCTTATCAGCCACCCATCTTGAAGACAATTAAGACGCCAAAGACAACACCTTGAGAGCTTCAAGTTGGTGACCGAGTTGTAGCCGCCACTTATGTCGCGGCCACGAGCCGTCTCCGGCGCTGATGCGCATAAGGAGCCTCATTCCATCTCGCTGAAAGGTAACTAACTGTCCGTTCTCACCTGTTGATGGGACTACCTGAGTTGACGAGTGCTCTAGTTTTACGGTGAGTGCGAGCCACCGACTGGCAAGGCTCAGCAGCTGACACGTCGGGCCACAGTCTTTCGCGACCCTCTCTCTCGCTACAACATCCTCTCCCAGACTCCGATGCACGTGTCTCGAAACTAGCGTCTCTCAGTTACCCTTCAGGTACCTCAGATCCGCAGTTCATACTCAGTCCGAATGTAGGTGCCTTCTCTAGACAAGGTTTCTTTCGTTGCTGGCCAATGTCATGAACTAATTCCGGATACTCGTTGTAAATAGCTCACCCTACCACCAGCATTTGGGTCTGCATATGTTGGTGAGACATTTGCATGTTCACTATCCGCCAACAATGAAGCACTCAGCGGAAACTCCCGGGTTGTGACCTCCATCAGAATGCAGGCGGATATGCAAACGCCCTCACAGACGATCCCGCTCGACCTACTCCCAGAAGATGAAGAGCCTGGCAAGTCAGCAGGTACATCCGCGGCCGCGTCAGTGCAGAAGATAATCCGCTTTGACCTTAAGGAGGAAGGCAACCATGTGTTGGCAGTGAGCGTCAACTACACCGAGACAACGATGGCCCCCAACAAAGATGCACCAAACGGATTTCAGGCTTCCGGGGGAAGGGTGCGAACGTTCAGGAAGCTCTATCAGTTCGTTGCCCAGCCGTGCCTGAGTGTACGGACCAAGGCTACGGAACTGCCTCCGCGTGAAATAGAGAACCGTTCACTTGGGCCATATGGGAAGAC
This sequence comes from Nannizzia gypsea CBS 118893, assembly GCF_000150975.2. Taxonomy (NCBI): domain Eukaryota; kingdom Fungi; phylum Ascomycota; class Eurotiomycetes; order Onygenales; family Arthrodermataceae; genus Nannizzia; species Nannizzia gypsea. The sequence continues at coordinate 4,995,307 of NW_003345201.1, forward strand.
GCGACTACTTCGTTTTGCGTTGGAAGCACAACTTGAAAATGTTGGAGATGAGATAATTGTTCTAGGGGTAAGTGCTTCGGTCGCCCGAACGTGCATGTTCCCCTCCCCAATCGTTTTTGTTTTACGGAAATGAATCAGGCAATGGGTTAACCAGTGGGCAGGTCCCAACTCTTAATTCCAAGCCTCCATTTAAATCGACATCTTTGAATTGGGATGTCTATGAGCAGGATGGAGAGCAAAAGAAAGCGTCTCCAACGCTGGCACCAAGAGATGTAATACAGCTTGCATTCCTGGTTGAGCAGGAAGAAGGACAACAGGAAGGTCTCGAAGTGACGCAAAAAGACATCAGTAGAGATGGTCGTACAGCCCTTGGTCAGCTGTCTATACAGTGGCAGGGCGCGATGGGGGAGAAAGGGTACTTGACGACAGGAAATTTAATGACAAAACGAAGGCCATAAGTAACAGGCTCCCGCACTTCCCTTCTGTTCCCTGGCAATAATAACTGGCTCCTGGTCAATATGTGTTGGCCTGCTACGAGGATGGATGCCTGCTTCGGGCTGATTACCCTCTTCGATAATTTTTTTGGGGGCCGGATGAACCTAACAACCGTGCATCGGGGGGTTCGTGCCTGAGCGCTTATCGATGGAAGAGAAGGGATGTTTGGTTCCCAGCATTCCAGCACATCTCGACCAGGGGAAACGAGCTAAGTGCGCTAGGAAACGGGTGTTGATCGTTGTATCCTCGCAGGCTCGAGGGTAGGTGGCTCAGCTGGAGAGAGGTGTCTGTGTCTTCTCCCCTAGCTTACGAATCACTAAGTAACGAATTGATGAGATGGTTAATTTCAACGAGTTGAAACTCGCTTCTAACTTACCCCGTAAAGGACATTGACCGTGCGAGTCTGGAAATGGAGAGGACCTTTTGCGGAGAGGGACCCGTATCTAACACAACGCCGATACGGAGAAAGCAGCTACTTTAGCTAGATCTTAGCTTGCCGGAGAAGATGACGACTTTAGTTATCGAGAGATGCGAGACATGGATCTTTTGGATGATCGACTTTAGCAAGCCACCCGCACCCGAGTCGATGATTTAGTTGTATGGAGTATAGATGAGACCCTGCAAACAAATCACGTAAGGAAGGAATTAGTTTTGCAAGGAATATCGCGATTGAGCAGGTAATCCTGTTCCCGATCTTCTGGAAGGCTGAATCTCAGAAGAATTGACGGGGGTTGGGCGGTTAATCAATCTCAGGGTGTGAAAAAATATCCCCTTTTGGCCGCCCCCACCCCTTTTTCGTGAGCGAGCCATAGTCGGAGTTTCAAGCTAGATAGCTTCTCCTGTTTTATGTACTCCGTAACTATAGCTGCATCTAGCCCTCTGGTTGACCCTCTTTCAAGCTAAGCTCGATGAGTGGGAAGGAGTTAAATCGGAAGGACAGGGCTGAGCACTTGTTTCGATGTTTATCCATTTCACACTAGGGAATATAGCGTAAGGATGAATGCCGGATCTCAAGCTCGGATGGTGAAGATATGCTTCGCATACTTCAGACCGCAAGGAACAGCCCTGTAACTAGATTCGAAGCTGCAGCGAAGAAAATGTAAGACATTCAACGCCCGTCTAACGTATTTACATGTGCCCTGCTTGAAGGGATATGCAGGAACACAGCATGCATATGGTGGCGCAGACAGGGGGTAAGAAAAGCAGGTGAGAAGTTCACGTCTCTCCTCTCCTGCGTAGACATTACGGCGCTTATTCGGTCTTTATGGCTGCTGGAAGCTGGGCTTGGGGCTGTTGATGGGAGAATAACGAGTCCGCGTGTTGAGCTTTTTTCGGGGTGCAGCAAATTGGCCACACTCAATGAAGTGGCGAGAGTCTTAAAAGGGCCGAAGAGAGTCGAGAATCAAGCAAACGAGGGACCGTTTGGAATGCTGCAGATGTTCCAGGCCGTCGCGTGTGGTCTGGTCCAGCACCCAGGGCCCCTGGTACACTGTCTTATCTGTCCGACGCAGCAGGTAAAGAAAGCCCTATATTCACAACCAAGCCGGACTCGAGTAACAAACTGGAACCGAACCCGTTGATCCCGCAAGATCTTTCTCTGCAGGCCGTCGTATGTAAGTACTCATCCGTACTTGAAGGTGGAAGGGCGATAAAAGGTAAAAGAGAAGAAAGGAAAAGAAAAGAAAAAAAGACCCGAAAAAGGGGGTGTCGTCCGGCTGCAGGCCGAAGAACGGACCATGTGGATTGGGAAGGGGGATTTCCGAGTGGGAGAGAACGCAAGAGCCGGCATTGATAGACGGATTTTATGGAGGTGAAGATGGGCTCCGATGTGCTCTTTACACGTATGTCGTCCCTCCCCTTGAGACGCCACCGAGGCCTTCTCCTTTGGCTGGTGGCTCTTGATCTTCTTAACCCAAGGGAAACAAAAAAGGCCTATTTTCCGCTCCCCTTTCGCGATGGACAGTAAACTGGGGCTTGCCTGCTGGAGCGGTTCGTGGAACCCCAAGGCCAATCAGTGCCTTGCCGGCCTGGGGAAGGCGTCGTATTCTGTGCTGGCAGCCAGTTGTAAACCTCGATCCCTGGAGATCGACCGTATATCCCCTGAACGCTCTCCACTTGAAGGGTGGATGCAGTTGCGTTCTTCTTCTCTTCACCTTCACACCGTCATCCCCTCAGCTTTTCGGTTCCTCATGTCTCTCGAGGCAACCAACGAGATACGGCCCCGGCTGTCTCGAAAGGCGATGAGCTGAGAGTCCAGGTTGCGCAATCTCAATTACAAACAAGGGGCTTTCCCAGACAAACAACAAACGTACATTCCGTTGTTTTGAGTCTGTCGTTGGGTCGATGGGAGGCCGATAGATAAAACAAACGGGAACATGCGGCTTGGAGACGACAGGCCATGGGTCACCAGAGCAATAATAGAGTGAGTTATGACGCCGACTGTGGGTAGATATCGACTTTGGTCCCGTCCTATTTTGATACACCCGTCACCAGCACCAGCACCAGCATCACCAGCACCCAGCAGAGGGTATAACCCTAGCATGTACGGAGTAGCTTATGCGCATCATTGCGGCCCTCTCTCCACACCCTCGGTCGATGGAGATTTCAGCGCGTTCAAAACGGGTGGCCTGTGAATTCCTGGCAGGTCCCTCGACTCTTTCACGCCTCAGCCCAGCCCCGTAGATAGATTTGCTGTATAAGATAGGGAGGAGGTACTTGCATGCATGTATATTTATATATAGCAGACACTATTAGTTTTTTAGCACGCCTGTATCTTAGGGGAAGATCTCCCTGTCCATAATCCGCCGTTCTATCAAATCTCGCTCGTTGCTTGGGGTGACTGTCGATTTGCCCGAGATCTACCAGCAGCAGCAACGCCGTCATCGTCATCTTCTTCGTCTTCGTCTTCAGCTTCTTCCGCTGCTTCGTCTTCCTGTCAAACGGCTAAGCTGATGCATGCTGGATGCCGGGTTTCAAGTAGACTCGAACGCTCTTTTTTTTTAACTTACCGGCGAGCTCGCTAGTCAGGGCGACTTCTTCCTCCTCCGCTTCGTCTGCTTCGTCCTTTTCTTCTCCTTCTCGCTGCCAGAGAAGGCTTCGCCGGTCGAACGGGACACACACGATCAGCTTCACCTGGCGGACTGTCACGTCCTACGTTTTATTATTCTTCTTCGTCTCCTGCTTCGTCTTCTGCTGCTTTGTGGCTCTCGGGTTGTCTTTGCCCGCCAGTTCGTCGCAGCGAAGAAAAAGACTCTGCTCCCTCACCTCGCCGCAAAAGCAACCCAGCCAGCCAGCTTCTCACCTAGTTAACACTCAAAAAGCAACAAGCTGTCCGTCCTCAGTCGACCAGGAGAATAACAAGAGCCTGCCATTCGATTGCTACCCATGCGCCAGGGAGCGTTGTCCTAGAAGCGAGCGAACCTCCCGGATCTTGCCTCCCCAGGGGCCTCCGCCTCCCACCCACTTCCCTAAAAGTACGCTCGAAAACCGCCCGCGATGGCACCCGCGCTCACGGTCGACACGCCCTCCTCTGCTCCGCTGGCCGAGTTCTTCTGGATAGCCGGCGTCGATGGCTCGGAGATCCTGGACATATACTCGAAGCTCGGAGAGGAGTACAAAGCTTCCCGGTCGCCTGCGCCGCCGGTCACAGATACCATCGAGGAGGACGCAGACGCAGAGGTCGAGGAAGAGTACCAGCCGACAGGCACCTCGCCGGCCGTCTCGAACAGAAACTCCATCCAGTTCCCCAAGACGGGCGACGAGGCGCGCCTTTCCTTTCGATCCTCCTCCTTTGAGCCGGTGTCGTCCTCGAGCTCTGCAGAGCCCCATAGCAACAGAAGCAGCTTGACCATCAAAGCTACTCCCAGCACAAACGGAAGCAGCATAGGAAGCTCGTTTCTCAGCGAGGCCGACTTCGACGATGCCCTCCGCAAGTTTGCCTCTGAGAGAGACACCTTCTTGACGGACCTGACCCTCAGTGCCGGGGCCGTGGTGCCAAACAGGCCCAAGCCTCGACCGAGGACGCAGAAGATCGTCGCCGAAGATGTCAATTCGTTGAAGTCTAGCATTGGAACTGTTCGAAGGCACATGTCGTTCAGAGACATGAGCAGCATGAAGAGACAGCCCTCCATTGCACGGCAGTGTTCGTTTCCCCCCTTGTTTCTTACATATAACTTGGATATAGGCTAACCAGATACCTCTAGCTTCGGGTCGGAACATCAAGACGCCTGAGCAACTACAATTCAGTCATTCCAGTACCGCAGCCGCTCGAGATGCCCTCAAACATGCACCCTCTTAAGCGGAAATTTGAACCCGTCCTCCTCGACAGATATCCGCCCAAGGGTTCCCCAGACGAAATCCAGCGGAGAGGGAAGTTCCCCGACTACATCCCCATGTTTGCCTTCCCCAACGACATAAATATCGTCTCCTCCGACCAGCGGCCACGGTCAACCTGGCACGGCTTTGCAATGACTGGTGGCGATGGGTCTAAGCTCTACGGAGTCTGCGTGACCGTCTGGATTCCCTTGAATCACAGTGCCGCAGACGAACTAGAAAAGAGATGTGAAGAATGGAGGAGGGATAACATGACCAACGAGGAGAGAGAGCTGGCCGCCAGTCTAGGCGAGCGGCTCGGCCTCGAACGTGCTAAACTTTCTCGGCTGCTAGCCCAGCTTCCTACCGTCCCCTCTGGGTCTACCTCCCGAGAGAACCTTGAGGATGAAATAAGCGCAGTCGAGGAGAAGATTGGGTTGATGGCCGACCTTTTGCGCCCCGTTCGCCACGGTGCTGCCTCTAAGATCGATGGTTTAACCGATGGAGATACCGGGTTTTGGATACCTCGGGCCTACGGAATTCTTGGAAAGGATGCCTCCATGGTGACGTTTTGGAAAGAATGGCTCAAAGCTGTCACTGTGCCCATGATGGATGGCGCTATCCTCAGGGTTCCTCCCACTTCTCCCAGAGTAGGAAGATGGCAGCCACTCGAAAGATACGTGGTAAACCTGTGCATGGAAGCCTTCAGCCCCATATCTTCCAAAACACAGGTGGAACTCTCAATCCGCGAGTTGCGGCTCTTTGCTAGAAAGGAGGCTCTCAATGAACTTCCCGGATCTCGAAACGTCAGTCAAATAAAACTCACATTCGACTATCAAATTAAAGCCGCATACTAACCCTGTTGTTAATAGACTGATCTATACCCCCTATTTCGTGCTCTCTCAGTCTCAAATATTATCATCTTATTCGAGGTATGCCCCCTTTCCGAACCCCTTACTTACCCCTATAGGTGTCAGTATTATATTAACAAATCTCTTAGTATGCACTCGCCGAATCAAGAATAATATTCCTATCATCTCACATCTCTATGTTAAACCTCGCAAGTAAAGCACTGATAGAACTCCTGTTTCCCTTCCAGTGGACTGGTGTCTTTATACCTATTCTTCCTGCTCGGCTTATTCAAGCCATTGAAGCGCCTTGCCCTTATATCGTCGGTATCGAAAGACGATATGAAAACATTGAATTCCCAGCAGACGACTTTGTCCTGGTTGACCTTGACCAAGATCTCATCGAGAGCACATCTCGTCCCACCCCCCTTCCTCGCCACCAACGCCGAAAGCTCCAATCCTTGCTGCAAGCGGCTGCTCCCCTTCACCACCGCTACGGTGTCAGTGCTGGTCCGCCTGCATATGCCATGGAGACCTTCCCCTATGACTGTGTCCCCGCCGAGGTCCCATCAATATACACTCCAAAAGCACCCCCTACGAACTTACCAAAATTCGTGGCTTTGAACTCTGCCTCTTTTGGACAGCAATCATCCGTTAACCCTGCTCCTATCTACAATACCTTCCTGTGCTCTAAAGGTGATGCTTCTCCCTCAAGAGGCAATGAGCGGCCCTCTACCAGCTCTACGTCAAGGAACAGCAACCCGTCGTCGCCGAGAACTGCTTCACCAACTTCCATCAAATTCCCGCACCCATCTACCCCGATATCTCGGAACGATTCTGGATTTGCATTGCAGGCCTCCCTTCGTGAAAAACGATCGGGCCACTTTGACCAGGCTTCCCGCAGGAGTTCGTCACTAGCTATCGACCGACGACAGATACCCAGGAGGCCTAGTGTTCCCTTCCTTGGCCACTCTTCAAATCTCTCGGTTACTACATTGAATACCGATGCTGGAACCTCCGTATATGCACCGTCGATATATGCACAGTCCACCATTGCCGCATCAACAATAATGCCTCAATATTTCCAACCTTTACGAAATCCAGCTGGATCCACTATGATAGAAGGTCACTGTTTGCAGTTATTGCGGCCCGTGGATGAAAGATCGACATGTGACATTTGTGATGAAAGAGCGGACGAGGCAACTTATAAGTGCGCCGGTTGCACAACTATTGTACATCACCGTTGCGCTGGCCAAATTTGTCTAGTGTGCCCTGTGGCGTTCCACCCGGATCAGATCCGCGCTGCGTTTGTACGATGCTTTGCTAGCTTGCTGTATACTTACAAGAAATTCCTCCGACCTGCCACTGGAGACAAGAAGAAGAGCGGGTTGACTTATGATTTCCAAATGGAAGCTTTCCTCAAGAGTTTACCGCACGAACATGCAGCGTACATGACTGTCCTGCAGCAAACTCAAGGTACGCATAAACTCAATCCTGAGAGATCATTTGGACGCTATTAACTAATGTGACTGCAGGCTTCAACGAATTCATCAGTGAACGGGAACGGGCAAAGCAAAAGTCGAAGGACCCACGGATTATCCTGTTTGATGAAATTGTGTTATCTAAGCGCAACCGCGGGCGCTCGACTTTCTTCTCCGGACGTATGACAACCGACTTCCTCAGTGATACTTCCAATCATCTCTGGCGATCAGCAAGTGCTTCCTCCTTTTCGCCAACCACACGAAAGGAGATACCAACTTCCTTGGATTGGAAGTCTGTCGTTACTAGAGGTCAGTAATCCTCCATGACACTCATTAGTCTACCCTATTTTCTAGGGTTTTGGAAATCATTGCTTACAATGGTCATTACAGTGCCGGCAAAATTGGATCCAAATTTTATGAAAGAACCACGAATGATACAAGGAGCACCTCGAATGTCTTCGACTGTTAATAATGCAAGACGAAAACCCGTTGGAAGTAATTGAAAATACTCACACCCTCTAGAAACATAGCCCAAACTCCCCTCCTCCCTCTCCTCATCTCCCCATGTTTTCATTCTGAGACCAAGTCAGCGAGCATCATTCATCTACCACTTTTTTAATTCCCACTTCAAACGATATAAATGGTGATACGTCGCACAAAAAGAGCAAGCGCATACCCATTTTAAGAACTCGATACCCATTATAGATTTCTTACCTGCCCTGTGCGTTTCGCCTTACGAGGAAAAAAAGACATATACCACTAACTAATTCATTTCCCTTCCACTTCCCCTTGCTACTCATCTCAGAAATAGTCATGCCCCTCACCTTTGGATTTCTTTTCATTTCCTTCCTCCCATCATCACCTACATGACAGGCATCGTTTTATGGAGCTTTTGGCGTCCTAAAGCGCTGTCTATAAATTTCCTTTTGTCCTCACTTGGTTTTTGTTTTAAAAAAATATTTCTTTGATCTATCACTACATATCGCTGCATTTTCAATGAACTGATAGGAACTAATTACACCATTTGCGGGCGGTTGGGCTTGTATGGGAACGGGGGAACGGACGGAGACATTTCATTTTACTAGCTATAATAATTATAATCCTAATTACTTTCATGACTTAATCCGACTTTGAACTTCATTACTCCTACTTACTGTTTAGGCTTAGTTTCCGAGTACATTTATTACGTTTGGCTTAACGACAAACATCCACAAGCGCCCATATGACGCGCAGCAAAGCTGTGCCTCAGCCACCCAGCTATCAACTTCTATCTATAGTCATCCATCTCGATTCTGTCGACTTTTCTTGGATGAAGGATCGGTCTTGGCAATATAAGCATTCTATAAGCTATTCCTTATTAGGTTTAGTTTCCGAACACGATGCCAAGCCTTGTTGAGTTTAAAGTTAATTTGTCTCTCCTTTGCCTTCTCTTTTCTTTCAGCATGTAATAAGGAAGCAAGACGGACAGCTGTCCAAGTGTTATTAAACTTGGATGAAACTCGAGTTCGGAAATGTATTTTTTGGGCCGCAATGATTGCGTCGTCGGGACGCGTGTGCCTTTGGGGCTCTCTATCTTCGGATACACAGCGGCGGAGGCAGCTGGCCATGACATTCCAGGCGCCAACAAACTACTACAAGCTTTGTAGCAGTATATATACTGTGGTAGATCTGGCTCTCTACCTCGAATTAATATCTTTCAAAGCATGAAAACATTGTCTCGTATTTTACCCATCTTGCAGATATCCTTTTCCCAGCATAAAGTCACCATGGCCAATGAGGAGTTTCACGACTTCTACAAATACACCCCCTCAAAAGCCGCTGCCATCACCTTCATTGTACTATTTTTGATATCTTCCGCTATCCATTTATTCCAGATTATCAGAGGCCGCGTTTGGTTTTTTATTCCTCTGTTCATCGGTGGTATATGTTAGTATTGCAGCCCATACCTATTCGAGGCCAGGGACTCAGAATGTGCTGACCGGCTTGGATTCCCCCATTTACAGTCGAGATAGTTGGGTTTGAGGGTCGAATTATCTCTAGTACTGAGGCTCCATTATTTACGGATACGCCTTACATCATCCAGAACCTCTTCCTTCTTCTAGCCCCTGCATTGTTTGCTGCTTCGATCTATATGCAGCTGGGCCGACTTATCATCGTGCTAGAAGCGGAACAGCATTCCATTGTTCGACGTTCTTGGATGACCAAGATTTTTGTTACGGGGGATATCTTGTCCTTTGTCGTTCAGGGACTCGGCAAGTACCCATATTGTGATGGGGCATTTTACAGAACTGTGGGAAGTCTGTGAACTGACGCTTTCTATGCAGGTGGTGGGATCATGGCAAGCGGCACGCCTTCAAACCTGTCACTCGGCGAAAAGATCGTCGTTGTTGGTTTGATAATTCAGATTCTTTTCTTCGGCTTCTTCATTATCGTGTCTGTCATTCTCCACCTTCGAATGAATACCCATCCGACCACGGCTTCGTTATCACTCCACTTCTCATGGAATAAATATCTATACGGAATTTATGCTGTCTCTGCCCTTGTCATGGTACGATCCATTTTCAGGGTTGCCGAATTCGCCCAGGGCACAAACGGGACGTTGCTAAGACATGAATATTACCTATACATATTCGATGCCGCACTAATGTTCATTCTCATGGTAATCTTGAATATCATCCATCCGGGCGTAATCTCAACCATGATACGAGGGAAATTAGCGTTGAGGGAAGCAGACAACCTGGAAATGCAGCCAGAGAGGAAAGAATCAAATGAAGCACGAGGATTTGAGCCGACGAACCTGCGTCCGAGTTTCACCGAATCCATCTACGCAAGGCATGCTATCGCAACCAGAGGTCTTGCATGATAAGAATGCTATGTTTCAGTGGTTCTCTCGGATATCGGCCTGTCTTCATTGCTCGTCTGCCCCCTATGCACCGCACATCCATGTTTTGTTGAGTTATTTTCACACCGTCTTCCTCTCAGCACTAGGCTTACTCTGTACAAGTATGTTGTCAAACTCGAGAACTCTCTCCCTAGCCTCTTTTATGTTTTCAATATCAATTGCTCTTAAATTTCATCATGTTCCCACATATTATGCAGCTAGAAGACTCTTGGATGTTTACTCCGTCAGTCACCAAGGAATTCCACCAAGGGTCTTCCCGGAGCCTTGTTCATAGCTGAGCTGCGGCTCCACAGTTCGGGCGGAAGCGCACGGCTCCGCTCCACTCCGGTCCGCAGGCTTTCTGCTGGCTTCAATATGTGGGTGGTTTAGAGGAAATATACTCGGTGTCTATGACGGGTGACTGCATTGACAACCCAGCGTGATAAGATCAACATACAGCAAACAGGGCTGTGATGGGCAATAGAATGACATCCATGTCAGCCTCCTCCTACCCAGCAGTGCATACAAATACCTCGCTTTCCGAGACGGCCATCTCAGCTTTCACACACAAATTTAACACCAGATACTGTTATTAATAAACGGTTCTAAGGCTTATTTGGGGGATCCGCTAAATAAAATGAACACAACACCCAAAACAGAAGACCTCCAGGCACAGGAGCCCCCTTCATACGCACGGAATCCCTCGGAACACGACCAACTGCCCCCGGAAACGCTACTACTTGCCGGTGATGCTATACATAGCACATCCAGGCCAGCCTCTTGTTCTATTCCTCTATACAAGCTTTCCCTTGATATTGGCTTCCTACGCAAGAATAACACAAAAGTTGAGCTCTCTCGCTTTGAACATCGCATCCACAACCGTAATACTACGGGCTCCCCAGAAGTGAGCGCTCAACCAAGGCACATCTTCAACTTAACTCGGCCTCCAACCATTACTGCACCATCGTTCGAATATCATCTCGAGTCTACCTCTAGCGGTAGCCTAGGCCATATTGGCTTGAAAAGATACCATCACGTTCTCTCTTCGGGATATCAGGCTTGGAAAGCAACAATAGCCCATTCCGGTGCTGATCTAGAAGCTAAAGATATTATCTTCACAGCAAAGGCACAGCATAAAGGACAATACGAATGGTGCAAAGCCGGAGATGGTTATATTCTGGCGTACGACACGATTGACGATGGTATTTTCCGCTTAGAAATCATTAGGCCCATGCCTCAAAATCAGCGCGATGCCCTAGTTGGTGTCTGGTGTTTGAGAATCTGGAGGGAGATCGCTAATTCTAACGTAGAGCCATTAAGCTTGGATGAATGTATGTGAACCCGTCTCTAGTTACACCATGTATCTATGTAGATGGCAGTTGCTAACCGCGAATAACTCTAGTCAAGCGCATTATGCAAACACGGACCTACAACTCTTCCTTTAGAGCCGGTTGGGGCGTATAAAAAGTTTGTAAATGACAAGCCATCTAGCTTTCCGCCTCAATTTATCTCAGTTATTGAGCATAGAATTGACAATTAGCTCACTAATTCGACATCTAGAGCAATGTTTTTTGGGCGTTAACCAGATTTGAATTTATGTAGCTATTTTCTAAGAATTTAGCAACTGCACTAACGCCCAGCTTGTATAACGAGCTTTCTAGGTACTATCAGATGTCTAATTAAACCAACCGCTTCTTTAACCGATTGTTTAGCTCAATCTGGTTATTAATAGAGACATCTAGAGAAATACATAATAATATGCCGAGGTTAGAAGAAACTCACAGTGTAACTTTTGATTAGCTAGCTAACTTATTTTGCTGTGCGGCTTGTATTAAGATTTAGAAGTCATATAGAACTTACTGCTATCGAAATGTATTATAAGAATAAATATAAAGCTGTGTCTTATTAAATGGGTGATGAAGGTTTATCAGTATCATAGGACTATAAATATCACTCTGTACATCTCGGGGTACCACCTATGTTTTGGAGTATATTATGAAAGCAGGTAGTTACTTAACAATTACTTCGACCCTACATTGTGCTAGTGCTATTAGCTAGCTGGTGTTTTTTTTTTCTCAAATCCGCTATTGCCCAAGACTAATAACACATAGAAGGTGTGACCTTTTTTGATATTTCCCTCTGAGCATTTAGCCAACTACTATCCTTCATAGAGTATAGCCTCAAAGAGAAAGGAGCTTTAGACCTGGGAAGAATAAGGATACCGTAGCTAGTTCGAGGTAGGTATTTCTGCTAAAAACACGGCTGCTCTCCTAGTTATATCTCTAAAACTTATATCTCAGCGGTACTCATCGGCCAGGATACGGCATACCTCCAGTCCTGAGGTAGATTCCAGAATATACTCTGGATAACTTGTGTACTCCAGCCATCTGCCCACCATCGTACCGGCGCTCTGCGCAGTAGTACACAGTAGTGTGCAAGAATTACCATTGCTAACGGTTCCCGAGCTTTGAAGCATGGAAAAAGGGCGTCAGGGAATATCATAGGAAATCGAAGGGCCATACCCCAGTCCTTCCGTTTAGTTTCTAGCATGACAAAGCAGTCCCGTAACTGCAATATTGCTCGATGATACGTATTTCTAGTGCTGTGGTTAACCTCGTTTAGATAATCCGGAGTCTCATGAGTACTTGGTCTCCATTCATTGCACAGTTCTTCCAGCAATTCCAAAGCCGTAACAACGTCCGTTGGTAGATATTTCTTGTCCGTAATCTCAGGCCCGCGTTGGAGGAGTATCCCCATGTCTCCTTTTACCAGTAGGTCCCATTTCATTCTTAAAAATCCCATGGCCTTCCTGGTTAATGCAAATAAGCCCAGTAGATCATCGATTGCGTCGAACATTGCACCTCCATAGCCGGATAGCTGGGCGGACCCGAAGGCGAAGAAAATCGTCAAATGTGAGAAAGCAAATGCAGCATTAGTGTTCGACAGGTCTTCCGGGAACAGGGACCCAAATTCCATTACCGCTGCTTGATAATGTTTCTGAGCTAGCTCCTTGTGTGAGAGTTCCTGGGAGTTTAGTCCTTTTTGTTCAGTTGCTCTGAAACGAAGATAATGGATATGTAGAGCTGATATTGCCAGTACTCCATGTTTCAAGAAATTGGCAGACTGCATTTCACGCGGGACAATGACCTGCCATATTGGTCTATACGCTTCATAGTCTGCTAGCGATGCAAAGACGGTTGTAGCGTAGTGATGCATTAATTCGTGTTCCTCTGGAACCAGATGGGATGCGCAACTTAATGGCCGCGGCACATTTGCAGGATAAGATATCAATTCAACGTTTGAGATAGATATAGTTGTTTCAGGGCAATCCGATGGGGCAATGTGTGCGCTGGTGTTTTGTTGATACGCCCTATCTGGGGTTGTGGAATTGTCTTGTGGTTTGGCCTCAGACGTTGGAATGGCAGGTAATAACCTCAAAATCCTTTGACTGCTTTTTATGACTTCTCTTCCCCCAGCAGCAGGGGATTGCACTGCAAATGTCTGAAAACTGCATTCTGTGTGCCGGTATTTGCAATTGTGGCAGCACGGCGCTTGTTCGTCGCACTATTGATCGATAGTTAGGCGACTGCGCAAGACATTAGTATGAATTCCCCCACCTATAAACATACCTTTACCTTACGTTTCTTGCATTGCAAGCAGGCATTTCGAGACCTCCGTTGAGATATATTGCGTCTTTCGACAGATTTCTTTGTCATAGGTATCATGCAGCGTTGACCGCTGTAATGGAATATAGGTTACTCCTTGTAGTTTTTGGAAAGCAGACTGGCATAATAAAACCTACCACCTATAATGTTTGCTCTCTCTTCGGTCAAACGTACTTGATCTGTGCCGTACTTATATCTGTTCAAAAACTGAAGAAGCTGATAAAAATAGGCTGCCACGTAACTATTGGCAGTCAGGGCTGAATACGACAAGAGACTTGGCATGAAGCCACTTGAGGACGTAAAAACGCCCATGAGAGTCCATGAGAGCGGGCCATAACACTAACTTTCTCTGGGTCCAGGGCTGGTGGTAATATATATGGGCTAGCAATCTCTATCGAGTACAGTGGGCAGCATAAAAATTGTGTGGCCACATGGTTTATCCTTATCCATTCTGTAGGCTTATGGATCAACCATAGCCTTTTAAGCATCAAGGCATGGATATCCGAGAATAAAAAAAAAGAAAGATAACAAGCAGTTAGTCATTATACTGTGGGTTATATTAGCTGTATAATCTATCCTATCTAAACATTGTCATCATCTGTATATATAGCTCTGCTGGTACGCTTACATTAAAAATATGACATGAAACCTCTTCGTAGTTAATCATAACAGACTAAAGCATATGAATAGCTCTAGGGTGCAACTCTTGCCTTTGCTACTGGTGAAGGTATGTTGACTCCATTGTTCATCTTTTCCACCTTTGGTGACATCCCGTCCTTTTCATTCTTAATGGCTGATTGAGGAAGGGCTGGTTGGTTTGCTTGAAATCTTTTAACGCTGGAGTAGCTTTCCGGAGTATTCGCCTCGACATCTTCTTGCACCGCTTCGTACATGTGTTGGATATGCCGAATCTCCCTAAGGACATCTAGTTCGCAGTTTTCCAGGCAAAAATCGCGTTCTCGTTGTTCAATGTGCTGCCTTATCTTGCTATACTGTGATTGGTGATAGCGCTTCCTATTCGGTAGGCCAGACCCTTTCAAATACGTCAAGTACCCAGCAATGGCAGTGTTTACTGCTCCAAAGATAGTAATCAAGACACGCGGGCCATTGCCAGCGCCCAGGGCCGTAAGTGCTGCTGCAACAATGATCTGTATCCCCAAGCAACAGCTTATTAGCAGAGTGAAAAAGCGGTATTCCCTCTTATATCGAGCCTCAGCGCTGACGACGCGGGTATATATGCCAACATTAGAAGCTGGCCGACGAACTAGGCTGGCTGTGGCAAGGCCTGCAGGTGTATCAATACCAGTCAGAACTCTGAATGTTCTAAGCTTGGAGTGCGTCGATAGAAGATGCGGCTGGCTTAACGAGGTTGCAGTTCTCCGGGTCCCGTTTGTCTGGCCATTTGTTTGGCCGTTTATCTGGTCATCGGTTGGAACACTAACTAGCCCATTAACTCGAGCGTCTGCTGGTCCATCGGCTAATCCATTTGCTTGTGGTGTTGAAGACTCTGTCTCCGAGCCATAACCTTTCTCTTCTCTGTCAAATGCATCAATTATACGCCTCACCATGCCACCTTGGCTCCCGTTCATCGAGTCTGAGCTTGGCATGAGGGCGTGAAAGACCGGACTGGCAGAGAGGGTAGCTAATGAAAAGAGAGAGTCTGAGGAGGTTGAAGTGCAGTCAAAATTAATACACACTGGTGGAGATGGGAATCACGGCTTTAACTATGCAAGGCTATTGATGATCCGCCTATTCTTATCAGCCAATGTGTGTTATTGATATGGGTGGACCCGAGTTGACCACGGTTGGGGGGCTATACGGAATAACGACCATCACAAACCAATAACTGCACGAGGTTGCGAGGCTACATTTGGATGATCCTCCACATCGTGAAGGAGCTGTCGCGGCAGGGATTTGGTCTCAGCTCGAAAAAAAAAAAAATTACAAACTCGTTCGTTGATCATCCGCGTCTCGAGCCTAGATTGGACAGCATGCTGCGGCTATTCAGTTGGTGACCCAAGTAACTGAGGCATAAAACCATGTACAGTCTGCATGGCGCCGCGTTGACATGTGCCTGTTAGAAGACTCGACGAATGCGGGAATGCGATTTCGGTGGTGTGGCAGCGGCGTAGTACATGGTTTAGGGGAGTGTGGTGGGCATGATAGACAATGGACCTGGTTCCTTGGACAGGTCTGCTGCTCGTTCCCGAACCTGCCTGTTGTTAGTTATTAGTTGCTTTTCTTTTCTAGATCCCAATGTTGTGAACCGCATAAGTTGGAAAGGCAAGACAAATAGATGCCAAAGTTAGCTGTTGTAAAATAAGCTGCGCCGCTCTACGGCTGTGCAAGTCATTCAGACGCCTCCAACAAAGCCCTGCTAGCTATTAAAGCAACTGGAACGTATATCATTAAAGGCCGAACGGGATGCTAAAGAGAAAAGGGATAGAACAAGGGTGATATCTAAATACAGCAAAAAAGAAAAATTGCCTCCAACTCGCAGGGGAAAATGTCATACGCATATAAACTTTGAATATAGTGGTCAATATAGTGATTGGGTCAGTGACAGTAACAATCATAAGTCAAAATAAATCATCGTATGGGCTAGGGAGAGAAAACAGGAAAAAAACTCAGGGGTATACATGCAACAGAGGGTAAAGAAAATAAGTAACGTCAAACGTAAAAAATATGTAAGGAATTAGGGTAAAAAAGACCTATTGTAATCGCCAGGATGGCGCAGTTAGCATTCTCTCTTATCTTTCTCTGCTGATTTCTCGTCCGCATGTCCTTTGTCGTCGGCCTCCTTATCGGATTCTTCACGTTGGGTTTCATCCCCAGTATCCTCAGAATCAACAATCTCACCCCAGCCGGATCCACGGCGGCTGATTCGTCCAGATGCTCCGGGGATGGTGTTGCCAACCTGCATGCTAATACTTCCGGTGATGCTGTCATTTCGCCCGTGGTGTGAATGAATACCACTTCTCACACTGCCTCGGTCAGTGGCAATAATTCCAGACATGGAATGGACACTGGCTCGTTCAGTATTTGAAGCACCGCCTCGGTTCAACAAACCTGCTACATTGTGTGTAGAGGAGCTGCTCTGATCCACTCCGGCAACACCACCCATGTGTCCGCTCAACATACTGAGCGGTAAGCTCTCACGGCTACCGCTAAAGAGAGATGAGGGCGCAAGTGCCAGAACTGATGCATTTGTATCAAGAGAATTTCGTCGTCGGCGCTTGGACGACGATGCTAGGGTAAGGACTGATGCGTTATCAGTCAGAAGGTTATTTGCTGTGGCGCTCGAATAAGTCGTGGGGTTTGGATTGACAGCGAGATGTGGCGGAACTGCGGTAATGGGTGAGGTGGGAAACTGATGTGTAAATTGGACGCCTGGATGTTGAGTAGTGGCATGGTGGAATCCTCCGTGATGTTCGTTGCCCATACCGGCGGAATAATGATTCACATTTTGAGTTGCGTTGAGCTGGGTTGATGGAGCGGCCGATTGAATTGTTGTCAGGGTTGTAGTCAACGAGCGTACTGACGGCGATGGGGATGAAAAGGTGCTGCCTTCTCCGCCACCAGCGGGATTAAAACCATTGCCGCCGGTAGTGCAGGTGCCGGCTTTGGAATAGCCTGCTTCAGAGACTGTCGTTTCGCCAGTAGTGGAGAGCGTGGGAGCCGCAGACTTATCTCCAGTCGTGGGAGATGGATCATCGTACTGGGACAAATGGCTGGGTCGTATACTATTTGCTGGCTCAGAGAAGGAGAGGTGCCCGTTCGTATGTTCTCCGGAGCTTCTATCTACAGGGCCGGATAGGTATGGATTGTTATTTTTTCGGTTTTTTGTCAGCGTACTGGCCCCGTTTCGCTTGTTCGATGCATTGTTTGGGTTGCTGTCAGATGAAGAACTCTTGAGGTTGGTGAGGCGTTTCATCCAGTGGGAGAATGGTCGTCGTCTTGCATGGCGATCTGTAGCTGCATGTTAGCTTCTCCGCAAAAGTAAGGGCTTGGATTCGTCTGGCTCCGCAGCTAGAGCATACCTGCCGATGCTTCCGCAGTTGTCATATTTGAACAGCTGGTACTTAACCGTCTTCTGTTGTAGACGTTGTTATGGTGAAACAGGCGTCGACAGGACTTCGTCTGCCTCGTTTCCCCGATGTCGCCTCCCAAGATCAGGCCTGGCTTTGAGCGATGGCTGACCAGGCAGCTTCGGCGCCGCCTTATATATATATATATCTCAGTCAGATCCGCCGTTTGCTCTCCGACACAATCGCTCTATCCTGGTCCTTTGTCGTCTGGCGGTGCGGTGTCTTCCTTGTCGTCTCGTTTGTCTGCTTGTCTTCCTTATCAAGCAACCTTGAGGTTCGTCGTCTGGGGATCGATATGCTTAGTCACCACAGACTATAACCAGTCACGTGATAAGCTTATTGCAGGGGTTCGAGTATTTGGAGGCAAAAAGGACGTCAGGAGAAAAGACATTCACATACATATTATCCTCACGTCTTGATGTATCTTCATGTTAACTCACAGGGACTAGATCTGGTAATGCTATACACGGGCCTATGAGGAGTGTTATAATTATTCAGGAACAGGCATACACTCTCCAGTTTGATGCGTATGGCCCCCTACCAATTCGCTATTTCACCGGGCTTTAGTCGGTATCAAAGAGCCATGGGGTGAACTGAAGGAGTTTTCTGTTGCCAGCCATGATAAACCTGGAATATATAAAGCCTAAAAAGAGGTTTCAGTCGCTAGCTTCTTCGAAGAAAGGGTGATTTTTATTTTATACAGTCACTTCTGGGTGCCCCTTCCTGCACGCAAACCAAACTCTGCAACATCTGCAGCACTTGATACCCTCAGTTTCATCCGTTTGTTTACCAACATCCGAAAACACTGCCACCTTTAGGCAATTTTTTGGACCTTGTTGGATTAAGGCCCTTTTTGGGTTAATTTTTTGGTTGAAACGCCGAGATTTGTGCATGTTGCTCTATACCATGGATTCAAATGCCCCAATAATCCGTGTGCTTCCCCAGGATGTGGCCCGACAGATGACTTCTTCATCAATTGTGACCAACTTAAATGGGGTCATAGTTGAACTTGTCAAGAATTCTCTCGACGCCGACGCATCTACGGTAACGATAAACATCGATTTTCAGAAAGGTACTTGCACAGTGGAGGATGATGGCATCGGAATACCCCCCAATGAGTTCCATGAGAGTGGTGGCCTTGGAAAGTTACATCGTATGTACTCTAGATATCCTTTTTTTTCCGTATCATTACTAACGGTTCAACTACTAGATACATCAAAGTTTTATGCGGCAGGCCAAATATATGGTCGCAAAGGCATATTTATCTCATCTTTGATATCCATGGCTTTAGTCACAATAACATCCCGTAACAGTTCATTCCAGGAAACAAATTCTATCATATTTCGGCACTCAAAACTTATTTCAAGGCTTTGTCCTGCACCAATTCAGCATGACCTCTTACACCCCCAGCATGGAACCAGAGTCACGGTAAACGACCTTTTTGGCAATCTCCCGGTTAGAGCTAAACGCCGTGCCCAGGATCTTTGCAGAAATGAAGATATTGACCGCGAATGGGGTGGTGTGAAAAGAGCTATAACAGGACTTTTGCTCGCATTTCAAAAGCCGGTCAAAGTGTACATTGCTGATGCGTCTAGATCTCGAAAACTGGTTTTTCGAGGTAACAGCCGGGGCCTTCGACGTATAAATGATGAAGACCAGCATTCCTTTGATTTGAATCGTGTACGTCTGATCCTAGGGAATGCAGGATATATCACTCCCTCAGATTTTCCGTCATGGGTTGCTGCATCGGCCCGAAGCTCTGAAATTTGGATAGAAGCTGCAATATCTCTACAACCTAGTCCAACAAAGCAGGTGCAATTCATCTCGTCTGGAATCAACCCAGTTTATCCTCTTGGAGACGCAAATCTGCTGTTTTCTGAAATCAATCAGTTATTCGCATCGTCTAACTTTGGAGCTGAGGATTCTTCTCCTGATGCTAGTAGTGACTTTGAAATGATGAGCTTAGGGGACACAAAACCACCGGCAGGTCCTTCCATTAAAAGGATAAAGACCAAATCCAAAGGTGTCAACAAATGGCCAATGTTTTACGTACGGATCTCTACGAGCCAAGCTAGCTACATTGGGTTCCAGGACTCCGAATTTTACGAACCCAAGATATCCGTCCAGAAAATTCTTGGAGTTATGCAGGCATTATTCCGCCAGTTCTTAGAACGGTATCATTTCTTATCCCGACAACCACAATGTATTAAGATGGATAGGGAAGAATATTTGTCTGTACCCGGGAATATACAACCCGAATCATCTCAGGCTAATTGTCAACACCAGGAAAACTCTTCTAGAAAGAGGAGCTCCAGCACTTTTGAAAAATCGAAAAGTGCACCGGCGGATATGCGACCATTAGACGCCAAGTCGCTTCCGTTTAAGAATTTTGGATCGTGGTCAAGGGTAAAAAGTGGAAGAGGAGATCTCTATGATGATATTTGCGCAGGCTTACCGAGAGGTAGATCTCAATCAGAATTCAAGAGGGATACCGGTATACGAAAGCCTTCACAGCCTTCGTCCATCGAACCCACCTCGAAACATACCGGAGGAGAAGCTGAACAGATATTACCTGATATCACATATTCACAAACAACTGGCGGAATCCATCCTGTGTCTGGACAGACTACGTCGCACTGCCCGGTAGAGCCGCAAGATGAGCTGATACCTTGGATGGACCCTCTCACAAAGAGGACTATGTTTGTCAACAAACGCACTGGCCAAACAGTATCGCGCAAGCCCAAATTTATGAAGCAAACTTCACGTAACACTCCTGCGAACCAAAAGACTACAGCTATCCGACTTTCGAGAAACGATGATCAGAGTCAGCAAGGAAAGGAAACATCCCCCTGGTTTGACTCGTTTCTTAAAACATGGAAGAATCCTACCTTCCCTTTGCCAGAACCCTCCATCCCGTCGATAACATCGCAGATACGCAGTACTGACAAATGGTCTTCGCCCGCTGCTCTAGGTTCTCATTGCCTAGGCTGTGATGATCCCCAGGGTATTAATACTTTAATAGGATTAACGGACAAATCCGACAGCCGACTCAACAAGTGTGCCCTCGAAAAGGCAAAAGTTATTGCTCAAGTGGATCAGAAATTCATCTTACTTCGAACCTCCTTACTTTGCAAGGGGAGGGAGGGCGAGGAAGTCTTAGTCCTAGTTGACCAACATGCCGCTGATGAGAGGTGCCGAGTGGAGGAATTGTTTGCGGCGCTCTGTGGTCTCTCGCCCTCTGATAATGTCGAGACTACTATTTTCCCCACACCCATCAGTTTCAGGATACCAGCTCAGGAAGCAAAGCTGTTCGAGACACGTTCCGGTTACTTTTCTTCATGGGGTTGTTTGTATGATGTTCTGAGGAAGTCAGAAGGGTATTATTCCCTAGTGGTGAAGGGCTTGCCAACTCTCATTGCAGAACGGTGCCGAACAGAGCCTCGGCTTGCTATTGACATGCTTCGTTCAGAAATCTGGGATCAGACAGCGACTACCAAAACACTCATCGGATCAGTGCTGGAGGAGAGCAACAGCCAGGGATTCGCTGGAAAGCCACCCGGAATGACCGAAGCCCATCGATATTGGCTGCAGCGCATCGGCTGTTGTCCCAAAAAGATGGTAGATCTGATAGTCTCTCGTTCTTGTCGGTCAGCCATCATGTTCAATGATGTGCTCTCTATATCAGAATGTCAGAATCTTGTGTCTCGACTGGCAAAGTGTGCATTTCCATTCCAGTGCGCCCACGGCAGACCATCAATGGTACCGATAATAAGCCTGGGATCAAGAAATCCAGTAGCTGGTTCGATGCGCGGTCCCTGTGAAATGACCTCATCTATAAGCCATCTAGTCGGCACGAGTCAGCCAAGTGCCAAACCAGCAGAACCCTGCTCGGACTTCGTCGCTGCTTTCAGCAGGTGGCAGTATGGTTCCCCCTTAAAGTGAATCATATGACATCTAATTATATTATTTTGGGCAGAGATATAGGTTTGTATGATTGATTATACCCGGGTTGTACTCCGTATAGATTCATGGTTTTGTTAATTTTGCATACTCCATATTTTTCCGTGTTGAAATAGGTTTCTTTTGGTATATTTAAAGTTGGATAACGGATATGGATCGATCTTTGGGGCCTTACATACCCGTTCGGTGAATATCCGGAGAGATCTCGCTGGCGCTCAAAACACCATGAGCCGCAGAAAACACCCGTCGTGTTTTCACACGGCAGAGGCACCTGAGACGGGCCATTTTTTGTTTCACCTTGAGAATGAGCCAACCGAGAAGCTATTAATACGGCATGGGAAAAAGCAACCCTCGAGGATTTCTGGCCGTTTCTGCATACATCCCTGAGCCATCACATCGTCGCTCTGCCAGCCCCTTAACCGCCCGGATGCAAATGAATGAGAAGCTGCAGCCTTGATTGGTCATGTGATTAACTGTCCCGCGGATTCCGCCATGAGCGCGAGCAAGGGGCAAGACGACAGGGAACAGGCCATGCAGCATGCGGTGCAAGATGCAGAGGGTGGCCTGGTCGTACATACATGGGAGGCCACGGAATGCCGGGGACGTCGCTTGCCCTGCATCTTGCAGCTGCGGCAGCTGCAGCCGGCTAAACCTTTTAGCGCGACCTTGACCGACTCGACCAACACTGGCTTGCGCAGCCTTAAAATGCAGAGGTATAATATCACCGGCGGACACATGTATAACTGGCTGCCGACCTGTACCCGAAAGGAGCGACCCATACTCGCATGCCAGCCACGGTTTATTTTAAAATATCGAGGGAATTACGTACAACAAATCGATTAAGGTACTAAAAAAAGGGACCCTTCGGCCGGCGCCTCTCGAGACGTGCCGGTGACAAAGGAAACGAGAGATTTACACAGATGCACAGGGTTCCTGGTGAATCGAATATTTAAGAACTAAACATTAAATCTGCCTTTTTCTAATAGTTTCCTGCCCTTTCCCCCCGACCCACAAAGAAGCTGAAAGTAAGGAAATGGGTATACATGTCCTGGTCCGGCCCACCTCGCCATTTTGAAAACCGCACTCGCGTGCTTCCTCATGTAGATAGACGCACCAATGATAAACAGGACGCATCAAGACATAAAACAAAAACAAACTAGATGCCATGGGGTGTGGGAGAAAAACAAGCAATGAAAAATAAACAAGCAGCCGCCCAATGGGGTATTTCCGCCACCCTCAGCTCTAGATAACATAAGTATATAACAAACAGGTTGAGTATATTGCTTAAATAGACAGTTGAATTTTGCAGGAAAAACATAAACGTATTGACAACTAAGGTGGCATGGGATATCAGGTTAAAAACGCAAGCAAAAGAAAATGGCAGAAAACAAAAGCCTAATGTAAGTAAAAGAGTATGTCCGTATGAAGAAAAATGGGAAGAGATCTTTGTACGGCGGCGGCGTAGTAGAGATGGAGGGAGAGGGTGTGTCGAGTCAGTGGGGGTGAAGTAAGGTACTATCATGAAGGTCATAAAATCATAAAGCATAAGGTAAAGGGGGAAGGTCGGGAGTAGGGTCTAGGGGGGTTCGGAATAAGATGCTGAATGAAGATGGATGGATTTAAGGTAAAGGTATCATCATCACGCAGCTGGGACTTTGAGTTTGGAGCTATGAGTCCAGGCTAGAAAGTCGAACTTTTCCTTCGTATTTTCCTTAGCGAACAGGGACGGACTGGGTTCGGTTGGAGATCCGCGGGGTGTTACTGCGCGCTCCCGGGGCTCCAGAACGAGAGATCGTCGGTAGTATTGCTGGAAGCTTTTATCGCCGGCAGAGCGAACACGGACGAGCTGGTCTTGTATCCATGTCTGGAGCTCGGGGACCTCGCGGAGTCGGTAGGGGATCTGGAATCGTTGGAGCTCACTAATGATTTTGGCGGTTTTCATGTGCTTGTCAAAGTTGATGACCTCGATGGAGCTCTCGTCACCGGCTAGAGTACGGGTGTCGTGGTTGCCGTGGTCGACAAAGGTTAGGTCAGTGAGGTATGTTCCGACAAATGGCAAGCATGGCGGTACATGGTTTTGGAGTCTTTGTCGGAGGACGGCGTAGTTGCGGGATACATCGACGATCTCCCGGAGACTTTCCAAAAGATTCTTCGTCTTGATGGGGACAATCTCCCATGTACGCTTGAGGCGAGAGATGGTGGACGAGTTGAGAGAGCAAATGATGGCCATGAGGGTATCATAGTTGTTGAGTTCAAGGCACTTGGAGGCGATCTTGACCCAACGCTTGACAATCACTGCTCGCTTCTTGGGTTCCTCCAACTGCAAGATAGAGTCGGCGACCAGGTTGGCAATGTCCGTGGAGAGAGTAGACATGGCCCGGACATTGACGGCCAAAGAGCCAGTCTTCTTCATCCATTCCGTGGAAAGAAGCTCTTCTGGGAGAATAGAGCAGAAAATCTGAGATTCCTTGATTGTAATTTGGCGGGCAATCTCAAGAGGGTCAAAGTCGAGGATGCTGATGTTGGCACCGCCGCTCTTCCACTGCTTTAGGAGATTGAGCTGACTCTTAGTGATATTGGATTGAGGTAGAGGCTGATCTGGGCTGACATATTGAGCAATGGAGGTATTTGTCTTCCCAACCGAGGATATCAGGCGTGGGACAACTGGTCCATGTAAGGAGGAAACCTTTTCGACCAGATCAATCAAGCGCTTACCGGCGGTAGGTAATGTGATTATAAGTTTGGTTCTGGCGAAATTAAGGATGGATGGCAGAGCGATGTCATCAACATCATGTCTCCAATGGGCCTCGAGCCATCCCTTGAAGACGTTGTAAACACGCAGGCGGACTGGCCCTCCAGCTCTGGGGGTTTCGCCGATATAGTCGTAGCGGTCGATCAAGGTTTCAGCAAATTCAACCGGGGTAGTGAAGTGTCGGAATGTGAGATAGAAAGTTGAAACAAAGAGTGCGTCGGGTGTTGATTCATGACAAGTTAGCTTCTCAACCAGAGCGCGGAGGCTGCCACCGGTCACCTGGCCGTCCTTGAACATGAGCTCGTGGGCGTATGTGGTCTCCAATAGACTGTCCTCATCTCCATCGGATGAAGTTGACCCTACCTCGGTTTGCGAGTCCTCCTTCACAGGGGATTTAGAAGAACTAAGACTGGCCGGTGACGATGGACGCGTCGGAGTTTCGGCAACCAATGTGCTTTCTGTTTCAGTTGGCTCAAGTGTAAGATCCATGTCGTCGTCAGGGGGGAGTGGTATGTAGATGGCTGAGTCCTGCTGCCAGGGCACATCATCACCAGTAGTTTTGGTCGGAGAGTATGCGTGGAATGATTTAGAGATGTCGTGCTCGGAATTTGAAGTGAATGGATCACTGAAATCAGTGAATGCGGTGAAGGTGGAACTGAAAGATTCATCAAAGGGTGATGTTGGAGTGCGGAGAGTCGAAGCGTCAGTGAATGATGATGGTGTCAGGGATATCGATGAGACGGATCCGTCGGGGATTTGAAGGGGCAGAGGCCGCATGGACAATTCATCGTCCGTATTTGCAATTGCGGTCGAGGTATCGTCAGTTATTTCTGGTAATATCTTGCGGTTGGTTGGTGTTGTTATATCCTCCGTGCTGGGCATGGTAATCCCCAGGCCAATATTCTCCAGCTCGAAGTCCCCAATCTGCTCTAAGACTGTTCTGGCTCTTGAGACACAATCTCCGGCGCCGCGTACACAGTCGGTAGCGGCATCTACTAGCCGCTTTCCGTCCCCTGGAACGAAGATCGTCTCATCATCTGGGTTTGTTGGGGTGCGAAATGTGTTCTGGGTAGCGTTGACGAGCTCGGCGATCCGGTCATACATGGTATTCTTTGATCTCTCTAATAAGAAAGACCGGTGTAGGTCACGCTCCCAGACTTCTTCGACGACTGATAGCAGTGTCTTACAGGACTGAACAGCTTCTTGTGTTGTGACTATCAGTTCTGTTGATGAGGGTGACTGTAGATGTAGGCCAATAAAGGATCCAAGAACGCCCAGGAACTCGTCATGAGCAGCGGTTAATCGTCCCGAGGCTAGGTTGGGGTTCTTGGTGGTGTGGCCGCTATATGAAATTCTGTGAGATAGCGAGGGTCGTTTTATTCTGACAGATGCGGGACGTTGTGGTGTGTCGCGGCCGGATTTCTGGCTGAGGGTTGTAGAGTTGAGCAAGCTGCGGTCACCGAGGCTGCCTCTCCAGCTGCTGGAGGAGTTTGGAGTACCGATAGAGCTGGTTGCGTGTTGTGACGAAAAGTTGAACGAGCCATCGACTGGCGGAGTGAGAGGCCCCTTGAACATGTCCATTGTATTCGACGAGTTCATATTGTTGTCTAGATGGTCCAGCGCCCTTACGAGCCCGACTTCCTCACTCCAGACGTCCAAAAATCGAACTCCTCTGGTGACGATGCGGAATGCTTTAAGCAGCATCAAATCAAAGATGTTGTCCAGACAGGTCTCAAAGTGTCGTCCGTTTGCAATGTCCTGCAATTGCTTCGCCAGCTTGACGAGTGATGATAGATCCGAGAGAAGAGCTTTCCTGTTCCGCCGTAATCCGTCAACTCTCTTCACTAGCCGGCAGTCTCTCGTCAGACACTCTGATTTCTCCTGTATATGACAAGTAAGCAAAATGGACAACCACGGCAACAAAAAAAAAGAAAAAGAAAAAAGGAGAAGACAAAAAAGAAAGAAAACATATCCAACTTCCAAAGACCTACCAGGAGGAATCGAACACCAGCAATCATGCCTCTCATGTAATCCTGGTTTGAGAACTGGTGGAGGGTAGATCCGTTGCCTCCCCTGATGACATCCCAGAAGTCCATCAGGGCCTTTAGCAGCGGGTGCATCTGCTGAGGGTCGTAGGCCTCGCAGTAGTTGGTTGGCAGCCATCCTCTGGCGCCGGTCTCTAGCAATGTACCATCAGCCCAGCCGTTGGTGTGTACAGAATGGACGAGGATAACATCTCCCTGGTCCAGCGGTAGAGTCACGGTCGACGAGGAGACCGGCCCGTCTGGGTGAAAGGGGTAGAAGGCCCTCAGGTAGTTGTGGAACAGGGACCGTCCCTGGTCGCTTCGGTCGACCATCTCTTCTCGCGAGCTATGCGGCGTCAGCGGCGGCGTCATTCGGAGCTGAGCTTTCAAAGCGGTTATCAGTCTGTTGCTTGTGGCCACGGCCTGTGATCCTGCATCGTCCTGGACAGCAGAAGCAGCTGTGGCCGTTGTTGTTATTGCTGTTGCTATTGTTGCTGAAGTAGTAGCGAGGTTTAGGGGCGCAACATATTCGGCGTTCGATTCCATGATCCACAGCACCAAAGGTATAGCCAGACAATAGACAGCCAGAAGCGGAGGAGGAAGAAGCAGAAGAAGAAGAAGGCAAGCCCACTAGCTGTCAAACCGTCTTCTTCTTCCGTCTTCCGTCTTCTGCTCCTGCTTCTGCTTCTTCTTCGTTTCTTCCTCGGCGGTTCGAGATCCCAATAGTGCGAGATCGAGGCCGCTCCCTCTAGTTGCGATCAGCAGCTCCCTCAGGCTTGGTAGTCGGCCGCCGTCCTCAACATAGATGCCTTCGGTGCGCTCGACGGTGCCGTCTGCTGCCCTCGGCCGGCGCTGGTATGCGTGTATATGCGTGCTATAAAGTGTCCTGCTTCTAAACCAGAGGCAATCGAGAAATATGAACAGTCAACAAAAACCTGTTCAAAGCTCCAAGTGGCGAACCCTCAATGCGAGCATAACATGTGACCTCGCGATGGTTGTTTTTTTCCTTCTCTTTCTCTCTTGCAGCCAAAGAAGGGAAAAGGGACGTCTTGCTTACCGCGATGTGTAGTTGTGAGTTATGAACCTGCAAAGGGAGGCTGTTCTTCTCTCTCAGGACCAGCCAGCAGTTCACCGCGCACTTGGAGACAGGATGTACAGCGGATGGATGGGATTGAATAATAACAAGGACTCCCACGAGACTCTCTCCTTCCAAACTGTCCTTCGGGGGTTGTCCCAGATCTGGTTAATTAATATGGAAAACGTCACGACAGACAGATATCGTCACTCTCTCCACCGAGGGCTCCCACTTGGACCCCAGGGCTACGGAAGCTTGATAGCAAGACTGTTTCAGGACGAGCGTGTCAAAGAGGGTCCCCAGGAACAGGCAGATGGACGGACAGAAGGGGGGTCCAACTCTGCAGGAAAAAGCTTCACTCGAAGTCCAGCAATGCCAGTGATATCAAATTGGTCCTGCCCGTCTCTATGAAAGGAGAGTGGAGGTGAAGACAGGAAAGCAGCAGCTGGAGATGGAGATGAAGATGAAGATGGAAAAGGAGGAAGAGAGGAAGAGAGGAAGAGAGAGAAGACAGGGAGAAGAGACGGAGAGAGTATGTGTGCGTGTGTATGTGTCAGAATGGAAAACCCCCGGGTCCCAGGACGATGGACAGACACCATGTGCAGTCGTCTCTCTCTGAAGTCACAACAGGCATGCAACCTGTCTCTCCCTCTGCTTTTCGTCCTCGTCTCCCTCTTCCATGCACGCCGATGGAAGCTCAACGGGGCCGCTCATTAGCTGGGAGCAACGGGGGGCCCGGGAGGTCTTACTTCACTCGGTTAGTATGGACAGCCCGCCCTGGACCTTGTGTGGGTTTGCCGTAAATTTGAAAGTCATAGTAATCAATACGAGAAATATTATATATGCTAATGCCAAAAGGACTTAAAAAAAACAAAAGGAAAAGGAAAATCGAGCCTAAAAAAAAGAAGTCTCTTTTTCACCCTTTCCTTCCCAGTGGGATTGCACTAAAGGGGGCAAAAGCAAAGAGGCGAGGAGTCCAACGTTTGTGATGGCCGGCACTTTTGACAGCTCCTCGAACATCCTCTAGGAAAGCATCCTACAATCCTGGTGGATATTCAAGGTCCTAATTGTCCAATCCTTTTCGCCACATTCTGCGCACAACCATGTCGTCTGCATAAAGAGCTGTCTTGGCCGCCTCCAAATCCCTGACCTTGACCGTTTTGCTTGTTCTCTCCTGTGCATACGGGGAGTGGAGAGCAGTAAACAAACCACTCTGCTCTCTTCCTCTGCCATTTTTGCAAGCTCTCTGGATATGTGTGGGCACGCGCCCTCTAGCGCACTGGGAGCAACAAGAGCTTCCAACTTTATATATATACATACCCACTGCGCGGCAACACCAACCCCCATAGTCCCCTTGCGCTACACGTGTGTACTCCGTACAGCGTTGTTGTAGGGCGGAAAGGGGGAAGACGGAGGGGGAGAGATGAGAGCGTCGTCGGCCGGGACGACACCAGCCGACTTTCAAATCTGTCCTCAACGTCCTGGCAGGTTGCCCACGAGACAAGACCCCCCGGAAGGTGAGGAAATGAGGATAGACTATCGCCATCCTGCGGACCACGAAAAAGGGCTAGGCCACATGAGAATTTGTGACTATTAAGCAAATCATGAACGATGGAAACCCTGAGGGTCGAAAAGTACTTTTTACAAGAGAACGGGCGTCATGGACTATGTCTATACTTACCGCTTGTGTACTCGGTACGGAGCGCGTACGGGCAACATAGTGCGTATGATAGGCGGCCGAGATGTACCCTGGGCTGGCATCAACGTATCACCTTCTTGTCCCCAGTTCAGGCCAAGACGCCGTCTGCAGAACAAAAACCTCCTTGCACACCGATTGCTGGTTGGCTTTTTTACTGGAAAGCTGGCCATGGGATTGGGTGATTTCTTCCCTTGCTGCTTCCATCGGTTCTGTACAGGGGTTCCCTGGATAAGCCGAATGTGGATCAAGTCCACCTTCCGCCTACCTTCCGGCTCAATCGCCTGAATTGGCCTTGTACGGAGCAATGTCTCGGTTGTACTATACAAGAAAAAAACCACATCCTGTCTGTTATTCGACGATTTAATATTATATGACTATCATTATGTGCTGCCTGGTCTCGCAACGGCTCGCTCTTTCTCGAAGAATATTCCTTCGTTACGCAAAAAAAGGAACAAAATCCTCGCAGCGATTCTGTTCTGGATGCTCCCCAATAGGGTGAAGCCTTAGGCAGCATGATCGATTACTCAACGAGCGAGCTAACTAACTAGTTAATATTAACACTTTACTCCTCCTTTGCAGCCATGTTGACGATGGCTGTTGTGGGCAGCAATGCAAGTGCTAAAATCGGTACGAACAGAGTTCTCTGGTGGAGATCTCCATTGCATGATGAAATCACATTGTGACCCATTATTCTCGATGGAGGGCAGTCCTTGTTCAAAGAAGATGTGCCAACAAGCTCACCTGTCGTTGCTGTTGCTGCTGTTGCCGATGCGGGATCTTCTGCTCTGCTTCTTCTTGACAAGCGTCGATTGCCCGTCCAAGCATGCAGCACATCGGCCTGGGATACATGTTACCGAGCACTCCGGCCGGAAACGCGCGGGCATGAAGTTAAAACGGGGCTTTCTCTCCTTCATCCATAAATAAGAAAATGGACGAGGCGGTATGTTATGCAAAAGGGTTGCAGATGAAGGTCAGGTC
Organism: Nannizzia gypsea CBS 118893; assembly: GCF_000150975.2. Classification (NCBI taxonomy): domain Eukaryota; kingdom Fungi; phylum Ascomycota; class Eurotiomycetes; order Onygenales; family Arthrodermataceae; genus Nannizzia; species Nannizzia gypsea. Next base: position 5,025,564 of record NW_003345201.1, read on the forward strand.
AACATCAACGCCAATAACACAACAAGAGCAAAAAAAAATATAATAACAATTAGCCGTGGAGGGCGCCGCACCCTTCAACATGATGCCTGATACGACGCCAGCGATGAAGAAGAATCACACGTTCTCCAGGCGTGTCACTATCACTCGTGGAGTCAGGCAAGGCAGGGGAGAAAGGATCATCGTCATGATTGCTGCCGCTCTCCTATATTTCCTTCCCCAACCTTGACAAAAAAAAAAGCAACCATGGACAACCGTGAATTATGCATGTTTTATGGTTGCCTTTTAAGCTATGTAATCAGCCTCTGCCGCGCTGAGTTCACATGTCCTTCCGCTTTGTCGCTGGAGGTACCTTTTTCAGAGCAGTCAGATTTGGCCTTGCTGGCTCCCTTCCGTCCGGCATGCCAACCTCGCGTCCCTCAGGGAGGCAGCCTGTTATTTCCTCTCTTTCTCTCCAGGATATCAAAGGAGCATTGGAAATAAATAATAAAAACAATAAGGAAGTCTGTCTCGCAAAACGGCACGTTACCATAGCTGCGGTGCTTTTAGTGCTGAAAAGGCATTTTTCCGCCATCAGTCCTAGTGATCATCGAGGTGGCTTTGCTTTAGCTTGACCCGTATTAAAAGCAAAGAAGCTCGTACTGGCAACAGGCTTGCACACTCTGATTGGCGTACATGAAAAAAGCGCCTCCAGCGCTCGATGTTCAGGCGGCGGTCTTTGTAACCAAGCTAAGCTTGGTGACCCTCAGTGCGAACGGTGAAGGCCATCCATATTCGAGCTCGACATAACGCCCGCTGAGCCCCCAACAAGCACATACGTCGAGGGCGCCATGCTATCACGCACAACGTGCACGGAGTGCTTCTGACTATCTACAACAAAATCTATGGATCTTGGACGATCGACTGAACCACTCTTTTATGTGGACTATAGACTCTCAGTGCCTCATCCTAGCTAAGCTCTGGTTGAACTGAACGCAAGCAACAGAAGCGGCGAGCAAAGCTCGTGCTCAACCCAAAAGTACGCCTCGAAGCGGGTTTTTCTTCTTCTTTTTCTCCTTCCTACGGAGTACTCTCTTTTTTCCCTCTTGTTGGATCCTCCCTAAAATTAGAGATTGATTCAGAGCCATCCATCTTGTCTTCGAAGTGGGAGTGGATTTACGAACTGCGTAAAATTTTTATATGTTTTCTTTAACGACCCATAATGGTTCAACCCAGTGACACGGTTATGCGTTTCGGAGTACATCCACCCGGCTCAGATGCATCAATCATGACATTTCGCCTGGCCCTGTGCACTGGATAATGCCCCAGCTCGCATCCCTTGGCTGCGTATCGTGCATGTCTCTCTCTTTTGTCTGGTCAGCCAACGGCCAAAGCACAGCATACGTGGTACTCGTTTGTATGGGCATGTGCTCGCAGAACCTCAGGTTCCCACTCGACTGGTCATATCCCAGATCATATATCGCATACTAACCCTATGACTTCATATAAGCCCCTCACCCCGGTAACTCTTGCTTCGCCATCTTCTTTCCATGGTGAAACAAGTGCTCCGTAATATCACTCCGGAGATTAATGAGATGCTCCCACCAGGCATCTCTCTGCCTATTATTATTCTCCTTGCCCGCCCCTGATTTCGCCTTCGATAGTGCCTTGAATACCACCTTATTTTCCTAGTCGTTCTCATGTATGGAGAACTCCGTACAGATTCGAGAACTAGCCACAAACCATGGCAAAAATGTTCAGGCCCCTGGCTAGCCCTTCTCTTTCATGCCTAGACATGAACCGTGTGGGGATAGAGTTATTCTGTTGGTAACGACTGCGCTGCCTCCAAATCAAGCCTAGCTGTGAATACGTTTATCTACATTCGGAATGGTCTGCCAACTACAGCTGCAGCAGGGGGGTTCCCTCGGGACAATCTTGTATGGTTGCACGCTCCAGTTGAAAGAAACGGATGTTGTCTACTCCGTACCATCTAGCCGACGTCATATTCATATACGAATTCATGCTTGCCCTTGTATCCTTTCCTGCCGCTTTATTTTTTTTTTTATCTTTGGCCAACAAGGCAAGCCGTCACCGTGTACAGGGTACAAAGGACCTGACGCGGGCTGAGCAAACTGGGAACCTGCTAAATAAGTTTCTGGGTTCAAGAGTCAACCTTTGCGCACCTAGCTACCTTTTCGGGGGAGAAACGGCCAAGTGAATTCCGCCCTCAGCACTGCTGGATTCCGCCTTGGTTTTGTTTTGTAGCCTACTCCGATGGAACCATGTCATGAAGACGATCGCCGAACTACGGAGAAACGGAGTACTCCGTACAGGTTGCTACTTACATACATACTCCTATCCGCTAGGGAAGGGGCGGGAAAGGGTTAGGGAGAGTAGGGCCCGTTTGTCCAGGAATGATAAACAGAGCCAGTCTTATCCTATCGTGGGATGGACTACAGCAGCGCTTAAAAAAGGGGTTGAACGGGGTTTTGGTTGAGCAACATGACAGAGATCTGTCCGCCCCGTCTATCGGCCCTAACCATCTCCTAGGGAGTACTATTTGTAGTGGTCGCAGGCGGCTGCAGATTTGCAGAAAGAAAGGGGAACTTTGGCCTTCCCAAGCGGATGGTACCGGGTTACCTCCTGGATGAACTGAATGCATGCTCCATTACCTGAAGCGGACGGCGGTTGGGTTACACCATTGCTTCACAACCGCAGAATCTTTAATAACGGTCAATCTGGTGTCTATATATTCCCGCAGCTCTGGCGCCACATTGAGCCCATGGAACCCATAAAGTGCTCCATAGAATGAAAAGATGAACATGATTAATGATCAGAGGAAAACAAGGCGAGCAAAGCAAGAGAAGAAGAAATACTTTCTCAGGGGCTCGAGAGCTTCGTCCGAAAGCGGACGCTTTTTAGGGCTTTCCTGCTTTGTCATCTTAGATAAGATAAGATGGCACGTGATATCGGAGATAACGCCAGCGGGCGAAAATAACACAAGCAAAAAAAAGAGTCAGAAAGAAGCAAAGTAGCAAAGAAAGAGACCAGCAGAGCAGAAAGACTTGACATTGGCGTTGGCACTGGCAGCCTGGAGAGAGGAGAAAGAGAGATTCACTACTCCTGCTCTTGGGAATACATAAAATAACGAAAAAAAAAAAGGCAGGGGAATATGGCCTCCTTTACGATCAAAGTGCCTTGCTCATCCGCCAATATCGGCCCTGGGTTCGATGTTATTGGTACGTTAAGACCAATCTGGGTTCAATAGACTTAATATCACCGCGTTTCATTACTACCAGGCATCCTACCTTGGTGATGGTCTCATCGAAGGCCAGGATCGTCCCAAGGGAAGCATAAATCCGAGATAGTCATGGGCTAACGATATACCATGTTAGGCTTGGCGCTATCTATATTCCTTGAGCTGCATGTCACGGTGAAAGCCCCCAGCTCGAACCCATCATCCGGTCCTCGATTAAATTGCGAAATAACATATGAAGGAGAGAACCCCGATGAGGTCAGTCTTGACCCGGAAGTAAATTTAATCACCAGGGTGGCACTATACGTGCTCCGGTGCCACAATCACCATGCATTCCCCGTCGAGTGTCACGTACACATCAAAAACCCGATTCCACTGGGCCGTGGATTGGGGTCTAGCGGTGCTGCTGTGACCGCAGGTGTCGTTTTGGGCAATGAAATTGGTAAGCTGGGCCTGGATAAGGCCAGAATGCTGGACTATTGCCTTATGATAGGTGAGGGCGCCTTTGCCGTTTCCGATCCCTCCACCCCTTGATACTAATTCACGTTGTTTTTGTAGAGCGCCATCCCGATAATGTTGCTGCTGCTTTGTACGGTGGCTTTGTTGGCACATATCTGAACGAACTAAAGCCAGAAGATCTAGCGTGGAAGGAAATACCCCTTAGTGAAGTTCTTCCTGCCCCTGCTGGCGGAGTAGATACTGGCATCAAGCCACCAGAGCCGCCAGTTGGAATTGGCCACTACAAGAAGTTTCCATGGGCGAAAGAAATCAAGGCGATTGCTATCATACCCGATTTTGAACTTCCCACAGCTAAAGCAAGAGAAGTCCTTCCTCAAACATACTCGAGAGCTGACTTGGTAAGTCCTCTCTTTTACACTTCTATTTCGGGGTGATCGGCATTAATATGAATATTACACTCAGATATATAACCTCCAGCGTGCAACCTTACTTCCTTCAGCATTGGGTCAATCTCCCCTTGACCCCGACATGATCTATCTTGCGATGCAGGATAAGGTGCACCAGCCTTATCGCAAGCATTTGGTCCCTGGGTTGACTGAGATCCTCAGTTCAATGAATCCAACCACCCAACCGGGCCTGCTTGGCATTTGCCTTTCAGGGGCAGGCCCAACAATATTGGCTCTGGCGACGGAAAATTTTACGCAAATCGCTGAAAGAATAATAAAGACATTCGAAGCCAATAATGTCCAATGTAATTGGAAAGTGTTGGAGCCTGCAGATGATGGTGCTACCGTAGTTTATCACAAATAACTAGGTATATAACTATAAAGAATTGTTCTTGATATCTATCTATCTATCGTATTTCTAAAAAGGGCAGTTGGTTCAACTCCATGTTAAAGAGTAAACGTATGTTATTTGAGGCCTGAAAGAGGTCGGGAGAGTGTTGTGATATCTGAAGGCGTTCGTTGATTAGTTCTATATATGGCTTTTTCTATATATGGTCCTTTTTTCAGGATGAAGTTGGAAATACCGAATATCTGAATGCTTTTTTGTCGTGAAAACGAAATACTGTCCCTTCCATAGAATAACCAATTGATACCTAGTAATAGTAGCTTCGAGAGCGTTAAAACATCCCCTCCATATCCAAGTCAATGAATTCTGGGTTTCCGACACCCATATCTGTAGGGTTTAACATATCATCAAAAATGCTTGCGTCAATGTCTGGCTGAGCCATTGTCACATCAGACCCAGCGGGAGGCCCAGTCACTCCTTCTGCCGTAGCCGCATCCAGAATTGCATCTAGAGTGCCATGAGTTGCATCAGTGCCTGTAGTAGCGAGGTTTTGTTGCTGCTGGCCTTGTTGCTCCGCTTGTTGACCCACGTCCAGTTGCATCTGTCCGTCTTCTTCTACCCCTGTAAGATCCATATCTGCCATGATATTGCCAACGTCAATATTGTCAACCGCCTGGGGTATTTGAGGAATAGATGTAAGAGCATCGACACGTCTAGCCAGCCGAATAACAAGCTCAGCTCGATGTGGTTCGGATTCTATCATCTTGGCGAGAGACTCTCTCTGGAGATTAAGCGCATCTCTGAGGTTTAGCATCTGGCTGCGAGGTAATGAGTCCTTCAAGGTCCCACCAACAGATTGATATGTAGCCTGTTCCCATGAGAAACATTCACCCATCGGCGCACATATCAATGTTGCAGCAATATCAATGGCCAGATCACCACTACCCGTTTCACTTTGCAACTTAAGCTCTTCGAGTATTCCAACTAAAACTCGGACAGAACCTAGATGCTTCAATCCAGCTAATAGTTGCCTATGGGTATAGCTTGGGGGAGTCATACTGATCTCAGGATCTGTGCTCCATAGTACCAGGGACGAGAATGTGTTTCGGATCCCAGTGACCATTCCACCGGGGGCAGAACTGGACCTCCACCCTTCTAGTTCCGCACGATTGGATGTGCCCGTTCGTTGGAAAGATTGATACGGCTCAAGTGCTTGAAGAATGGGATCAATGTCTGTTCTTGAGGGGTGACGGGTTTTTGCGGTTCTCAACTCATCTGCAAGTGCCCGCGCAGTGATGGATAGCACAGTACGATGGATTTCCTGAGCCTCTCCGGATATAGAGGTAGGCTTTACAAGGGTAGCTAGAAGCCTAAGGGTGGTAGTTAAGTCGGTACCAGACTTCCAAATATGTTTGCCTATCCACGATAGAGCCATCACCAATGATGGTAATAAGAATGGTTCTAAGAGGTCTTCTAGCCCGTTAATCCAATGCACTAATACCGAAGTAATATAAGCTAGAATGGCAGGATTGACTTACACTCAAATCCACCTTTGAGGGTGTCAAACTCCAGCTTCCCAGCCTCACACGCGCTCAAGCTCTGGCAGAATAGCGTAGCAACCAGAAGATAAAATTCTTGCGGGCTACAAGAGGACATGGATTCGTCACTAATCCCTTCGGCAATAAATAAGGCTGTGATCCACGCCCCAAGGTTCTGCTGCTGTTTCTCCGTCAAATCCTCCAGCTTTTGGCTTGAGGCCCCTTTCTCGAGTAATCGACACATAAAGGAATCTGGGTTGAAAACTCCAAGATCCTGGTAACTCAGATCATATTTGTACTTGAAAGCAAGTACCAGGAGAAGAACACTTCCGAATTCGTCGTAGACAGGTTGGCTTTCCACTGCATGCTGTTACTAATGAGCCGTTTGATATAGCGCACATTTTAATGCTTACCTTGGTCTTCATCCCATTTCCAGGAGTCCAGTAAAGCACAAAGAGGTTGCAGTATAGCCTGTGGGCTCTTAAACAGTAGCATAATGTCCAGTGCCTGGGGCCTACGTGACAAGGAATTGCATAAACTTTTCAACGTCATGGTGTCTTTTCTCAGGCACATATTATGCATCACCTAAGTCTTCCTTGTTAGTGAGTGTAAGACAGTCTTTGTTTTCAGGGAGAACCCCCTACCTCAGCTATAGCTTCAACAATTGCTCGTGCGTTACCATCCATCGACTCGATACCATTCAGTAATTGTTCCGCTCGTTCATGGTTATTGTTTATCTGAGACACTAAGTCGTGCTTGATGAATCTTCCTCCGTTTGGTAAAGTTTGCATCGGGTTCTCTCCCAAGAGGCGTTCAATGCTTGACTCGGGTATTAATTTATGCAAGGCACACGAGAAAAGAAACTCTTGTCTCACATCAGATAGAACTGAATTACCATGAGTGGAGAATATTTCGGAAAATGATGGGAATGTGTTTGGGTCTACCCGTGCTAAAGCACGGGTGATACATAGTTCAACTGGTATTGGCTCTACCACTGATCCCGCTAGGTCCGACAGGAACGGAGGGAGCTTATTAACGAGAAATGCTCGGAAGAGAAACATGGTTTGTTGTGGCTCGTTCCGGTACATTCCGTTTGACAGGACATCAAATGATGCCGTGATAAGTTCTTCGACGAGTGCCATGTGGTTCCCCTATGGAATATAAGTATGGAGTAGATATGAGGGTATATATTAAACCTACCCCGTAGCGATTATTTAGGTAATTAATAAGAAGGTTATCGTCTATTAACGGTCGCCCTACGAGCTATGGGAAGTCTGTTAGTATATCCAAGTGGAACTCGCGATGGAGGTGGACAACGTACCAGAGAGTTGACATATATGTACAACCCAGCCCTAGAGCTTACAGGAGGAATGTCCACAACCCTAGATTCAAATTCCATGGTAGAAACAGTCGTATCCTCTATGACATGGTCTTGGTTTGACTTTTCGTCTTTCAAAAAAATGTTGAATTCCTTCTGTAATTGGTCAAGCCTATTTCGTAAGGGAATAGAAATCTCAGCGCAGATGGGAGAGTACGCTGTCAAAGCTCGGGCTAGTTTCGTTCGTTGGTGTTTAAAGGCTTATGAAATCGTTAGAAGATCCGGACATCACAACACAACTCTTCTCCAGAAATATACTTTCCGGGACTGAACACCCTCGAGAACTCACTTTCTGCATGTTGAAATGATAGTGCGTTTGCACCGACTTCTGTGCCAGCTAGGGCTCCAAAAAGAAACCCGACAGCGATGAAAATAGAAACCACATCTGGGGTACCCAGCAACTGTGTTCCACTACCCTCACCCTTCTCCGACCCGAGATGAGCATTCCATGACACCAGAGCTAGGATCCAATCAGCTATGGCAGAGCAAGTGTCCATGAACCCAAGAGCTGTCTTTGGAGAATGGCCTGTGGTCACAGCTGTAATCACATTCTGCATGATCCCATAATCCGTCAATAAAGTAGCTGGCCCTTGTGAACCTGCTGGTTCCGTAGGACCTTTCTCGTCAATTTTTGGTTTTTCATCGTGGTTTTGTGTATGATTTTGTTTCTTCCAGCGCCGAATGTCGGCTTTAATGCTTGAGTGAGCCAGAAGAGATGGCAAAATCGTAAATAGGTCGACCTGTGTCAGCTTTTGGACGGCATCCACATAATCCGGTATTAACGGGTCCCAGTCAAAATCTGTAACTGCCCTTGACTCTAGGATAATATTGAAGAGGTCCATGTGTGGAACAGGGTGGCGGCGTAGCATCACTTTGGCTAGCTCATGAAACTCATTCGTGCTGATTCTTTGGAGGACACATTGTTGCAGAAACTTCTGCCATTCCAGCCTTGATGCACCAGACGGTCTTTTTAGCAGTGAAACCATGTTGTAGGTATCAAATGTCTTCGGGAAATGGAGGCCACTGTGAGGAGAACCGGTATTACATATCGCTCAGGATCCCGTTAAGAATAAAATCAACACTAATGGGCCAAGGGTATGTTTTATATATATAATTGTGAGCCGCAGAGGTGTTTATGAGCTTGATAGAGCAAGGCTAGGTCTCCGTACCAGCACCAGGCTGGATAGTTGGAACTATAAGGCTTACTGTAGCCACTCTTTCGATATGAAGTAGCTCAAATTCCTTTATCCCCAAACTGATGAGGTTGCTGGTTTGAAGATTATATAAGCATACTATTATGTAATCTAGTAATTTAGTAATAACCTACGGAGTAATCCATATTCATTTCATCAAGCGCCTATCACAATGAAAAGGGCGATGGAATGGCCAGAAAAGCGGGAACGGATAGTTTTAAGCCTAAAACATGCCCTTGATATTTTATAGTGCGGCTCCGTGCTAAATATGTGCTTATCTACGTTATGTACGGAGTATATACGGGGTATGTATGGAAAAGAAACATTCACGTGATATACGATAAATTCCTCGCTTATGTAATACATATCAGTATCACATGATACCCACGTGGTTTAACTGCTGCGCCACAGGTTTAACGACATGCTTGGGAAGGGTGTCTTTGGGGGAGAAGATGGTGTTGGCGAACAGACGCCAGGGGCGAAGTACAGGCCGCTTTGGGATGATTTTGCGCTGTGGCTAAACGCTTATATTCTGGAATCTTCTGACCATGTATTACACACTTGCGTCACGCCTTTGATTCCGTGCAGTAGTTAGCTAACCATTCAAATAATTCGCCACAGCCACATGGGAAACAAGGGCGTTTACGGTGGTGTCGTTGAGCCCGGTCCCTATTTCAGTGGTAAGCGAAGAAATAATTTGCCATAGCCATTGATCCAACACTCATCGTGGGTAGATCGAGGCCAGCCTCGAGGGTAGCGTTAGTGGAGTCCTAGTTCGTGTGTGAATGTATTCAGGCTAATATAGCTGCAAGATATTCCTATTGCATTTGCCTCATTTGCCATTCTGCACGATACTTATATGTCGTATACCATTCAGCTTAGCCCTAAGGTTTGGGCCCATGCATTGCTGCTCAAATTGATCAATAGACTGGGTGTTTAGATGGCGGACGTTGGCAGTTGATAAATACCAGGGGAATAATGGTGGCGGAGACTGATTGAGGTACTTATTGCATTATTATTAATAAGCAATATCAGGTAACGAAGGTATTGAAACACAAAGATACATAGGAAATATCTGTTGACCTGAAGAATAAGAAACAAGAAGATTGAAAGGCCGTTTTATCTTCATCTCTCGCCTCCTTACGCCAAATCAGAAATATAATAATGAGACGGTAATACGGATGTAACAAACGAGCGGAGGGTATACAAAGGTTGCCGCCTGAAGAAAATAAAGGAAAAGAAAGAAACCATTCCCCTTCTCTCTAGCAGGGAGGAAATGGCTAGGGGAATGACAGAAAAAATGCATATGAGAATCGTTGCCGTAGGTATCGTTCATCATCATCAAAAATTGTTGCTTTACTTCTTCTTCTTCTTCGTCTGGATTGTCCTCCCGTCAGGTCACTTAAGACCTAGTGCTTCTGCTATGTCGCGAATATGTGTTCGACTGGCGGTCCGCCATTTCATCCGGTGACCGGGGGCCAATCATCCAATCTTCCATCGCAAGCCACTCACTCCAGCTCTTCTCCGCTGCTTCAATCTCGGAGTTTTCTGACCCTTGCAATGGCCTGAGGAATGGAACTGTCTCAAGAGGCAGAATATCGTAATCCTTCTTCACGGCTGCCCACCCTCCGCTCTTGGCGGCAAAGAAGAAATTGCGGCGTTCTTGTTCATGTAAAGAGCCGATCCCTGAAGCCCAGTCGTCACCGAAAAACCCATGTAGAACTCCTGGGTAGTCCATGCCCGTTGCAACTAGTCGACGAATGTAGGGTACCATAGATACGCTTGGAGCAACAGGAGCCCCTGAAGGTGGACCTCCGGGTGGAGTTGAAAGGGCAGCATCGGCCGCGGAATTGAAAATAGGGGTTGGCTGTCTCTGGAATGGGAGGTGTATATTTAGGAATGAAGAAAGAGCCTGTACAGGAACCGTGTGCTGTGCGTAATCGAGGAAATATCGTTGGCAGCTCTGGTAGCGTGGGTACCATTCAAAGATATCGAACGGGGTGTCTTCAGGGCGCTGTGAGGCTTCGGACATGCCTGCCCTAACCACCGAATCGTAGTGGACGCGAGGATCTGTCGACATCGTGGCTTCGGGCGCCTCTATAACCTGGCTACTCTTTCTACTACTAAAACCTTTAGCGCTCTGTTGGTCATATAAACATCGAAGGCAAGCTTTATCCTTCAGGGTCATGAATGCTCCCCCTGATTTTTCTCATTACGTACTCGGTAATTAGAAACAGGGAAGAAGTCAAAGCAACGGTCGCCACGGCCCAAGGCAAAAACCGTCCTAGGAATTGGGGATTGGTATCTACCTGTTTCCGGTCCACGCCTTGCGAAGGGATGGCCAATTGGACGTACGAAGGTAAAGGGTAGCAGAAAGGAGTTTCCTTAATAAACCTGAATCTCTCTCGGGTATCTGTTTTCCTATGGACATTGGCTGGGAGGCGGGTTTATAGACTGCTGGCGCATGAGAGAACGCAAGGTACAACGTAAGGCCCGAGCTAAAATAGTAAAATCAAAAATAAAAATAAAAAAAACATAAAAAAGGGTGAAGGGAAGGCAATATATGCACGTCAATAGGATGAAGGCGGATAGCTATGGGAATCAGTATATGCTGGCCACACTTTCCAACAAGTAGTTGAGTAAACCCGGGTGGACGGAGGCGTATATTATAGGAAAGGGGACTGAAATAAAGTAACTTGTGCCTGGGTAGCGATTGACTTTTTAAACACCGGGGGAATCTGGTCTCGAGACGTCAATAGAAGAGGAGGATATAAGAAAAAGAAAGGTAGACAAAACCTCCTTCGGCCTACTTGGCGTGGAGGCGAAAGTACGGAGTGGGCTTCCGAGGAACGAAATGAGAATCACGCTCATATAGTTGAACCAGAGTGGGAAAAAAAGAAATAGGAAGTAATAGAGGCGCTACAAGGGTTGGGCGTGAGTTAGTCAGAAGGGTTTGATCTTTTGTGGAAGGAAGAAACATGCTCCACTATCTCTCCTGCGATGGACTTGCATTGCGTGTGGAGCTACTCGAGCTAGTTTAAGGGCTGATTCTTTCTGGGCTGTATGGGAGTTTAACTCGGGAGGCAAAAAACAAAAAGCTGTCAGTTTGCCCCTGTTAAATTAATGAATACTTACGTTTGGAGGAAGGACAGTTACCGAGAGCATGAGGTGTGTTATCTAGCGGTGCGAGTGCATCACCGCCAACGGGCACCGTAATCGAGATGTCGAGGCCGGTAGTCGGTGCCGTGTATAAACGTTTAATGGCCGGGCTTTATACAACGAAATAGGGGCCATAAAATAAGGTGGGTTGAAGAGGCTCGTTTCATAGGCGTTAAAACATTCTCCAACCAGTTTATTGATGGTGAACTTCGTGAGTTCCCTAGCTCATTTATCTCCGTGAGCGTCGATTGGGTAGTCATATGGAGTGTGCATGCATACGTTTAATGCCCAACATGAAGAGATCGGTCAAGCAGGGGGGGAATGATGGGGTGTCCGTGTTTCATAGTTTTTTCATGTCAAGGCCTCGCAGGCGCCAGTATGCAGAGACAATACTCTATAGTTTGATCTGCTTATCAATTTAGGTTCGTCTCCGGCTTACCTAGCTTGAGTGACCACTCCAAGGGCCGCAGAAGCGATCTATATGGAAGAAGATAGGCCTCCAGTCCCCGTGCCCGTAATTGAGGGGGTACAGTATCGTCACTGCAGGCTGTATTTTGGATGAGAGTGCGTCCCGGGGTAAGGAGGGATAATTGGGATATTTTGGTTTCTACTGTTCGCTAGAGAGATGCCTTCGTAACGGAATGTCTCGTGCATTTTCCAAGGCGGGGCCCCCAAGCAGTTGCGTTTCTCCCTGTAGACTGGTACGGTACTTGGTAAGAGCGTTTGGGAGCTTCCGGAATACCCCGTCTCGTAATGTCGGTAGGACCTTGGTTCATCTGAAGTTTCCCAGGCTACCTGTTCCTTCTGTCTCCTCCTTCTTTTCTTTTTAGACTCGTCCTTTCGTTCTCGCCTGCTCGCATGAAGCGCCTTGGTCCAGGAGCCTCTGGCGGCAGTACGACGTCGTACCGTTAGTGGAGAAAATAGCCTGGTGGACCCATGAATGACAACGAGCCAGTGGGACAAGGTGATTGGGCATAGCATTGTCTGTTTTGCTGGCCGGAGGTACGGAGGACGGGGGAAGGATATGGTTATTTTAAATGGCGGCAAGTCGACCCATCTCATTTGTCCCCTGTACATGACGTCTACCCAACATAATTTGCTGGTGGTGACAGCCATATTACACGCTCAAGCAGCATCGTAACCGCTACTTTAAAGGCGGGCTGGAGAGAGCGAATATAATGCACACCACGGTTAAAATACGGAGTGAAGAGCCTTTGTCCTTTTCTCTCTGTCTTGGATTTCGGTGGTCCTTGGAATCCTGGTTGTCCATGGCGTTCTGCCTCAGAAAATGGCAGATGCATGCAGTAGCTGGTCAAGAAACGGCCAATTGGATGTATAAGAGTATCAAGTTCTTTCGTGCTTTTTGGAACGTGGTCGGTGCCCTTGTGCTTCGATCGGTTGACGATCTGATGATCCGATCTTTTGTACTCCGTACTCCTTGTCCTCTTTCTTTTCTTTTTCCCTCTCTTTCCTTTTTGTCTTCCTTTGGTTTACAATCCAGATGCAAGTCGGATCCTTGGTCCAGAAGTCTAACCCCACTACTTCGATCACTCTCCATCTCTTACGGGGTACATTCATCATCACCCGATATTAGTCCGAGCTATCTAGCTTTGTAGTAGTGAGTGAGCATGCAGAGGGTACTCTTTGGTACGACAGAGGATTCCTTGGAAGAATGACTGTTTTGTTTGAACTTTGCGGTACTTGGCGTGACGCAGAGTGAGGCAGGGTCCTATAGTGCGGTAATGAGACGCAGGAACGGGAGTGGATTTAGTATTCATTGGGAAGCCATGCTTCTGATTCGTAAAGAGAGACAGAGGGCGGAGAGGGAGAGATCAGAGAGAGCAGCCCACGATGCCGTTATTCGATCACCTAGGGCTGCTGGCCTATCAGTTGTGAGGCACAGGATGGAGAAATAGGGGGATTGAATGGCGTCCTATTCCCCCTTCCAACCCCGGGCCCCCCCTCCCCTTCCACCCACGACGTCTCGAGAAAGCTAGAAATAAAAAACAAGGAGGGGGGTCAAGCCACAGCTCCAGGTTCTCGGTAACTAATTTGCCACGTCAAATGAGGCCTCTTGTTAGTATATGTCAATGTAGAGTCTGTTTCTGTGAGCAAGGGAAGTTGATCACCGGGACAGGTCAGGACAGACAGGCGATGTAAGCCTCCTGCAGCGCAATTGAGTAGTAAAGAGCAGCTATTTTTTTAAGAAACTAAGAGGTGTGCAACCCATGCAGCTCCCAAATTCGAGTCACCTCGGCCGGCGGGCTCCCGGGTTGCATGTCGAATTCTCTGAAGTTGACCGGCTCTCGTACCTTTGGCGTTTTGTCCCCATCAGCCTGCGAGCCTATCAGAGCGGACGGTGGCTGTGGCTGTGCAAAGTACGCACACCAGCCACATATCAGCACTAGCCACATATCAAATTCTCTTCTGGCTTGTGATGCACCAGGACACCGGCAGCGAGCGGACCTGGTGCATTCGTGTCCAAGCGACAGGATCTTCCTGCAGCTCTCCATTAGTGTCCCCGTCAGGTCCTTCCGTTCTGTCTGCCTAAAAACAGGGCATGCGGTGCGCGGGAGGCAGAAGGACCGAGTAGAGGCCGAAAGTGAGGCGGGTCGTCCAAACTAGCAGCTTTGCGGCTCGTTAGTTACGCTGCAGGGTCTTGTGGCTTGATAGATTTTTCGTTGTTCTGTCTGTGGCTTGCCTCGTCCGTGTGGCTTGTTCGTCATCCAGCACGTATAACCAATATCAAAATCAAGATATCAAAAAAACAACTTGCGCACGGCAGCAAAGGAATTCCATCTCCGCTATTTACACCTCTGCATTCCTTTCTCTTTGCTCCAATAGATGCTCCAATTGATTTGAACTTCTTTTATTTTTTTTATTTTTCATTTTTCCCTTCCCCGATTAAGTGATTCTTTGTGATATGTCCAGCCATCTCGGCTTCTGATATCGCCACTCCACCCGGAGAGTCTGCCCTATTGAAGGAGGTCAAGCCGCAGGAACAGCATGCTGTGAGCGGGATGGACCCTGTCGATGATAGAGATAGCTAGTTGTTTTGAAGAACATCCTTGCCCCTATTTTCTCGGTCCTCTGTTACGTCTCACCGCTCCAATCGGCCTGAACGGGGAGTATGAATGTGATTGCACAGACGTTTTTGAGTGACATGCTTTCGTTTTCGTTGTGCTCCGCTGACATTAATATGTTAGCCTGTTGGTCCCTTGCTGAAGAACAAGTTGGCAGGACGGCTACCTTTGGTTCAGATCCCGGAAGCGCATGGTGATGGATGACCTTAGTTTTCTCAAATCATTCAGCCGCCACTGGCAAAGGAAGGAATACGGGTACCACCTCCATAGTTGCCGCAGAGAGCCTTTCTGTGGATACTCAAAGCCGTTTATTTCCATTGTGTTCTCGAGGGAGTCGGTATGCGCGTCCCATTGCCACTCATGAGCTTGAGCTGCTTCTTTACTCACTGCTCCATGTTCATTTGCCATGGAATCCTAAATTAACGTGGCGCTTATCCTTCCGATTCAACTTCCTCCAATGTGGTATCATCTCTCTGTTTTCCCACTAGGGTAGTACGCGAGCACATGTTTCCAATGCCATCATAGCTTCCTCGGCACTTGAAGAAGCGGCAACCTCTCAGTTTGATGAGTATGAGCAATATGTTGGTCATCACCTTTAAAAAAGGGCCAAATACCCCTGTCGACAGTTTGTCAATACCATGGTTATCAATGTAGCCTTTGCTACTGGGAGATTTGATGCAGTGACAGCTCAACAATACCATATGAAAGTTAAAAGTTGCGGTGTATATCTGCGGAACACTCACTGCTCTGGTAGTTTATTTCAGGAAGAATTAACTCTACCTATACACCGCTTTTCAAGTTTGCTTTAACATAGGGTTTCCTGCAGAGGGAAGTGGGCAGGATTTGCATTAGTCTTGAGCATCACCGTGTTGGGGAAAATCCCTTTGCGGTAGGCATATTTTGGGTCTACTTCTACCATTGGGAGTCATTGTAGGAAATGGAAAGAACAGAATGCATGTCCTCGTCTATACCAACTCGTGCATTTATGATTCGCAGTTAAGAAATCGATGGATATAACACCTTCACATGTGGGCGCCCCAACTGCTAGCCACATGTGAAAGTCGAAAGAGACTATAGATACAGTACTCTGTTACCTACCATGATACCATTAGGACTTTATCCAGATCCTCCATTGGTTACATCCTAGTATTTTGGCCCTTGGAGGGAGCAGCGGTGTGCTTTAACTTGACAGCATTTCTGAATATTCATCTGAATTTGATATGCATTTACAGGCACACACATACTTGAACCACACACCATAACAATAGAGGAGTCATATTCTACGGGCTTCATCAGCACTGGTAATACTAGGCCGTCTTGCTGAATGGCGCCACAGTCCTTACACAGTATTGAAAGGGTCTTCTGTTCAGCTACTTAGTGTATACAAACACGCAAGAGTTTTCAGTACGGAGTACTCCGTAACTGATATGCTTTTTAATAGCTTATTTAGCGACCAGGGGATATCTCAGCCCTAACATTCAAGCCTTTTATTAGCCACTGTATGGGCCTTGTACTCAGTAGCCGAGCTCCCATCAGATAGCTAGAAACATCAAAAGCAGCGTTCTTTATCTTAGCCGGAATTTATATTATTAACTGTCTAACGCAGCCATCCAATACGAAGGTGTCTACCATTGTTACTTATTGACTATTTGCGCCAGGAGCAAGCCTGAACACTGGATTATTATTCCCTATCCCACAGTGCTAAGATGTCTCGTCAGCCAATTAATATTAACTCAATACCAGATTGCCTATTGTTATTAAGCGTCGCCTCTCAAAGCACAAAGAACGCCACTACCGATACGCTTAGCGAGAGGCGTCCACCAAATAACCATCTAGCCATACTCCGTAGTCATCCTGTCAACAATGGAGGCGCCGTTGGGTCAGCGACGAATATATATATATATGCATGTATATGTGAGGCATATACACATCCATCTGTCTGTAACGCAGAAGACGGAGAGCGCCGATAGCTAACCGTGGAAGAAGATTCCGACCAAGAAGCCGAGGCGAGAGATAAACAGTCGGAGCTGATCTTGGAACAAGCTAAGTCACACCTAGAGATAAGAGAGAAAGAGAACAGCGGTTCGCTCTCTCCGTTATCGGAAAACTATTTGCCGTCGGCTCCTTCTTATCTCTGCCTCTCGCTCCATGATATTCCACTTTCATATGCTGGAAGGTCGGCTCGGTAGACTCCATAGGGTAGTTTCTTTATCTTCTTTTGGCATTATCTCGCATGCATAGGTAGTTAATAGCCCGAGCGGCTTGGGCGGCCGAATCTCTGAGCGAATAAAAGATTTGGGGGCAAGTGTTAATCTCCGACCTTGGCTTGCGTGGGATGCGCGGTGCAAGACGTTCCGTTGATAGCGAACCAGTGTAGAGTAGTAGTGATTAATAACTGTGATAGGTAATAGGGTAACGGATAGTGAATAATTGGCTATCGGGAGAGGCCTTTAGGCAGTGTGGTTGCGAATTGGCGTATCTGGGGATGGAAAGATCCCGATTGTTATCTCTATCTCTACAATGTTGGCTGGGAGGAACCGGGAAATTGTCTTGAGCCTCCTCCAAGCTCATGAGTCTGGCTGGGTTTATTAAGCTATTAACCTTTCCCTCGTCTCTCATCCTCGTTCTTATATTTCCATCTTACCTGCTGCTATCTCACCTTTGCCCATCGAATTCACCTTTGCCCATCGAATATCCCTTGGTTGTTATCTCCTTAGCTTCTTGCTGTCTTATCAAGCTCATCGCTAGTTGCCGATACAGCGACGATCGCCACGCTGCTAGAAACTCGAGGAACTCCTATTCAACAGCAACGGAACAGAGATAAGGAATAAAGATGTCCAACTTGCCCATGGAGCCGGAGTTCGAGCAGGCCTATAAAGGTTAGTGTGGATATGATGGATGACTTTACCCTGAGTCGATCCTGGTGGATGAAGGATTGAAGCTGGTATTCTAACAAGGTCATATATATAGAGCTTGCCTGGACGCTCGAGAACTCGACCATCTTCCAAAAGCATCCGGAATACAGGAAGGCATTGCTTGTTGCCTCTATTCCAGAGCGAATAATCCAGTTCCGTGTCACATGGGAAGATGACAAGGGCCAGGTAGGTTGATGCCAATTGATACGCATGAGGGAAGGGAGGAAAGGTGCTGACAGGCTGGTGGTATAGCTGCAAGTCAACCGGGGCTACCGAGTGCAGTTCAACTCGGCCTTGGGTCCGTACAAGGGCGGCCTGCGATTTCATCCAACAGGTGAGACGCTATCCCACTTGCTCTCATTGGGGGGACATATACGCTAACATTGGTCTGTGCAGTGAACTTGTCCATCTTGAAATTCCTGGGTTTCGAGCAGATCTTCAAGAATGCTCTTACAGGCCGTATGCGCTCCACTCAATGATATTTTTTCTGGCGTCAAACGAGAGAGGCTGGGCTAATATGATATGTATATGACAGTGAACATGGGCGGTGGCAAAGGAGGCGCCGACTTCGATCCAAAGGGAAAATCAGACAACGAGATTCGGAAGTTCTGCAGTGCTTTCATGATGGAGCTAAGCAAGCACATTGGCGCTGACGTTGATGTGCCTGCTGGTGATATCGGAGTTGGCGGTCGTGAGATCGGGTTCCTCTTCGGCGCATACAAAAGACAGAGACACATCTGGGAAGGTGTGCTGACCGGAAAGGGAAACAGCTGGGGAGGAAGCTTGATCCGACCAGAGGCAACTGGATACGGCCTTGTTTATGTGAGTCTCCTGCCCTGGATTGGCTAGTGTCATGAGCTATGGTTGCTAACAAGGTAATGCTGCTCTGTAGTATGTCCAGCATATGATCAAGCACGCCACGAATGGCATGGAAAGCTTCGCAGGCAAACGAGTAACTATATCTGGATCCGGAAACGTAGCTCAATATGCCGCCCTCAAGGTCATCGAGTTTGGCGGCACAGTCGTCTCTCTTAGCGACAGCAAGGGCAGTTTTATAGTCCGGGATGGTGAGAATTCCTCCATCACACCGGAGGAGATCCGCTTGATCATGGCACTCAAGGACGAGAGGAAGCCGCTATCCGGAATCGCCAGCCATGAGGCTTTTGCCAACCGATGCGAGTACATCGAGGGTGCAAGACCATGGGTTCACGTTGGCAAGGTGGATGTTGTGCTTCCATGCGCGACTCAAAACGAAATCTCAGGTGAAGAGGCCAAAGTGCTTGTTGCCAACGGTGCACGCTTTATCGCCGAAGGATCTAACATGGGCTGCACGTTGGACGCCATCGAACACTTCGAGGCGCACAGAAATGAGCATAAGCGTGATCAGGGCGCAGTGTGGTACGCGCCCGGAAAAGCAGCAAATGCGGGAGGAGTGGCAGTGAGCGGATTGGAGATGGCTCAGAACTCCCAGAGACTGACATGGAGCGCAGAGGAAGTGGACGGGAAGTTGCAGGCAATCATGAAGGAATGTTTTGAGACTGGATTACGGACAGCAAAGGAGTACACGGAGGTGGATGATGACAAGCTTCCTTCACTGGTAGCAGGAAGCAACATTGCCGGTTTCATCAAAGTATCTGAAGCCATGCGAGACCACGGTGATTGGTTCTGAACAAAAAAGTAGAGGCATCCTCCTTATGCTTCCTTGTTGTTACAACTTTCGGCGGTTTCTGTTGGCGTTGTTGGCGTTCTGGTGTTAATCATCCATTTGATCCCCCCTCAGTTTCCACGCCATGGTTTCCCTTTGTCTTGGGCTGGGTATCTGACATGCAGGTTC
The DNA here is from genome assembly GCF_000150975.2 of Nannizzia gypsea CBS 118893. Classification (NCBI taxonomy): domain Eukaryota; kingdom Fungi; phylum Ascomycota; class Eurotiomycetes; order Onygenales; family Arthrodermataceae; genus Nannizzia; species Nannizzia gypsea. The sequence goes on from NW_003345201.1 coordinate 5,045,147, forward strand.
CTTGATTTTCTTTCCCCATATGCATGGAATGGGCATATCAAGATTGGACTCAAAAGATGTCATATGGTCCTTGCCTGAGTGCAACACAGAACTGCACATGTACAACATATCCATCGAGGTACCAAATTTTATTCCCATTGCTTTTTATTTTTATTTTTTATATTCCTGTTTCTTTTGGCGAATAATATTAAGCGACACTGATGACATGTTCTATTTTGAGTCCAAGTTTTCTTCTTCTCTCTGTCCCTTGTGTTTTTTTGACGGAGGTTTGCAGGGCATTTTGTTAGGGCGTATAGGAATCCCACGGCTGGTTCACCGTGCATGAAGTAAACGAGCGTGCAGGGCAGGAATTGATCGGTCGTAAAATAAGTATCGTCCTAACCGTATATATACCGGCAGTCGCTGTCAGCGCTCGCTCCGAGATACGAGGGCGTAAAATTACGCGCTGGATGGCGAGGGCCAGCGTCTTGGATGAGACTGGCCAGCTCAGCCTTGGACATGGGCTTGCGTGGATTTCTCTGGGAGTGGAGCAGGGCGGGATGAACTCCGTAAATGACGGCTGTCAGAGCAGCAGCCAGATCTTGACAGCCATATTATTGAGGTTGACGCAGGAGTTGTTATAGATGAAGCTGGTGAAGTTGGAGCAGTTGAAGAGATGTAGTAGCAGATGCCGAAAGGGGAAAGGCGGTGAAGCAAACGTCTGACGTTCAACTTCGACTTCGACTTCGACTTTGCTTCTTCCTCACGACGTCGATGAGATCGATGACGAGATGAGATGAGATGCGATGCAGCAGGATGACGACAGAGGAAAGAGAGAAGCGAATTGAAGAGACGACTGGCGCATGTCGGAATCCACCTCTGAGCTGCTAGAACGTGGCACAGGGAGAGAGGGAGGGAGGGAAATGGCGGCCAGCACACACATACAGACGATACGCATACACAGCAGGCCTTTGAGACGCCCGGCTGCTCAAGTGTTGGGCTTCAAGGCGCCCGATTTCTTGGTTGAGGCCCCTGTTCGCCTGCCTGGTTCATGATCTTCTCGGTCTCTGGTCTCTGGCCTCTGGTTCCGAATCTCCATCGCCACGAACTCGCACCAAGAGCCAGAGAGACCGCCAGAGATAGCCAGAACAGTCTCTTATCCTCCACGTAAGAAACGAAAATAGCCTCCAAAACAGGGACTCCACGATAAGAAAATGCAAACCCACATTTAAGTCGAGGGACTCGCGGTGGACGGTGGTCTTTCGTGATGTTATTGGCAGGCCTGCGAGATGAGTGGCTTGCAGCGCGGATGCTGAGTGGATGACGGTGCAGGAACATATTCTTACAAAGTGATATGCGGCCGATCCGGGTTTCAGAACATCCTAAAAAATCCCCTTTGCAGGATCTTTTCTCCCTAACGCTGACTTTGCCCTCTTGCTCAGCAGTCGCACCAGCCTGCTCCTTCCACACACACACCGCCAGCCATCCCGCCGTAAGCAACGTAAAAATATGACGCGAGGAAATTCTCCTCCAGCTGTGCTTACCGAGTGCAGAGCAATTAGACCAGCAGGAGAGACAGGAGGGACGACTTGAGGCAGTCTCTCTGTATCATTTATCAGCCAGCGGAGACCGCCATGTCAGCCGCCTTCTCTTGGGACGGTGGCGGCTAGTCAGGAAGCGGGCAAGGCTCAGGGGTTAGAAAGCGAAAAAAAAAGGCTCTTCTCGTACATCAGGCACACTTCCAGGGGCTGTGGCCAGTAAGCATCGGCGCAGGGCTCGTTTGCTCTGCCTCGATGCTTTGTTGGCGCTGTGGGAAGCCGTCGTTGCTCAAGGGCCATATTAGCCTTCCAAAAAATCCCTTTATCTACCCTGCCCTCTCCCGCTCCTCGTCCTCCCTTTTCTTCCTTTCCTTCCTCTCTCTCTCTCTTGTTCATCACCGACATTCTCTCGTACCAAGCTATTCTCTCTCTCTTTTTCAGAGCAGCTTGATTCTTGCGACACAGCATTCCTTTTGGTGTCCTTGACTCTCGTCCGTCTCTACTCACTCTCTCAACTCTTTGCCTGGAGCATTGTGTTCATTTTGAATCGCTTGGTCCGATTCTCACCCTGACTTCCCTGAACATACAAACCGCCTATACAGCTCACTCTTTGGCTGTCCCTCGTCGAACGAGATACTCTCACATACAATAAACCCAAAAAACAACCAACAACCGTCGAAATGGCTCCTCAGTTCTTCAAGGCTCTGACCGTCGCTACGGCTCTCGGCGCCACTCTCGCGGCCGCTCTTCCGCTCCAGCAGAAGCCCACCGTCTGGCACACGACCACCACCGTCATTGTCAAGACCATCACCAAGACCGCTACCGTCACCGGCGCCCCAGGACCTGACTACACTGTCCCTCCAGCCTACACCACTCCTGTTGCTCCAACCGTTCCAAGCAACACTCCAGAGGAGCCCAAGTACACTCCGGTTCCTTCGGCCCCAGCCTCGTCTTCCAACACCTACAGTGCTCCTGCTGAGCCTACGTCGAGCTCTGCTCCTGCTCCTCCGCCACCACCACCAACCACCACCCCTACTCCTGCTCCGGAGCCAACGACCCCCACCACTCCTCCACCACCTCCACCAACTACCACTCCACCACCACCACCACCACCGGTCAGCACTCCTCCAGCTACCAAGCCACCAGTCATCAGCGTTCCACCACTTGGTGGCGGCGGCAGCACCTACACCGGCCCCTGTGGCGCTGGATCTCCATGTCTCGGTGAAATCACTTTCTACGACGGTGGTCTCGGTGCTTGCGGTACCAACATCGACACTAACGGAGAGGATGCCATTGCTCTTCCAATTGACCTCATGGGACCTCTCAGCAACACCAACCCATACTGTGGAATGCAGGTCCAGATCTCCTACAAGGGTAAGACCGCCACTGCTACCGTCAAGGACAAGTGTGCCGGATGTACCGGAAACAACATCGACATGACCCGCTTCCTCTTCTACAAGTTGTAAGTTATCCCTCGCCTCCTTTCAAATATTCATAATAAAATACGACGATTCACTAACTCTTTTAATAGCGGTGTTGAGGCTGACGGTCGTATCCACGATGTTGAATGGCACTTCATCTAAGCTGATATCCTATCCGTCACGGGTACTGATATAGTTTCCAGTTGCTTTGCCTCTTTTTCGACAGTTTCTTTGTACATCTAGCAATTTGTTTGCTTATTCCCCATGAAACCGACGTCTTCGAGCTCTTTTTTCTTCATATTCTTCATGGCGAGAAAGGTCTGGGGATAGCATAGCATTCGTTTCTTTTGCACTGTTTCTCATGGGACGGGATGGGGTTATCGGGGGAATTCAGGCTTGGAGATTCTTCATCACTCGCTTCTTTTTTTTTTTCACTTCGTTCCTGGTTTGCAGTCTCCTTATCTCAAGGACACTCACTCTCAGGCCCTCTTCTCTTTTTCTCTTCTATACCATCCTGTCTACGAACACCTTTTTTACCATTCGTCCAGCCGATTGCAGCAATTCTGCATGATTTCCATTCACATCTTGACCTTTTCGACCTTTTTTCCCACTTCTCTGCACAAAATGTTTTCTGTTCCTGTTTATGGAACCCAGATAGAATGGATTACGACAAACACGAAATCTACTTTATGACTTTTCTTCGCTTTTTTTTTTTCACTTCTCCCTCGAGTCAAGTCATCCAGCTGATCCATTCCGTCTGTCGCTTCCTGTCACCTTCGTTCGTGTGGAATAGAACTTGCTCATCATCAAATTTCCTCTGTTTACCATCATATCATCGTCACTCGTTTTAGAGCCGCTGTTTCTCCTACTCCGTACTCTGTAACCAGGCCGTCGTCTGCTTCAATAAGCGGTTTAAGCGGTTTAAGCATCCGCGTAGTCAGTCGGACGGACATCTTTATATCAACATCAACGACATCACCAACGACATCACACGAGCAGCCCTAGAGGCAGCCCGTGACAAGGGGAATAGCTGTGAATACAGTTGTCTGCTCGGAGGATTACTACCTATCGCATCCAGAGTATCCCTACTCCCTGGCAAAGACGCTCGTGGCGTGCATGCAGCATATGTACTATGTTTACATGTATGTTTATATGTATGCCCTTGATTAAAGCCCATCAACTATCACCAAGCTACAGGTTAAGACTTCGGCTTCAGGCACAGATTGAGCATGATGTTCTGCACATCACTCTTATATTGTCGGCCGGGTTGACATCTATCTTGTCCCCTCCTGCTTGCTTTAGCTACTGGACTAGCTACCTAGGTATGCTGCTTGTTCGCCGAAGCTGTCGACGGCGGTGTCAGTTCTACGGAGCACTCCCTGCGGATCAGTCTGTTTCACTGAACCAAACGAAGAGATAAACATAACTACCTAGACCTAGATACGATCCCCCAGACAAGACGGCTGCGATCGTGATCTTCTCTTTTCTTCCCACAGCAGCGAGACGGGGGACGGGGGCGGGCGGGTGAGCGGACGAACCGCGCGAATCAAGGCCACAGGAAAACCCAGCAGCAGCAGCAATATAAATGGCACGGCTTCGGTGAGAGCGAGCGCCACGTATCACGAAACGGGTCGAGGCTGAAATTGACAAACTGCGCCGGGCCTAAGGAGACAAGAGGAGATGGGATCGACCTCCAGGCGCAGACTGGACGAGATCGCCTCTTCGCCAACTTGGACTGGACGGCCGGGCGAACCCACGGCCTTGCTTTTTGAGGACTTGGGCCCTTTCTTTTCCCTTGCAACCCTCTCCACCGAGCGTCTCCATCGCTATCGCACTACCTGCAGACTAACGTGTCTGGGCAGCAGGCTAGCTGGGGAGCCGAGGACTGGAAAGGACGCTGGGTGGCTGTCTGGCCGGCTGCTGCTGCACCTCATGATGGGTGAGGAGGAGACCGTCCATGGAGGAGGAGGAGTCGATACGGGGTTTTTACGCCGCTGGTGCGAGGGAAGGCGAGAGCAGTTTATAATAACTTCTACGGCGCTCATTTAACCACCTCAGCTCGTTCGTGCTGTTGACGGCTTCGGATCCTTCTTCTGGGGCACTACGTACTGGCTACGGGATACTGTTTACGGAGTACTGGCCGCTCTGTGTTTCTGTGCTACGTTTCCTCGACGGGGTGGAGGGCATCCTCTTTGTTTAGCTAGGAGGCGGGCGTTTTGCTTCTTCCAGGGGAGTTTGATAGACAGACGGCGGATGCGCGCGCACGCATGTGAGTTGTGTCTATTATACGGGGCCATCGAGTCAGATTCGCCTGCTTTGACCCTTTGCCGTCTGGCTCTCGATCTCGTCGTCTCCTCCTCCCCATATTATAATCAACTAGTTCGTTCATGTCTGCGTTTTCTCTGCCGGCCTCGTTTTTCCCATCTCGCAACCTTCTTTTGCTATAACCTTCTTTTTCTCCTTCCCTTTCGTCCATTCTTCCAACCGCCTTTTTCTTCTCTCTCTTCTCTTTCTTCTTCGTTCTTCTCTTCTCGCACTCATTCCTTCAATTCTTCGACGCTTCTTCTCTGTTGCTCTCCTCTGGTTTGATGCATGGACGGGGTCGATGTTGAGGCCGCTACGGTGAGCAGAGAATGGACGTCGAACTAGATCATGGGCACGGCCACGGGATGGTCGCGTTCGTCGTCACCCTGCTCATGGTGGTGCTGTCCGGCGTCTCTGTTGCTCTTCGACTGGCGTCTCGATTCTATCTGCGGCAGGCCGTGAATCGTCGTGATTGTTTGATTGTGGTGGCATGGGTAAGTTGTGGCCATACTTAATTATACACATGTTTGTATCTTCTTGCGCTGCTAACATGAGCATGTCTAGATAACCGCATTTGGGCTGTCCTTCTCGATCCTCTACGGGACCTCCAAAGGGCTCGGGATCGAGTTGGAATCTATCCCCTCGGAACTAAGGCCGCAGCTGAAGAAAGCGCTATATGCATTCTCAGTCCTTTACGTACGTTCTATCATTTTCTTCCATGTCCCGATATCCCGGGATTCTCAGCCTCCTCAACCGCTAACCTGGGTCCTTTTCATTGCATTAAAAAGAATCCTACTATGATGTTGACCAAGACATCGGTGCTGCTATACTATCTCGAGAGTATAACTAAAACCCGCGCCTTTCGCTGGGCTGCCTATGCGACTCTTTTCGTCGTTAACGCTGCCGGCCTGGCTCTGCTCTTTGTCAACATCTTTCGCTGCAAGCCCATCCGCTCGGTGTACACTTACCCGGCCATCAAGGATACGGTTTGCATCAACTTCGTTGACCTCAATCTAGCATCTGTCCCCCTCAATGTTGTGACAGATTTCGCTATCCTTGTCCTACCTCTGCCTGTTATCACGCAGATGGCGATGCCATTTAGTCACAGGACCGCGATCATTCTTATGTTCACTGCCGCCACCTTAGTCACCACGATTACTCTGGTTCGCACTGCAATGCTGCAGCATGCACATATCGCCCAAGTCCAGGTCAAGGAAGCTATACACTGGCACGGCATAGACGAAAACGAATTCCCCTGTATGTTACCCTGCGTTATCTGCAACTCTTCTTTCATTTCCCGATGATTTGAGACAACTAACCAAAGCCATATTGATATCATCAGGGCATGCATCGGAATCATTCATGTGGTCAGCTGTTGAGGTGAATGTTGGTATTATCTGTACCTGTGTTCCCATGCTGAAACAGCTGGTCAGCCGACTCTTAGTCAAATTCTTTGGGAACTCCCACAGATCTGCCTCACGCAGAGACATCAAGGAGAAAGCGCCAATGAGGGGTTCTTACGATCGACGAACCTCCATGACTCCCCCACCTCTCGTTATCGCGGAGAATAGGCGATCATGCAGTCCTGATTCAGCCTACAGTGATATGGATTCCCAGGGTGGTTTCAGGGAGTCTAGGACTAAGAGATACCATTTCCACCATCTCAGCCAAGACAGCTTCCATGACAGAGGCGCTGTTAAGCCAAAGAGGACAAAAAGCATGTTGGAATTGACCAATAAGGAAGCACTGCCCTTTTTAACTGCGATAACCTTCCTGCTCTTTCTATGGGGATTCGGATACGGCCTTCTCAATACCGTCAACTTCCGCTTCTTAATTGAAGCAAAGGCAAGTTATGCCAAAGCCATAGGCTTACATGCTGCATACTTTGCAGGCTATGTCATCGGACCAGCGGCGGCTGGCTTGCTCTTGAAGAAGTCTACCTTCAAACTCACCTTTATTGTTGGACTGTGTCTTTATGCCTGCGGCATTTTCATTTCGTGGACTTCTGCAGTGCTTCAATCCTTTGAAACCTATGTCTTTTCAAATGTCGTTACCGGCGCTGGCATGGCTATTGTCCAGACCACGTCTCACCCTTTCCTTGCCCTTTGTGGACCGCAGGAATACGCAGAAATGCGCCTTAACATTGCCCTTGGCTTCCAGTCAATCGGTAGCGTAATATCATCGATACTGGCCAAGAAGGCATTTTCGCTTAGGGAGATTGATGCCCACGATCTTGTGCAAATGAAGTGGGCTTACTTTGCCATGGCTCTTCTTCACATTATCCTAGCCATTGCGATGCATTACCTCTCCCTCCCGGAGGCCAACGATAATCAGCTCGCAGACCTCGCACGCCAGCGCCAAATGGCCAACTCAGCGAAGATATATGATGTCCGTGTCGTCTGGGTTACACTTGGGTTGGCCGTTTTTGCCCAGTTCCTCTTTGTCGGTGGTTCAGAAGGTATCAACGTACACTTCAGGAAGCTCGCTAGACAGACTAGAATCAAGTAAGTCTTCACAAACACAACTCATATTGCCATAACTGCATCCTAACTTCTTCCTTATAGAAATGTCACGTCTTTTGAATCTCAAGCATTTGGTTTTGCGCTCTTCGCCATTGGGCGGTTCGCAACTGTTGGCGTGCAATTAGTCGCGAAACCACGCACCATCCTTTTAATTCTCTATCTTGGTCTCATCGGCTGCACCGTAGCAGCAGTGACCATACACGGCCGACTTGCCATGGTCGGGGCCTTAGGCACATATTTCTTCGGCAGCGGCATTTACGGCCTCACCTTCGCCATTGCCCTGCGCGGCATGGGCCATCATACCAAAGCTGCTTCCGCATTGCTAACGGCAGCAGTCTCTGGCGGTGCAGTATTTACTTGTATCCAACGATCCGTCGCCACCAGCCGAGGAGTCCAGTTCTCCTTCGTTGTTCCTGCTGTTCTATTCACCGTCTGCTTGGTCTTCCCGATCTACCTAAACACCTTCGCCCTAGCAAAGAGACATACGGACCCTACCCTAAAAAACCACCGGGCAAGAGGCACTAGTGTCGCATTCCATCCTACCCAAGATAACCGCGGAGAGGGATTCGCTGTCCCAGAGTCAATATTTCCTTCTCAAGAAACTATCGCACGAGTCGTTCAGAAGTCGCAGGATCGAACCTCAGCTTACATATCTACGTCACCTGTACAATCACCAAAGCGTCCAAAGGGCCATTACCGCGGTGGCCTAATGCACAGCTTATCGTCCTGGCATGCGTCGTTGAGATCCCCTACTTCAGATAGGGCGTCCTACGGCGAACCAAGTCGGTCGTCGGGCAGGTGGGACAGCAGTCCCAAGTCCGAGAGGAGATGGCCGCCTAGCTCGTCTGCTCCTCCGCTCGAGATGGACGAGGTAGATGCACGAGAAAACTCAGAGAACTATTATTATCGTGCAGGAGAGATATATAAAGATATCAGATGATCGCAATTGGCATTTAGCGCGGCGCATTTTGCATACTTTCTCTTTCACGAGTTTCTTTTTTCTTGCCCAGAAATCTGTTCCTCCCTCCTTTTTTTTTCCCCTTCTAGCATTGAAATGTATATACCCTGCATCCTTCTTTTTGTATAAGCTGGTCATTGGGAGTTGATAGTCAGGATTTTTACATCTGTCATCGATGTATAAACCAGGCGTGCATACCTCAAATCTAGTTAGCACGATGTACAGCATGACCGTTAGGTTGCTTTGATAGCCTTGTTTTTTAGTTAATATCATAATAATTGGCAAGCTGGACATTCTAGATACGGTGTAGATAAAAACGTATAACAAGTAGGAGGTATAAGGGCCGAGACATGCTGAATCGACAATCCAATCCAATCGAGATATAGGAAGGGTAACAAAGGAAAACATTATATTTGACATTAACTTATCCATCTGACTCGTAGACAACATGAAGGAAACCGAGAAACCATGCAAAGGGGAAGGGAAATAGAACGATTGGTTAAAGGACGGCAGGCATGTGTAGCGTACGTAGCATACGCCTTTGTAGAGATCTTCGCGTTAGTTAGTTGAACGTCTAGCCACTGCACATCACACACTCTTCTTTGTTCTCAATGCTGCCTATAAAATAATTAGCTTTAATGCTGGATGAAGCAGTCACATGAAATTGGTAATAACTTACAGGCAAGGACTTTTTGCGAGTAAATGTCTGCCTCTGTCTGAGCATCGTCCTTTTCCTCCTTTGATTCCGGTTCGCTTTCCTTCTCTGGTGATTTGTCTTCAGGAGTGGTGTTTGAGGTTGACGACACAGGGGTTCTAGATTCCTCATCCGGTGCGGTCTTTTTAGAAACAGGGCCTGCAACTGCCTGCTGTGTTCCATCGTACATGGGACGTGGGACGGCGGAGTAAGAGCCTCCTGAGACGGCGGTGCCAACGCGCTTCCTCGCCGATGCATTTGTGCGTGCAACGTTAGTGTCAACGATCTTGAGTTGCTCCTGGTCCACGGTGAATTGAATCGGAGCGGATGCGGCCATGGTACGGAGGTAGTACATGCCGGTCTTGAGACCGAGCTTCCAGCCGGCAAAGTGCATACTGGTAATCTTTCCCATAGTAGGCTCTTTCAAGTGGATGTTGAGGGATTGAGACTGATCGATGAAGGCACCTCGATCAGCAGCCATTTGAACAATGGTACGCTGGGAAATTTCCCAAACAGTCTTGTACAGCGCCTTGATGTCTGCTGGAATGTTAGGGACGTTTTGGATAGAGCCACCGTCAGCGATGATACGATTCTTCATGTTGTCGGACCACAGGCCAAGGTCGACAAGGTCCTTGAGAAGCCATGGGTTGACGACTTGGAACTCTCCCGCAAGTACACGGCGTGAGTAGATGTTGGAGGTGTAGGGTTCAAAACACTCGTTGAAGCCGAGAATCTGACTGGTGCTGGCAGTTGGCATGGGTGCAAGCAGCAAACTGTTACGGACACCATGCTTGGAGATATCGGATTTGAGAGAATCCCAGTCCCACAGGTCAGTTGGTGTCACGTTCCACATATCATATTGAAGGATACCCTGAGATACAGGAGAACCTTCATACGAGGAGTATGGGCCATCGGCCTTGGCAAGCTCACACGATGCGGTCAACGCGGCATGGTAAAGAGTCTCAAAGATTTGAATGTTCAAAAGCTTGGCTTCAGGTGAGTCAAAGGGCAGTCGGAGAGCGAGGAAAGCATCAGCAAGACCCTGGACACCGACGGCAATGGGACGGTGACGGAAGTTGCTTCGTCGTGCCTCCTCGACGGGATAATGGTTCCCATCTATGATTCGGTTCAAGTTCCTGACAACAACCTGAGTCACTTCATGGAGTTTGCCAAAATCGTATTCACCACGAACAGCATCCACAAAGGTAGGAAGGGCAATGGATGCCAAGTTGCAAACTGCAACCTCATCTGGCGCAGTGTATTCAACGATCTCTGTGCAAAGGTTTGAGCTACGGATAGTACCAAGGTTCTTCTGATTGCTCTTTCGGTTGCAGGAATCCTTGTAAAGCATGAAGGGGTTTCCGGTCTCCGTCTGGGCTTCAAGAATGGCGTACCACAGCTTCTGGGCCTTAATGGTTGATCGGCCTCGACCATCCTTCTCGTATCTAGAATGGGTTAGCGATACTAGATCAAAGGAATTCTGGGACGCGGAGAGCACTTACTTTTCGTACAAAGCCTCAAACTCTTCTCCATAGACATCAGCCAAGCCAGGAGCCTCATTAGGGCAGAAAAGAGTCCAATCGCCGTTCTTTTCAACTCGCTTCATGAACAGATCGGGAGTCCACAAGGCCAAGAAGAGATCACGAGCACGGACTTCTTCCTTTCCATGGTTCTTGCGAAGGTCAAGGAATTCGAAGATATCGGCGTGCCATGGCTCCAAGTAGATAGCAAAGGCACCCGGACGCTTGTTTCCGCCCTGGTCAACATATCTGGCAGTGTTGTTGAACACACGAAGCATAGGGACGATTCCGTTAGAGGAGCCATTGGTACCAGCAATATAGGATCCGGTGGCACGGATACGGTGAACGTTAAGCCCAATTCCTCCGGCAGTCTTTGAGATCAAAGCACATGTCTTCAGCGTGTCGTAGATACCTTCGATACTGTCCTCCTTCATATCAATAAGGAAGCAAGAAGCCATTTGCGGCTGTGGGGTTCCGGCGTTGAAGAGAGTAGGAGAAGCATGGGTGAAGTATTTCTGGGACATGAGATTGTATGTCTCAATTACTTTCTCAACGTCCTCGCCATGGATACCGACAGCAACTCGCATTATCATATGCTGTGGTCGTTCAGCAACTTTGCCGTTGGTCCTGAGCAAGTATGATCTTTCGAGTGTCTTGAAGCCGAAGTACTGGTAGTTAAAGTCACGGTCGTATACAATAGCCGAGTTGAGTTCTTCAGCGTGTTTCATGACAATCTCGCGAGTCTTCTCAGATATCATGGGAGCTGGACGGCCGTTCTTTGGGTTGACATAATGATACAGATCGTCTATGACGGACGAGAACTGCTTCTTGGTTTGTTTATGGAGGTTGGACACTGCTATTCTTGCAGCGAGGATGGCATAGTCTGGATGGGTCACGGTCATGTATGCAGCAGTTTCGGCAGCCTGTGAGGCTCTCGTCAGTTACTTTGCCATGGCTTAAGGGTGGGAGAGATGAATATAGGACGAGAAGAAAAAAGAACGTAAACGTACCAGGTTATCGAGCTCAACTGTGGTAACCCCCTGGTAAACACCGGAGATGACTCTCTGCGTGATAGCAGCAGCATCAACGTGCTCAGGATCGAGGCCATAGCAAAGTCTCGAGACGCGGGCAGTGATCTTATCGAACTGCACACGCTCCTTGCGGCCATCTAGTACCATGTTAGCACACATCTGAAGCCAAACACGGCTCTGCAAGGGGTCTTTGTCCATATACCTCTCTTATAAACGAACATCTTGCCGGTCGTGCTCTAACTCAATGTCGACAGCGGGGGACCGGGATGTAAGGACGAGGAGGAGTTTCTCCCTCCGAGTGTCTGATTGATAATGCTCCTTCTGTGCAAGACTGCCTTCTCTCTGAACCAGCAGACGTGGGCAGAGATGGATGGCTGTTGCGTTTGAATGTAGCTTTTTTTTGGTGTCAGGAAAAAGTGTCCAAGTTGCAGTTTTCGAAGCGCGAGAATTTTCCAATTTATAGAAAGCGACGCGTCTTGCTTCTTTGGGACGCGGTGAGACGGGGCAGAATAAGGGAGAAAAACGTGGTCACGTGATGATATCACCGCGATTTTTATTTTTATATTTTATTTTATTTTTTATTCTTTCTATTGTACATTTATTATTAAATTCTATTATGATGATGATGAACTTATCTGGTTTATTAAATAGACACGAAGGGAGAGAAAAATAGACAGCAGATGGTTGAAAGGGCTGGAGAGATCGATCGCGGTTAGTGGAGCTAAGGAGGCTGGACCTGATAAGAGACAAGATATACATCAAGGAAGGGAAGAATAAAGGATACACAGCACACATCACGACGCTTCTATTTGGCCAGCTAGGTAGGCTGTTACTATACAATATGGATGTGTGTGTACTGCATATTGGAAGAAATACGGAGGCGGAGAACAAGTATCAAATTTGATGCAAGAAAGAGGGCTGGGCAGCAAGATTGAAAAACAGCGCTTTACAGGGCAATAGCTCCGACAATGGCAACAACAAGAGCGACGAACATCGAGTCAGCCTTCTGGAGAGCGCCGACATTGTTTGGAGGGGCGGTGCTGGAGGGAGATGATCCCATGCCGGAGCTGGGGCTGGAGCCGGAGCCAGAAGTCGAAGTGGGAGAGACAACGGAGGTGGTCATGGAGCCGGTGCTGGAAGCAGTGTGAGATGGCGAGGAAGAAGAAGAGGAGGAGATGGGAGTGAGATCTAGAGGCGTCTGTTAGTTCTCTTCCGGCACTACCACAGACCGCAATGAGGGATTGCGGTATAACGTCGGGGATTCCACGTACGGATTTTGTATCCGGCCTCGCCGCAAGCATCCGTGAAGCCCTTCAGGGCCTCCTTGTAATCGTTTCCGCAAAGCTTCACAAGATCCTTATTGACCCGGGTGCTGCCATCACCGCAAAGAGTCTCAAAGTCACCGGGGTGTCCCTGGGTGCTGTTCATAGGCTTGTTAGCGCGGAACTCCGGCCAGCTCGCCCATCCGCGGGTAGAGGAACTACGTACTTGACTGCCCCGAGAAGACATGGAGGAGGGGAGGCCATGACAAGGCTGCAGAGGGCGAAGAAGAGAAAAACAAGGGCTGATTTGGCGAACATGACGGCGGTCGGTGGGTGTCAGGAGACTGTAAAAAAGGGGAAGAAAGAGGGAGAGATAGAGACAGATGTGCGTCGAGCGTGAGATGAAGCGAGAGACAGAGTAATGAGCGTGGTGAGCCGAACAGCTGAAAGCGAGCGAGCCTGAACGAGCGATGCCGGTGGTAGTGACGGTGGTTAAGGGAGAGAGAAAGCAAGAAGCGAGCGAGGGTTCTGTCCGTCCCTGGATGTTACTTTTTCCGTCTCGTCCCTGCCAAGCCGACCAGGGCGTTGTCAAACACGCTAGCTCTCGCCACTAAACATTCTACCCGCTGCCGCCAGGGCGCCGGCGCTGGTTGGCTGGCTGGCCCGGGCATGTCCATGTTGGGTGTCAGATTTCATTTCTGTCTGTGTCTATCTACATTATGGAAACACGGAGGGAGGACAGAGAAGACACATGTTGTACCACGGCGTACGGAGTAGTTACGTACTACTAAGAAGTCTTCCAATGCGCATCCTCCTTGCTGATGACAATCTCGGCCACCGGTAGCCGGTTGTCTACAATCTCACGCCCATTGACCAGGTCGTTCTCCCGTGCCCGTTTGTCGGCCTCTTCCTCGTCCTTTGCAATGCCTGCACGCACATGTCGCTTGATCAGTCTCTGCCTGGCAACCTCGAAATCCACCTCCACAAACCACAGCTCGTCTAGCAGCGCCGCTGCATCATTCCATGGCTTCTTGTTGAGCGCGAGATAGTTGCCTTCAAACAGCAGTATCCTAGCCGTGGGTGGGATAGGGATGTCGTTTTCTACAGGATCTTTGACGGCGTGGTCGAAGCTAGGCGCGTAGAGGACGGGGGAGCTGGTGGTCAGCGGGTCGCGCAGCGAATTTATGAGCACTATCAGGTTGGTTGGATCGAAGGTGAATGCTGCCCCGCGGCGGGCAAAGGCGATCACAGGATCAGGCATGGCCGATAGTTGGGCTCGTGTGAGGTGATAGCCATCCATAGCGATACAGGCTGCCACCGGTGATGGACTCATGGTGTTGAGCCGGTGGACGACAGCTGTTGCCAGCGAGGTCTTGCCCGAGCCAGGGATGCCGCTGATGCCCACCATGTAGCGCGCTGCCGGCTCCGTGGATTGAAAGGCCCCTACAATGAAGAATTTGTGTGAGCTCTCGAGGAATGTTCCAACTATTTGCTGCGCTTGATAGATGGAAGCATACCCCATACTTTCTGGGCCAAACGCTCGACCTGTTCGTCCATATTCGGCCTATCAAAGGGTTACGTGAAGATATACACTAATGCTGACCGCTCCTTTGGCCGTCAATAATGCTGGGATAGTATCTTGACGAAGACTCGTTTCTACTCTCGCGGAGCTCTTCCCTGGCGGCGGGACGGATGTCCACCGATTTTACGTAAGCACTACGCTCAAGCCGACGGATGTCTGCTCAACAGGAACATGACCACAAAGCGGATGACTAGCCCGGTACAACATCTGGTATAATATCGTTTATTAAAATCAGATTAACCTAGATGCGTGCGCTGCGGCCTGATGTGGGATCACAAAGAAAAGGAACCAAACAACGATACCCAATATATCTCAACCATTGGGCCATTTTGGCTGCTATCTAGGCCTTAAGGAGATACATAATAGCCATGGAAACGAGAGAACTATATTATGACAGGACCTATGAGCTCCCTGGCCATGCAACTGAAAGGCACCTGGATATATCCCCTCACAAAGCTGGCAAGGAAATTTAACGGCCTGAGGGGGCCAATCCCACTGACCCTTCTTAGCCCACTATCGTCCTAAGTAAGCTAGGGTAGTTGGTATGTTCTACTTTCCACCAAGGAAGGGGATCTATACACATTGAGGCAGTAGAAATACTGTGTTATAGGGCTCTTGACAATAAGCAGATGAACTTTCATGCATCTGCGTATATAAGGTTTTTATTGTGATGTAACGCATGCCTGGATACTATATACACAAAAACGGGTTACCCAAGCCTTTTTTAATCAAAAGCAGTCTTACTTTGGCTGCTGTCTTTGTTGACCGTCGATTGTAATAGTATGCAGAGTGGGGCGTCCCAGGATTTAAGCTTAACCAGCGCCGCGGGACTGGCAGACCCCGTGCGTTCCCCTCTCGCTGATGGTATTCATGGGACAAGGCTGAGGATTCAATGTGAATGATATTAGTGTAGAGAAGCGGCTGTAAAGTAAACTGGCTATAAAATCCGACGTCGCCTCCGAGACTGAATGTAAATAGGCCGCCATTTTTTAACAATAAGATAAGGCTACACGGTAATGTATATGGCCTTTATATCTAACCGGGAAGAAGGAAAGAGTCATAATGCGTAAAAAGTGTGGTAGTAAGTGAAAAGAGGCCAGCTCTTCCAACAGGGAGACAAGTAGAATTGGGATGTGCGGTCACTCGGCGTTTTGCTCACGGCTTAATTCACGATTTAGTTCGCGATTAAATGATGCGAGTTAGGCCAGCGGTCGCCCACCATTCATCTGGAATATCATCTCGTCTGCTTAGAAGGTTGAGGGTGTCGTGAAGTAGCTGTAGGCCGGCTGCTTCGTTTTCGAGAGTGAATGAAGAAGCAGTGGGTGCAAAACTATCAGTAGGGGTGTTGCTCTCAGACTGGGATTGCGTTGGGTTCTGTGTCTGTGTTGGCGTCTGCGATTGTGATTGTGATTGACTTCGGGGCTGACTTCGGCGCCTGTGGCTTCGAAGCCGTTCCAAGTCCTCTTCGGCCTCTGTGTCTGAATTTTCTGAGGAAGAGATATAATCGCAGTTTGCAGAAAAGGACGGGAATGGGTCAAACATTATATGCAGGCGTGAAGAGGTAGTGGAACCAAAAGACGAGCTAGGGGTGAGAGTCGTCGGGGCTGCGGTAGACGATCTAGAAGCAGAAGCAGAGGCCGATGCAGTGGCAGATGTGAAAGAGGAGTCTGCACTGGGAAGATGGTTGTCCAAGGGGATGGTGTTGAGCAGCCTAGCCCAGGAGTCTGACACATCTGGCGCTTCATCATCTGTAGACATGACAGACTCGGCCCGGGGTAAAGGCAGTGCAGGTACTATTGATGGCGAGTTCCGTGCGGTGGCTACAGAGCGGTGGCCCACGCGACGCAGAAGTGGCATACTGGCGTCCATGGTCCCCTCCGTGGTAGAAGAATCATCGGTCTCTAGGCTGTTAGTAAGGCCGGAGTCTTCAGGATGAGCTGGTGCAAACCGGGGCGAGTACGATGGCCGGTTTCGAAGAGTGTTGGGAGCGGCCAGCGGGAGAATGTCCTGGCCATGCATGTCTCTGGGAATCCTCATCCGTCGGCCAGGATAGGTGTAGTTGACGCTATCTCGCAGTAGCCGACGGCCTATCTCGCGACGGCTGAGACCTGCCGGTGACTCCGCGCTGTCTGGACCGCCTGTGCTGTGGTCCACCATCGGGTTTCTGGCGATGCGAGGGAGCGACGGGTCCCTCTCATAGCTGCGGTCCCGGTCGACTGTCCGGGCGGCAGCATCCAAGATCAGGTATCGGTCTCTCGGGTCAAGGACGGCGTTAGGGCGACGAGCAGCGTGCACCCTTCCGAATATTCTCCTGGGCTGCGGGTGCGGGCTGCGTCGAATCGAGGAGCGAGCGGCTGCAGTTGGGTCGGCCGGCGGTTTGGAACCAGCGTCTGCAGAGACGCGAACGCCTGACCCGGCACTGGGGCGCGAGCGAGACGCAGGAGGAGTGTAGTCGAGCCTGCCGGTCCGTTAGTATTCCTGATTAGACGCGGTTTTGGACTGTTTTCATTCGGTCCATGACAAGTGGTAAACAACTTACGGGATACCCATGATTGCACAGCAACGGCGAGTATTATGATTATGCGGGTAAAAAGGGCCGGAATGGAAGAAAGAAAGAAAGAAAATGCAGGTAGATCTCGAGATGCACGGCAGCAGGGGAGGTATACTGATATATTATGGGCCTGAAACCGAGTCGAGAGCGAGCAGGAAGTGAACTGGCGGCTGGCGACGAGCGAAGCTGAACTGGTGGTGGTTTTGTCGATCGATCGAGGTGTTACAGCGACGAGATACGAGGATGAAACGCGAGACGAGGAAGAATCTCAGCCACCACAACCAATAGCCACGCGGGACTAGCTGAAGGCAAAACAGGAGCAGGAGCTGAAGAGTTAGAAGAGTTAGAAGAATTAACAGAATGAGGCGCCGCTGGTCGAGTCGTGGATGGCTTTTGGCGAGAAGACTTAGCGAGTGAGTCTCAGCGAAGTCCTCCCTGTCGATAATTAGATGAAGTCGAGACAGCGAAGTCAAGCAGAGCGATTATCTTTGTCTGTGTCTATCTCTTCTACTTGATATCCTCTTTCTCTCTCTTTCTCGTCCTTTTCGTCTCTTCTTCTTCTTCTTCGACTTCGACTTCGACTTCGACTTCTCGAATAACACTTCACGTGACTAAGAGCCGCAAAAAGAAGCAAAAGAAGAAAAACCGAAAGAAAAGAAAGAAAAGAGAGAAAGACTCGAAGTTGAATTGAACAACGACGCAGAACTGCCTGACGACGAGGATCACGACGTGACGAGACACGAGACACGAGAGACGCAGGAGGAGATAGACAAACCAACAGCAAAAAAAGGAGGTCTAGCATGGGCATTGGCTGAATGATTGAACTTGGCCTTGCCCGCATATCCCGCCTGGTGCCGGCCAGCTCGCTTGCCTGGAAGGCCATTCACATCGCCGGCACCAACGGCAAAGGATCGATAGCTGGCTATCTGTCGTCGCTGCTGACCGCGGGCGGGCTTCGCTGCGGCTCGTTTACCTCGCCGCATCTGGTCGACCGCTGGGACTGCATCACCATCAACGAGCGCGCGGTGCAGGAGTCGCTCTTCCGCCATGTCGAGGAGCAGGTCAAGCAGCGGGACGCGAGCCTGGGAGTCGGCGCCACGGAGTTCGAGCTGCTGACGGCGACGGCCTTTGAGATCTTTCGGCAGGAACAAGTCGACGTGGGCGTCGTCGAGGTCGGCATGGGCGGCCGGCTGGACTCCACGAACATCCTGCCCAGCGAGAGCGTGCTGGTCTCGGTGATAGCCAACATCGGGCTCGACCACCAGGCCATCCTGGGCAGCACGCTGGCTGAGATTGCTGCTGAGAAGGCCGGGATCATGAAACCCGGGGTGCCGTGTGTCGTCGACGGAACAAACGAGGAGCAAGTCAAGGGCGTGATGCGGGAGCACGCGAGCAGGGCCAACACCACGGTCACCTTTGTCGAGCCGGACAGCATCATGGCTGCCCATCCACAGCTCCGGCAGCGATTCCACGACCTGGCAGCCCAGCCACATCAACGGTCGAACATCTCCTGTGCAGTTGCTGCCCTGGAACACGCCCTGCCACGGCTGCGGGCAAATCTGAAGCCCACCGATCTGCTCCCGTTTCTCCCTCTCAGCCCGCGTGCCGGTAGGCTGCAGCTCGTCGATCTGTGGCCCCTCATACCTCGCCGTGAAGGCCCCG